>NC_141624.1:45903838-46205376 GCF_047967505.1 Dipteris shenzhenensis | reverse complement strand
GATGTCCCATCTCGGTGCTGCACCAGCAAACGGCTCCCCAAGTGACCGGTCCTAGCTCGGGTGCAGCCCTCGCTAAGATCCCCCTGACTCCCTTCCACACTGTCTGAGCATGCGAGCAGCTCCAAAGGCAGTGCTTCAGGGACGACTCCTCCTGAAAACACATCTTGCAGTGCCCCTCCTGCCCCATCTACCTCAACCAGCTGCCAACTGGTAGCCTCTTGTGGGCCACCATCCAAAGAAAGTAAGAGATCTTCCTCGGCCGCCAGCTTGCCCAAAGAGTCTTCCGGAATGTGTGAAGAAAGACCAGAGATATCCCTTGGGCATACCAACTATGTGCCTGTGTGGGTAGCCTGCGCTGGAGAGCCCCAAGAGCACGCCTACCAGTACGCGCACTATATGAGAAGAAGGGGGTAGGGTTCTCTAAGGTCTCCAATGATGGCCAGCGCCACTCCTCTGGGTCCCACTCCACCTCTGTCAAGGAGCGGCCCTCCCAAATCCAGAGTCTCCAGTCCTGGTCCTGCATAATCAGGGGGTCTATATGCCACGTTTTCCCTTGTAGTCCTATGATGCGAAGGCGCTGCCAGGGAAGCTGGGGGTCGATCACGACCTCTCTGCTCTGGAGACGGCTATCATCGGCGACGGAGAAGAAGAGAATCGAGGAGTCCGAGAAAAGGCCTGCAACCACCAAAGGAATGCCACGGGGTGTGAACTGCCCTAGCCACCTCTCATCTCCTGGGAGGAGCTATCTGGTGATCATGGGAATCCTCCAACCTGCAGGAATGGCAGCATCGATTTCCACTCGCCGAGCCTGGATCCCACGTGCCGTACCTACTGCTGCTGCCAGCTCGCCTGGGCTCAACTGGCTATAGACGTCCCTCCAAACCTGGAGCGAGCACGTAGGCCCACGCGCCCAGTGCGCCCAAGGGATATGGGATCTCTCTCCAAGCTGGCGACCTGTATCATCTATCACCTGGCTGCTCCAGATCAGGGGCTGTCTGTCTATCTCCTCTCGCCAGCTGGGGGGAACCTGAGAGAGGCTGTGCCGCAACTTCCTCCAGACCGAGACGAGGCTAAGGAGGAAGGGAAAACGGGGCTGAGTGAGTGGGGCAGAAGTGAAAATCCACCGGATAGACGGTTGCCAATCACCCCCTCTCTGGGGGGTACACACGCTGAGACCATGCTGAAGCAAGAGCTTCCACGTCTGCCCTCCTGGGGTCAGACCGCGGATGACTAACTTGCCAAGTAATGCCTGACTCTGCAGACTCTGCAGTTCTGGATCTATGATGCCAAGACCGCCCTCTGTCTGGGGGAGAATGACCGTCTGCCAGGCGACCCGGGCTCTGGTGGTGCCGGAACCATCTGAGCCAGACCAAAGAAAGTTCCGCACCAGTCTCCTCAGCTGGGCTACACACGATCTCGAGAAACACCAGCAAGATGCCACGTACCAAGCGGTGGCAAGGACCTGGTTGACCACAAGGGCCTTGCCTGCCAAAGATAGCCGAGCCGTGCTCCAGAAGACTAGGACCGGTAAGAACTGCTGAGCCGGCGTGATATCCAGACCTACCTGGAATCCCAAGTAACGTGTCGTCTGTCCTCTAGGGATCCAGCGAAACCCCAGGAAAATACCCCACTGTGAGCTGGCTCCCGGATCTGTAAGAAAACCAACTGACTTATGCCAATTGATTTTCGCCCCAGCGGCTAGGCAAAAAACCTCTAAAGACAGTCTCAGTCGCTCTAGTGACTTGATATCATCCTGCACATACAGGGCCGTGTTGTCTACATACTCGGAGTCCAGAAGTTCTGCATCGTCCCGAATAGGGAGGCGCATCCCTCGAAGACCAATGGTACGGGCTCGTAGGAAGTGAGTCATGGCCTTCGCAAAAAATAGGAAGAGGTAGGGCGCAAGCGGGCAGCCCTGACGCACCGAGCGCTTGAGGGTGAATCTCTCCCCCATCTTGCCGCTGATGATAACCCGGCTGGAGGCTGACCTGTAGAGACTAGCAATACCTCTGATCCACTCGTCCGGAAAACCCAACCGAGTGAGTGTACCTTCCAAGAAGGACCAGTCTACCCTGTCGTACGCCTTCTCAAAGTCAAGGAGTATGGCAAGGTGCTGGCCACTGTGCTGGGCCCACTCCGTCGCCTCTGAGAATGTGAAAATGTTGTCCAAAATGCTGCGATCTTGGACAAAGCCAGTCTAGGTGTCATGGATCAAGTCATGTACCAGGGGGCGGATGCGGCTACTGATCATCTTGGCGAGGATTTTGTAGGCAGTCAGGAGGAGGGTGATAGGGTGCCACTGTCTGATCTCCTGACGGTCCCCCCCTTTGGGGATGAGGCAGATCAAGCTTGTCGCAAGGCTCTCTGGCATCTGTCCGCTAGAGAAGATATGCTGGAAGGCTGCGAGCAAGGGCTGGTGGACCTGCTCCCAGAAGGTGGTGAAGAAAGCTCTAGAGAGCCCATCCTCACCTGGACATTTCTGCCCATCAATAGCGCTCACCGCATCCTACATCTCTGCCACGGTGAAAGGGGCAAGAAGGGTTTCACTCATGCTACCCTGCACGAGCGAGGGTGTATACCTCCACACCTCCTCCTTGCAACGGCGGGCACGAGGGTCTGGGGGCTCCTGCTGGAACAAGGATCTGTAGAAATCTGTCGCCAAGTCCCGGACCTCGTCTGGATCTGTCCTGACACTACCATCCTGCACTCTAAGAGATCGGAGCTGTTCCCCTGCTGACCTCTGGCCATGAGTTTTGAAGAACTCTCTGCACATCTTGTCGTCTTTCCTAGCCCACAAGGACTTGGAAGCATGAAATGAGAACTCTGAGCGTCACTGGGTGATCTCCTCTAGCATGGCTCGGGCTCTAACTTCCTGTCATCTGTGCTTCTCCGAGCCTGGAGAAGACCGCTGCATCCGCTGTATCGAGGCAAGATCTTGTCTGAGACCCCTCTTCTTCGCCCACCACTGCTGCTTGACTTGAATCGCCTCCTGCTGACAGATGAGACTAGACTCGGCAAGAGTCTGAGTTACCTGAGTTGCCATATCCCCCATGGGGTCCCAATCCTGCTCCCACAGGTCCACTATCTTGCTGCGAACCGCTGCTCTGGAGTAGATGGAGTCTGGGATCCGGCACGAGCGTGGAGGTAAGGAGAGAGGCTCAGTCCAGGACTAGGATGACTGGGGCATGGTCAGAGAGGGTTGTCCCTGGAACCACTCTTGACTCTCCACCTCTGCCTAGCGCCCAATCGCTGACATAGAAACGGTCCAACCGCTCCAGAAGTCTGCCTCCCTCCCTGCTGTAACCCCAAGAGAAGTCCAGACTCCTTGTCCATCTGCAAAAGGAAGGCTCCCTCCAGCTGTCCCGACCTCCCACATCGAACAAGGAGTCCCAATTTGCCTGCTCCGCCTAAGCTATACCGAGGAACTCTGGGCCCTGTTCCTGCTGATCCTCGAAAGTCTCAAGGTTATTGAAGTCCCCTCCTACAATCCAAGAATCCATCTCTGGCAATAAGTCTGTCAAAGAGCTCCAGAAAGCGGCTCTCCGTCTGAGGTCAGTCGGGGCATAGATATTGAGGATGCCGATGCGGGATCCCTCAATATTCAAGCCCACCCAAAGCGCTCGCCTTGGGATCAGGGTGCCAAAACCACACACATGCTGAACTAGAGAAGCGTCGATGGAGGTACAGACACCCCCGCTCCTCCCCTGCTCACCAATCGAAGGTTCCCAGTAGGTGTGGGAGCGTCCTATGAGGACCTTCCCACACTTACTGGTCTGAGAAGCCGAAAGCTTGTGTTCCTGCAATAGGAGCACATCTACCCTTCCCACCAAGGCTGGCTGGAGCTCTTGTCTGAGCACCATCTTCCTGGGGCCGCAGGTTCCTGACGAGTGGAACCCGTTGACGTTCCAAGAGATAATGTGTATACTCATGAAGAGGGGAGATGGGCCACAAACAGTTGTCTACTTGCGGTCGATGTCGAGGTGGTCGGAGGATGTCCAGTGTGTAGACGAAGGCGCTTCTGTGAGGGTTTCGAAGGAGAGGCCGGATCATCGGACCCATCCTCTAAAACCTTCAACAGAGGGGAGAGGCCCTTCGTCCCATGGTGGTAAGCTCTCTCTAACCAACTCGAAGCCTCCGCCAGGGAAATACTGTAGAAGCCCGCTACCTCTGAGGTCCTCCACGGGCGGAGCCCTTCCGCGTAGATCCACTCCAGAGGCAATCGAATGATGACCAAAAGGCAGAATCGTTTGGCACTGTGGCGCCATCTCAGACGAACGTCACCCTCCTTCCACTGCTGCTAAAGAAGCTCCGCTGCTCTTCTACCGATCCAATCCTGCACCTGCTCCTGGGACTGATCTCGAATCGTCTCCCAAACATTTTCATTCGTCCATTGCTCATTCCCTTCACTGGTGATAGTGAAGGAATAGGTAGGACCATCATGGGAGGCAAGGACGGACACCTTACCCTCCGTCCCCTTTCAGAGGAAGAAGATGCTGATGTCTAGGCATGCAGGGAAGGAGCCAATACCCGCTGCATCCAAATAATCCCAAGGTCCTCCTCGGTAAAACTCCAAAGGTAGAGCTCTAGGAGCTGCCCTTGGGTGTGGGGACGAGGATGAGGAGTCTGAACCAGAAAGAGGGGTGCTGGCTGTCGAACAAGCTGGAGTGGTGCTGGCCATCTGCGGGGAAGGGCCTCTCCCCTCCACCGGGCCAGGAGGGATAGGCGCGGAGGAGGTCTGTGCTGGCTTCGGGGCCACAGGCGGTGCAGGCGGAAGGGGGGGTTCCCTTGGGATCATGCTCGAGGGAGAGAGGGGGGCTGAAACCAAAGGTGCTGGGGGGGATCCTGGAGGGGGGGGAGGTAGGGGGACCGAGGAGGAGGGGGGAGGGGGGGGGGGCGGGGTGAAGGATGAGGGGGAGGCTGGCTTCCCTTTCTCCTTCCCCTTACCGGGTTGCTGCTGATTGGTGACCACAGGGGTCTCTTGCTGTAGATGGGAAGGCTTTTTTGGTCCTGTTTTGTTTCCTTTCCGTTTTCTTTTGACCTCAGTCTAGCCTTCCCCTTCGGGAGAGGGTGTCGATGCCTGGCGGGGGGGATCTTGAGTTGCCTGGATGGGGACCATCTAAGGTTCTGTCCTCGTGAAGCGAGGGCAGGAGCGTGCCTGGTGCCCGAAGCCATGGCATCTCAGACACTGATCTAGGCGACCAGTGACCATAATGCGCTGCGTCACCACACCTGTGTCCGTCTCAATCTCGCATCAACAAAGAGTGTCCTGCATGAGCCAGCCAAAGTGCGCCCCCAGGTCCTTGATGATCGGGCGAAGCTCGGTTGCGAGGCCTGGGAAAATGAGGGTAACTGGATGGCGAGGAATGCGGAAGCGGGCATCGAAGTCCGCTACATTGAAACCCCTATACCATGGGACCATAAGGATGATCTTCCCACCCACAGAAGTAGGGGACCGTCTGACCATATCGCTCGCAGCCTGTGCTGAGGAGAGCTTGAGCCAGAATATACCGCATCCCATGAGTTCAACCTCCTCAATGTGGCTGTCCTCAAGGTAGAGGGTGGACTGCAACCAGTCCCTGATGTCTGCTCGTGAAGGGGTGTAGCCAATGACTCTCCCATAAACGGACGTCTAGGAGAATTCTGTGGCGGCCTGCTTCACCAAGGAGACCTGATGCTCTCTCAGTGTTATGCGATAGGCTGATGGAGGGGGGGGATCCGTTTGGGCCACCGGTTCTGGGCTCACGGCCGCCATACCGCACCGACAAACTGCGAACGCTCCAAAAGGCGGGGGAAGGAAATCGCAGAGACGAGGGAGGGGGGAGTGGGACGGAGGTGGGGGAGGAAAGAGGGAGGGATGGAGAAGTACGGGGAAGCGGGGGGAGGAGAGGTGGTGGAGACGGAGCGAATGGCGGAGGGGGAAGGAAAGGAGGAGGGAGGGGGAGGGCAGCGCAGCGCAGGGCGGGGAAGAGGAGGAAGGAAAGGGGGGGTGTGGCAGCGCAGCGCGAGAGGGGGCGGGGAAGAAAGGCGAGGAGGGAGGGGAAGGGGGGGGGGCAGTGTTGCGCAGCAGCGGGGAGAGGGAGGAAGGGGCGGGGGAGTGGTAGCGCAACGCGAGGGGGGGGGCGGGGAGAGGACGGAGGGGCGGAGAAGGAAGGAGAGGGGGGGGATGGCGGGCGGAGAAGGAAGAGAGGGGGACGGAGGGGCGCGGCGGGAGGCGGCGGGAGGCGGGAGGGGGAGGGGAGAGGGAGCTGCGTAGCGCGAGGGGGGGGTAGACGGGAGCGGGGGAGGGGAGGGGGCATTCGCAGGAGCAAGGATGAGGGGGTGATTGCTATCAACCTAGGCAAGTGCTTAGTAGACATGCTTGCCAGATGGTGATTATGCTCTAGGTAAAGGAGGGTAGTCTGGGCATTATTGATTGAGAGATGCAAGACAAATCCCTCTTGGTCAAGCTTGTTGTTAGGGGTCTTGCCCCAATCTCCTAGCCTTGGAAACTTCTGTTGTAGTAGGGAATACACCTCACAAAGGGGGATAGTGATAGAGTAATATTTGATGGTTATCACTGTGCCATGTATGACGTCTAACATGATAACAACATTGTAACTTACTGGAACACTTACTAGAGGGCTGTATAATCTAGACTCTTATGAGAGAGGGACTGCCATTGAGGCAAATGTAGTAGCTGAATCAGTTATTGCAGGTACTCACCTCTGGCATGAAGGACTTGGGCATCTAAACTATGGTAGTTTGATGAAGATGCATGTCGGAACCCGTAGAAGGCGACACGTGTCACATAGCGGAGTAGCGGGTGCAGGGTTCCCACTCCTCGTCCCATAGCCATGCAAGCTCTCTCTCTAAGGATCATGATGGATTGCAAGCGGAGTATGTAATCCATGGGATTGATGCCTTAGATTTTGTTCTTTCCCGTCTCTTCAATGAGTCTGTTTGTACAGGCCTACCACAGTCCTGGTTAGGCAATACCATAGTACCTATCCACAAGTCGGGGGACCCTATGGAGCCGTCGAATTACAGGACCATCATGATTGGCCACGTTATGGCCAAGATCTATGCATCAGTTTTGGAAAGCCGTATAAATGACCATGCCGAGACGACAGGACTCAGAGCCAGAGGGCAGGCTGGATTTCGCAGGGATCATTCGACACTTGACCACATCCTCACACTCAGGGCACTGGTAGAGGATGCGAAGTCACAAAGGCAACGGCTTTATTGTTGCTTCGTGGACTTCAGGAAGGCATTTGACACAGTTCCGCGATTCAGATTTTTCAGAGGATTCGCCAGATGGGCTTCAGTGGAGAGATACAGTGGGCTATCATGGCTTTGTATGAGAGGGTCACTGGTCGGGTTCGGACACGTGAGGGGCTCTCAGAGGAGGTATGCAGCACGATCGGGGTGAAGCAGGGTTGCCCGCTCTCTCCTACTCTCTTTGGATTATATATTGATGAGCTAGAGATGTTTGTACAGATGAGGCGGTGTGGGCTCTACTCTCTCAGGATCCTCCATTCCTATCCTCCTGTATGCGGACGATGTGGTTCTCATTTCCTCTACTGCTCAGGGCCTCCAGGCACATATTGAGGCACTCCACAGGTTTTGCCAGGACAGGGGGTTGACCGTAAACCTTGGCAAGACCAAGGTTATGGTTTTCAACACCTCTGATCGTATTTACAGCACGGATGAGTTTTGCTTCACTTATGACGGACAGCCCATTGAGCTTGTTAGAGAGTACACTTATTTGGGGGCAGTTTTCAGGGGACCGGTCTTCACCATGACATATGCAGCACGAGATAGGATTAGTAAAGGGTATGCTTCGTTGGCTCATCTTGAGCGTCAGTGTTTTCAGTCCCACTTTCAGCATCCCGATACAAAATCCTTTCTTTTTGATACATTGGTGAGACCAGCTGCGATGTATGCAGCTCCTTTCTGGGCAGGAGACCTCGGTGCTGCAGATCGGAGACGAGTAGAGAGGTTACAGATCATCATGTTCTCTCGGCTCATTAGGGCCAAGGCTACAGTTCCGCACGAGATCATGCTAGCAGAGTTTGGAGCTACTCCCCTTGCATTGGATGCAGCGTTTCAGTCGGTCATGTATTTGCACAGGGTTAGGGAGTTTGGAGACTCAGCAGCAGGCAGAGCTCGGTTGCCATGGTTAGCACTTGCATCTTCTATGGAGTTGGCACGATCTGGGGCCCGATACTGCTGGTACTTCAGACTCACTAGGTGGCTCACATCTCTTGGACTAGACATGGATAGACTGCCTCCCTTCTGATACAGCATAGATGCCCCTCATCTCGAGTTGACTCGCCACGAGCTTAGCCAGGTCACGAGAGCAGACTTGCTGCAGCTTCATACGTATCGCACTTGGATTTATCCCACGCAGCTTCCGACGAAGATGGCCACATATCGTGACCACTTCCTTCGGATCTCAGAGGATGGATTTGTCATTCCACCAGGCTATACAGGTATCCACATGTCCCACTCACTGAGGATTGCCCTTGGCCAGCTTAGAGTCTTTTCGCATCAGCTCGAGATAGAGGCTGGTAGGATGCGACGCATGGAGGATGGACGGCGACCAGGCCGAGAGACCAGGATCTGCCCTTGTTGCACCATGGGAGAGGTGGAGTCAGAGGAGCACTTCATTTGCAGATGCCCGCTATATTATGAGCTCAGAGGTAGATTCCATTGTCTTCGGACCTCTCTCACGAGTGATGGACTACGAGGATCAACATTGCCTAGCTCTTTATGTTAGGGAGGCCACTATGCTTCGATGAGACTACCTCAGAGACCATCAGCACAGACCGGAGCGTGATAGAGCTCAGGCACACGCTATACCAGAGGACAGAGACCAGGAGGAGCACGAGGAGGTCAGAGCTCACACAGGACACATGCCTCCACCCTGTGGATGTACATATGAGATGGTTTGTAGACGCCGCAGGATCTTGTTACATAGGGGACGTACTCGCCGCTTCATCTCCAGATGATCCAGGATGATGGCAGCTTTTCGGAGGAGACTTACTCATGGAGATCTCGCCCCACCAGCCGCTCACCTCACCTTTGCTCATATTTGTACTCTCATAGCAGGAGGCAGAGTCGATGGACAGGATTTCCAGTATTATTTTGGTTCTCAGACTCCGTGACACCTGGACTTGTATCTTTGCATTGGCATATTGTACTCATCCCCCCATTTTGCACCCAGGGGCGGTTTCCTTGCATCTAGTTTACTTTTTATTTAGGCTCAGATTCGACATTATGTACTTTCACTTGCATTGTATTGCGTAGCACTTAGATGATATTCGACGATGCCTCTTCTTTGTGGCACGTTGATTTTGTGCTATCTTGTATGCAGAGTTCTTGATGTCCCATGGGCCCATTTTGGCCTTTAGTGGACAATAGTACACTTTCTTTCTTTCTTTCTTTCTCCCAAAAAGTCCCGAGAGGGATGAGAGAGAGAGAGAGGTCTATCCATCATATATATACAAGGCATTCAATCCCCCAACTATGCTTATGGGATTGAAATGCCACAATGCCACGTGTTAGCAAGCACCTCCATGAGCCCTTCATTACAATTAACCAATTAAGCCACGAAAGGGGGCACCCAAGGGGGTTAGTCCATATTCAACACCCCTCGTGGGCTAAGCGCCTTGAAAAGTGAGTTGACCACAAACCAAATGCCAACCCAAGCAACAAGGACATGACATATCGCACGGGGTAGGTCCTCCCAAAGTGCACACAAAGACTCGTCACCACAATACAAACGCAGCGAGCTGCCGGTGCATGCGAGCTGCTCACCAAATTCTTTTTTAGGTGCTTGCTCCGAATCATGACACTTCATAGCAGTCGAGATAGAGACAAGCACCACCATGCATCAGCCACATGCGCAACAGCTGCCACACCACCCAGAAGAGTTGCCACGTGTCAACACTTGTGACAGCCGAACAAGCTCTGATACCATGTTGGAACCTATAGAGGGTGCAGGGGTCCCCCTCCCCCTCCCATAGCCACGCAACTCTCTCTGTCTTTCCCAAAAAGTCATGAGCAGGATGAGAGATAGAGGTCTATCGACCATATATATACAAGGCATTCAATCCCCCAACTATGCTTATGGGATTGAAATGCCACAATGCCATGTGTTAGCAAGCGCCTCCATGAGCCCACATACCCTTCATGACAATTAACCAATTAAGCGACACAATGCATTCACAGGATATGATGGTAGACCTTCCAAAAATGCATGCATTTTCAAAGCACATTTGTGAGGGCTGCTTAGTCTATAAGATGCACAGGTTCTTCTTTCCCAAGGATGGGACTGTTGGTGCATCTCATAAGTTCAACTTGGTTCATAGGACCGATGCAAATCCCATCTCTTGGAGGCTACTCTTACTTTATCACATTTGTGAATAATCCAAGCCCAATGTCTTTGCTTGTTTCAAGCATTTTCTTGTCATGACTGGAAGCACAAAAAAGTTCGAAGATGGCTCTTGGATACTCTAAAGGAGAGTAAACACGTTGAACCTTTGGCTTCCGGTACAAGAAGTGTGCAACGTCAGATGCATGGTCATTTTTTGGATGTTGCATTGATTTGCCACGGCCTGTAATGAGGAGCCTTTGATGCATTTGACACCCAAGAGTGGATGGATGCTATGAAAACTGAATTGGATCCCATTCACCAAAATGGCACATGGGTGTTGTGTGACTTGCCTCTTGCCAAGCGTGCCGTCGGCACAAAGTGAGTCTACAAGTTGAAGCGGAATGCCATTTCTGCAAATCAGCCTTAACAGTTGCAATTTGCCAAAAGGGTTATCAGCCTTAAAGGCTGCGATTTGCTCCGAAGGTGGCCCCGTGATTATCACTCATCCATATAAAGAATCAAAAAGAGAAAAAAATCCACCTTCCAAAACTGAAGCGTTGTTTCTGTGGGGCTGTTCTGAAAACCAAGGCACATCAAATGCGCATAAATCTTGGCATACCACCCCAATCCATATAAGGCCTTACGTAGATGGCATACGTAGATGACCAACCTCAAAACCAGGAGGTGGGTTGACATAAGACTTCCTCAAGCAACTCACCATGAAGAAAGGCAGTCTTAATGTTCAGTTAATGAACCTCCCAATGCCCATGAGCTGCAATAGCTATGACAGACTTTTGCTATGACAGATCTGAGTCAGTCGCATTATCCAACTTGCTCATTTTGAGGGGGGGGCATTATGATGAGCTAGTCCAAGTATATTGAACAGCTCTTGCATCACTTTCAGTTTGAGGATTGTAAGCGGGTTTCAACACCTTTGGAGCCTAGCTTCCGTTTCTCCTTCGAGTATTGGAGTGATCCATTTGATGGTACTCTATATCAGAAGGCTGTTGGTTGCTTGATTTATTTGTGCCAACCTCGGCCTGATTTGCAGTATGCAGTTTCTGAGTTAAACAGGTCTATGCACAAACCCAGTACACAACATTGGTAGGTAGTGAAATGTGTCTTCCATTAGTTGAAGGGCACACAACATTTGGGGCTTCTCTATGATGTGCTGGTCATGGACGCTTTTATGGATAGTGATTGGGCTGGTTGTTATGACAATGACTGGGCTGCTTTGTGCATATCTTGGTTCAGCAAGAAGCAGCCTACTATTGCTACTTTTAGCTATAAGGCTGAGTACAGGGAAGCCTTTATAGATACTATGGAATGTGTTTGGCTACACACGCTACTTGTAGATCATGATGTTAGCCAAACATCTTCGACTACAATCCACACTGATAGTCAAAATGCCTAGGCTATTGCGCGCAATCATGTGTTTCATGTGCGTACAAAGAACATAGAGGTTGACTATCATTATGTCCGAGAATGACTGTCAGCTGAAACATACTGTCGTCTTGTGTTCCGACGGAGGATAACTTGGTAGATCTTGTCACGAAGGCTTTACCATGACCCAAGCTAGAAGCTTTTCAGCAAGCTTTACACTTGGTACTTTTTGTCACGTGATTCTGCCCTTCCTGTACTATCATACTTTGCTATATCTCATCATGAATGAACATGCGCAACCATGATTTAGATTCTAGGTATTTTTGAGATGTTTCCAGGATACATCAACCATACCATGGAGGGAGGTTTGTTGCCACATTATCCGTGGTATGAGCCTTGTTGTCAATTAGGACACTTGGTCCACTTGAGACATCTAGGACACTTTGTTTGGTCCACTTGGGACACCTAGTACTGGTCCTAGGGTATTATCTGTTATGTTGTACGTTCAGTTTCATTATTATTCCTGCAGTCCGTGTACGTTGCTTCAGCTCCCTATTCCGTGGTGTGTGTTGGCTGTCTCCTCCACCCCAACAAATCTCATCGGTGGATCGTTGCAGAGGCCACTCTTATAGGGAAGGAATCATCATCGATGACAAGCTTGATGAGAAGGTGGCATCATCCTCAAGAGGCCTCATTGAACTAGCCATCAATGCCCTTATTTGGGCCGGACCTCAATTCGGAGAGGGGATAGAATGGCCACCGTCTCATAAAAGATACAAAGTAAAAAAATAGAGATATGCTTAAAATAGAGAATAAAAGAAATAGTTGGAAACACGAACATAACAATACAAGGTAGAATTTAAGGTAGAATTTATTACTAAAATCCCAATTATGATCCAAACAAGAAAGATGTTTGCCATAGGAGTGGGCAACAATGCGTTTGTACAGCATGCCGGCCAGCATCCATAATGGGCCCATCTTCATCAACCATATAGGAAATATTTGCGTAGCATCTCTCTTGTAAATATAGGGACACAATCTTTTTTTTTTGTGGGAAGAAATCTTTTATTGCTGTAGAATAATTACATTCATAGTTACTTCAAAAAACGAAGTAACTACTACTCAACTAAAGATCTCAGTATAAGCTGTATACACATCTCAATATAGGGACACAATCACTAATCACTCTCCTCTTTACCCCTCCTCTTGCCGTTCCCACCCCTCCCCTGCTCCCTTTCCACTATATGGTTGAATTTTTTTCAATTGGTCATCCATATTAATTACTTTCCTCTATACACCTCCCCTTGCCTTCACTAGATTCATAGGGGTATGGAGCTAGCTCCCCCAACAGCTTGAGGAGTGAAGCCGAGCACTAGAATACTTAAGAGGGGCTAGTAGTATAATGCTAGAGATCAATGCAGCCCAATGGCCAGATGGGCTTAGCAAATTCCCCACCCCAGATGATCAACTCTCTAGGGTAGGGGAACTTAGAGTCGTCTTCTTGCATTATGACATCGGTCTACCATTCTGAGTATGCTTTAGTATCGGCCCTAGGTCCTAGAGGGTCGCTTTAGTTGGAATTGAGCTTAGAGACAAAGATCTTTGGAATGATTGGGTCTATTGAGAGTGGCTAAGGATCCGAGTGGTTGGTCGTTTGAGAGTTCATCTCTCCGAGCTGGTCATCTTTGTGTATATGGTTAGCTCATGTGTAGTGCACATGTCTAGCAAGTATGCCCCATATGGTGTGATAGTGTGTGTTTGCTGAGTTACGTTTGAACTTTCCTATTGGAATGTCTAGTTGTGGGACTTATGGGATCCTCTTAAAAACTCAATATTTCTACTTGCACGTCTATAGTCTTGGCATTTAAGTCCCTGAGAAGTAGGATCTTCCCTTGTTGCATGTATCTTTGGATATCCTCATAGAGTGCCAAAAATAGTGATACGTATCCCCTCCTTGTGAAAGTCCTAGCATAGTCGGATGTCTAGGAGGAAAGTAGCATGCAGCAATGTATAGACTTGTGGCTTAGGGCCTTTGACATTAGATCCACATATATCGAGCATGCTCATCCGTGCTTGTGATGGTTATTGGAAAAGAGATTGAAACGGAACTACTACCCCCTCGCTTTGAGTTTCTACCCATCAATATGGGTCTTTGTCTGATGTGTGGACAGGCATGTATAGTTGTGTACTAAAGGTATCCCTCTCTATGGACTGTAAGTGCTTAAAAATTTCCCCAAAATAAATACACATAAAACATGCTAAGAGCTTCATATCATACATGTTTCTGTGTGAAAGAAGATTTTCTGTACATTTTATTCTCTAAAGAAAGAAAACTACAAGAGGCCTCATACACTAGGACACTGAATGTCTAGCAACACAGGAAATATATAAGAGAGAGCAAAGGCAAAGGAATGGAGAGAGAAGAAAAGAGTGGATTAAATAAATAGTGGCAGGCCAAGGGTGCTGCCAATGAGTTTCGGACAAGGGTAAGTCTGCGCCACTTTGGGCCGAACGTATGTTCGAGCCACCATGGGATGCCTGAGTCATCTTCAAGCAAAGGGTGCGTTCGAGCCACTTATGGCCCAAAAGTCCATTCGAGCCACATTTGAACCAAGGCTATCTTTAAGCCGCCTATTTTACATATTGTACTTTTAACCATCTTCAAGTAGACGTTATGTTGTAGTATTCCCATGGAAGTTCACCAAGAGAATGGATTAGAGTGGTGCCAGAGTTGGCTATGCCCAAGGAGGAATCGGTGACGGTCAGAGCAAAGCTGCACTCACAGTTGTAGTAGGGAGCAGAGAATGTGACAAGTCACAAGGAGCAAGGGATTAGAGGCATTAGAGTGTTGATGGAGTAATCAGAGCATCATCCCAAGAAAACATCAATTGAGGAGTATCTCTTTAGTTCAATAGAGCTATTGGGACGGAAATCTACCAAGGGATTCGTGAAGAATAGGGACGCAGGCTTTCCTAACAACAAGGGGTAGGCATGTTAGGAGGAAGTAGACAAAAAGGGGGGCAGAATGAACTGAAGAGAAGATTGCGCAAAAATGTAAAAGAGGAGAAGGCTCGAACTATGAGCCGCCATAGTAACAGAGGTTTGAGGTCATACATCGGAATTTTGTTGAATTTTCTCTGACAGGTATCAGGAGGAGCATGAGGAGGTCAGAGCTCACACAGGACACATGCCTCCACCCTGTGGATGTACATATGAGATGGTTTGTAGACGCCGCAGGATCTTGTTACATAGGGGACGTACTCGCCGCTTCATCTCCAGACGATCCAGGATGATGGCAGCTTTTCGGAGGAGACTTACTCATGGAGATCTCGCCCTACCAGCTGCTCACGTCACTTTTGCTCAGATTTGTACTCTCATAGCAGGAGGCAGAGTCGATGGACAGGATTTCCAGTATTATTTTGGTTCTCAGACTCCGTGATACATGGACTTGTATCTTTGCATTGACATATTGTACTCATCCCCCCATTTTGCACCCAGGGGCGGTTTCCTTGCATCTAGCTTACTTTGTATTTAGGCTCGGATTTGACATTATGTACTTTCACTTGCATTGTATTGCGTAGCACTTAGATGATATTCGACGATGCCTCTTCTTTGTGGCACGTTGATTTTGTGCTATCTTGTACGCAGAGTTCTTGATGTCCCATGAGCCCATTTTGGCCTTTAGTGGACAATAATACACTTTCTTTCTTTCTTTCTTTCTATTGTCTCCCATCTACATTCTTTGTTATTTTTAATCTCATGGTGTCCATTGTTGTCTTTTTGATGTTGATTAAATGCACCCTAGCTCTAGGCACACACCATGCCTCCTCACGTAAGCGATCACAGGCTGGCTATAACACTTCCATAAATGTGGACACATTTTTAGAAACAATGGGACAAAATGAGTCCAAAAGAGAGTCTTGGCTGAAGACATCAACAATTTTGGTGTGTAGTATAGGATTTGAACGTGCTACATAACCCCAGGTCTTGATCTTGCAACATAGTGCGATTTCTAAATCGATAGCCCAGCATTCTAATCCATCCAAATGCATCTAACTTTCATACTGGAAATGGTGCTAGGAGTTATTTCTAGGAATGCTATTTTGACTTAGAAATTAGGGTGTAAGCGTTTTCTTACAAGCTTATTCTCATGTAATTCTCTAGTTCTGCCCCTCTTTGTAATCAGAATGCTATTTAAGTTCAGTTAGTATGTGTATACTGGTTTTATGGTGACATTTTACTTTTGCATGCACATCTGGAATTCAGGTCAAAACTTTCTAACAGCCTGTCCTGCTGCTCCAGCCGTATACAGATGATCCTAGAAATTGTGGATTAGAAGTGTCCAGTCAAAATTTTATCTTTAAAGAGTCATTAGAGGCCGACAAGAGAAAGCTCCAGGTGAGTATTGTGCATGCATGATTGTTTTTCCAAATCCATTAGGAATCTTTGTAAGCGTTATGCGAATTAGTGTAGGATATTTATGCAAAGTTTTCCTTGAAGCATACAGGTGGCGGTGCATGCAATTGGGGATGCAGCTAACGATAGGGTGTTGACTACTGTTGCGGCAGTCATTGCAACAAATGGTCTGCGCGATCGAAGATTTAGGGTACGAAACTGAGTTTGAATTTCCATGTTATGTTTTAATCCTTCCAGTTTTATTGTCTTACTCACTCTAATAAATATTCCTTAGGAATGCTGTAACATGATGTGCCTTGTTCTGAAGAAAGGAAAATGTCAATTGTATCTTCTTTTAAATGGCTAAGTAAAATGGATCACGTAAATCAAACAAAGAGGGCATAAACCACTCATGTAATGTCCCAATATATATGTTACGAAGGGAGATAAAGTCTTTCCAATCATGTAAAAAAAAGTCGACAAAGTCTTTCCAATCACGTAAAAATTGAGTTCAGTACAGTTGGCTGGAGAGATTCTTGCCAGAGCTAAATCAACAAAAGGATAATGTTGTAGGGCAAAATGCCACCTTCTGCCATATACTCATAAGGTGAAGGAAGATCTGAAATCCCAGTATGTGAGGAAGGTCGCTGATTGGTCTCTCACTGCCTGAGGTCTCACAATACCTGCTCCACTGACTTGCTAGAGTGTGCATGATCTCCTGCCAAATCTATGACAATACCCACCTGCCCTCCATTTACTCTTCTCCAATGACATCTTTACAGCAAGTACACCTGAACATACAGAGAAGTATGCTAAAGAGAATCTCCCAAGCAATCTGCTTTAGGACGAGCAAGTCACGATTGATGCTTTAAGTGTTTCTCTGAAGGAGAGTGACAACTTAAGTGGGGATCTTTGATGATGTGGGATATAGAATGTTTAGTCAAGGCTCTGCCTCGTGAAGTTATCACTTTCTTGTTGCAGACCTGCATGACACACATCTCCAGCTTGGTAGAGAGGCAACTTTCCAAACCAGATGTGTGTAGGTTTAGTTTGAGCCAAAGACAACACTTTGTAATCTCCATGTAATAAAAGCATCCTTCACAATTCGTACATGTGTATCTGTTGTAACAATGTATCCACTGCAATACTGTAGTGCTGAATGATCCTAGGAGAAACTTGCATGACTTAATGATCGTTATAATGTGCCTCTTCATTACTGATGAGGCAATCAAGAACAAATTGTGGGCATTTCTACGATCAAACTTCTTCTGCTTCTCAGTAGAAGGAGTGACAGGAGTAGTAGAAGTGGCAGTGGTGGTAGAAGATGATCTAGAATGAGCTGCACCTGCTGGCCTAGTCTCATCACCACTCGCAATGTCCAATAAATTCTTGCCAACCAGAATATTCTTGAGCATGAATGACCACAATGCATAGTTGGGTCCTTCCAACTTATTACCCTCGGTCATCATAATACCAAAGCTCTCATTCTAAGACATCCTAACTGCAAAAATAACTCTGACTGCAAATGCACCTGCGAATAAAAATGCAACTGAAATAAAAGTGCCTTTGACTGCTCTGTGCAATCACAGCATAAATGGTATCAACCACTGCAAAGTGGAACTGATTGATTTGCAATCAAATCAAAGAATGCACTTCAAGTGGATATGTATGCCTGTGGGCACACGAAAATCCCCAAATGCAATCTGAAAAATGCACCTTGAGTGCAAATGTGTGCCTTTCAGCACACCAAATTCCGAAGTGCACCTACAAAATTAACCTGTGCACCAAAGAAATGTGCAGGAGCAACTATTGTATGGAAGGGCTGATGGCAAGCAGTATGGAATGTACTGTGTACGGGCAGGTGACTGGTGGACCTGAGAGCTGCTGACTAGCGACAGGTCTGTACTGCCTATACGTGAACATATGTAGCTGTAAGGTACGTGTACGGCAGGTACAACGCTGAACCGTATGATGGTATGGACATCAGTATGGCAACTTGACAGCACAGATGTACGGAGTTGCTTGCGGGTTGCAAGTACAACTGTACAGACAGCTGCAGGTACGATGCATTGTACAGCGTAGGTACAGTGAGCTGTATGGCGTGCAGCAACTACGAAATTTTGTGCAGTTTGTACGGGACTGTACATAGTGTGACACTGTGCACTATTAGTTCATTTAGATAAAGTCTGCCCTTATAACTTACTCCCCCCCCCCCCCCCACAATGGGTTGACTGGACTAGGGTTTCAGAGTTATCCCTCCAAGTGACGTTCCATTACTTTGAGTTGTACAGTGCTGCTGCAATAACACAGCTTACTCTTTACCTTTTAGCTGCTGCATTTCTCAGTGCAAAGCCCTACCCTATGCATTCCAGCTTATTTTGGAAGACTTTGTCATGAGAAAATGACAGCTACAGCTTCAGTCGGCTACCCAAGTTCTGTCGCCATCTGCACCAACCTGTTTGCTGAGCTGTGACTCCATCTGGAGCAGTCTGGTGCCTCCTTCATGCTGTCTAGAGCTGTCTGTGCTGTTTTCTGCATGTACAACTTACCTGCAGCAGTTTGAAGCAAATTCTCTGCACTATGCCTCTTCTGGGAGCTTCCTGACCTGTTGCCGTACTGTGCGAGTTCTTTTGAAGCTCTTTTCAGCTGTTTTGAGCTGATATTTTCTGCACAAGATCTGCTGCAGCATTTATGAGCTCAATTGTTCCTATCTTGGGGCTCCAACCGCCAGCAAATCAGTTCTTTGAAGGCGTAAATCAGGCGACTACTGTCTTTGTGCAAATTTTCAGTTGCTCCTGTGAATTTTGGAGCTATTCATCTGCCTTTGAGGCATTTCTATGCACTTTTGTGGAGCACTTCCTCCAAGAGAATATATCGAACTGTTTTGGCATTGTTTTCTTAGTTGGTGAGCTTCTAGAAGGAGATGTGCAGTGGACTGTTGCCTCAGTTAGACTTCTTGCAGTTGTTGTCATTGGTGCACTTGTTGTGCAGTCTGCAGCATTTTTGGGCCTGCTTTGCCCTTTCTCTTGCACATTTGCCTTTGTGTTTGGGGTTTTGTTTGCAGGTCGTCTCAATTGCAGCATTGTGTAGGCAGCATATCTTTTGGTTCTAAAGTTTGTGCAGGCCATTGACCTTTTCTGGTCAGAATCAGACAATTGCACTTGCCTTAGTACCATCATTTAATTCATTCAGTTTTCTTTGGGATCTTTGCATTTGTGCCTTATTTGCAATGGCAAACAATGACCTTTTGGTATGCTTGCTCTTGATGACAAGCTTGATGGGACCAACTACCCCATGTGGTCATACATTACACGTCATGTGTTGGTGTCCAATAACTGTGGAGCTATTTTAGATTTTGAGGTGAGACCTTCGTCATGGGTACATGAGTATAAAAAAATATGCATCAGCATGCTCCTATCACATATGCCTGTGACGGATGGATACAATACTTTGCACATGCCTTAATCTTATTCACTACAAGTTTCATGAAAAATATTATGTTCATTCGATAGCATTTGCATCATCAGGCATGGAGATTTTCTTATTTTCCACTGCATCTCATACCTGTGTTAAGAAATATGCATTAGCATGCTCCTATCACTGAGACATGCCTACTTGGGAAATGCATGGTGTTTCTTTCCCGAAAGATGGGAGTGTTTGTGCATTCGGTAAGCTTGCTCCTGAAGACAAGCTTGATGGGACCAAGTACCCCATGTGGTCATACATTCCACGTCATGTGTTGGTGTCCAATAACTTGTGGAGCTATTGTAGGTTTTGAGGTGAGATTTCCACTACACCCACCGCTACGTTGGTAATGCTGTTGTCTCTTCATCTTTTGCCGCTACCGGCCCTGTGCCTCCGACTCAAGATTAGGTCAGATGGGATGGCAGAGATGCTCAAGCTCTTTGTATTAGGTTCACAATGAAGCATAGGTTGCAAATCTGCAGAAGTAATTAGGTGGTTTGAAAATGGATGAACGGGAAAGTATGAATGCCAATTTGACAAAGGTCAAGGACTTCAAAGAGCAATTGGCCAATGTTGATGAGGTGATGCCAGACTGGCATCCATGACGCTGAGTGGACTTCTTGACTCCTATCAAGGGTTTGCTAACACATTGAGGTTGATTGCCATAGGAAATCCCATCCATTATAGCTTTGACCAGTTGGTTACTCTGATGTTTTAGGAGGAGCAAAGCCGCACTAGTTGGAATGCTTTGATCCCTGGTGATTAGTCTTTTGCTACCCATCATAAGGATAATGCAAAAACAACAAAGCCTCATGGTAAACCCAAGCACAATTGTGGTAGTACTTTGAAGCCAACAAAAATGCAGAGAATAGAAAGAAAAGATGCAATCATTGCACGAAATGAGTTCATGATATCTCAAAAATGCCGAAAGCACATAGAGTCAGAGATGATGAAGGAGCAATTGCAGTTACTGATGCTTCCTCTTCTCATAAGAAGGGTGAATCAGCCAATGTTTCTCATCATGATTGGGATTTTGTGGTCACATACAGGTATAATCCCTCCATTCATGACTCTTGCATGGCAATTTTAGATGCATGCAGGTGTTTGGACAGTGGTGCTTCTAAGCACATCACTTCTTGTGAGAAGCTTTTTCTTTCTCTGCATGGTGCACTGATGGGGGCACAATGACTTGTGTCAAAAATGCATCTTATGTTGTGAAGGGCATTAGCCAAGTTAAACTTGCAGCAGCATCATCAGGTGATTCTGCCTCTATACAGGATGTTTTGTATGTTCCAGGGGTCAAAAAGAATCACATATCTGTTTCAACTATAGCTATTCTTGGATATAGTTTTGTCTTCCATGGTTACTGCTGTGTCACCTATGATTTCAGAAATCGTAATAACATTGGTATCACCATGGGTATAGAGTTATCTTCTACGGTTACCATTGTGCTGTCTATGATTTCAAAAAATGGTAATACCATTGGTTACTGTTGTGCAGTCTATGATTTCAGAAAAGGGAATACCATTGTTATCATTGGGACATTTGACTCGGGGTCTGTATAGACTAGATGCCTATGCCAAAAGAGATAGACACTGCATCAATTGCAGTAGAGGATTCTGTGGTTTTAGATACTCATTCGTGGCATGAGCGCTTGAACCATGAAAGGGAAGTCTTTGCCAAATAAAATTTGGTTGGATCTTGTCATGTGTGCCAATTATGTCTTAAACAAGTCACCAACCAGGGCATTAATGACTATCACACTTTATGAGGCATAGATAGGTCATAAGGTGGTTGTCTCACACATGAGAGAGTTTGAACACCTAGCATATGCACATGTTCCATCTCAGTTACAATAGAAGCTTGAGGAAAATCTTCTCAAATGCATTTTCATTGGATACAGCTAAAAAAGAAAAGGGTATAGGTTATATTTGCTTACATGCAATGTTACCATTAATAGAGATCTTGTCTTTGCTGAAAACTCATTGGACTGTCAAAAACATGGCGCTTTACATCCACATATTCGATTTGATTTACAGCCTGATATGCCTCCCGTTGATCAGGCTGCCACAGATGAAACTGGGACAAAATAGAGGGCTGTCATAAGACAGCAGAAAACAGTCCCTAGATGGCTCTTGGATGGCTTGAAGGACAGCCAATAAGCAGAGACTTTGTTTGGCCATACGAGGGCTGCCTCTCATCACATGCAGGGACACTTAGTGGAGGTTCCATTGATTGCGTCACAAGATGCTTTTGAGAGCAACGATTGGATGGATGCTATGAAATCCAAGTTGGATTCAATATATCAAAATCGCACACTTGGGAGTTGTGTGACTTGCCTAAAGGGAAGCATGCTATAGGGACCAACTGGGTTTACAAACTCAAAAGGAAGGCTGAAGGAAATGTTGACTACTATAAGGCCCGCTTGTTGCAAAAGGCTATGCTGAATAGCAGGGAATCGACTTCAAGGAAACTTTTGCACTATGTCATGCATTACAACTGTAACCGGCCTTAAGTTTCCTAAGGGGCAGTAGACCATAACTTGCATTGCATATTCATTACTCACAGCCACATTGCATCATTTCCAACCACTTAACTTTAAACAATACCACTTAGAAACAATTTGAGAAATAACTGGATGGAGGCTAGAGTGCCCCTGCTCAATGAGACCAAGTACAAGACATCACACTGGCCCCAAACTCTAGGCGCCCCTTCCGGTTTTTATTTATTTCTTTAAGAATGAGATTTGTACATACAACAAGGGCTCACCCTTATGCTCTGCCCACGGGCAATTCTATAGTCTAAGCCACCTTGGCTATAACCTGCATTCCATCCTAGTGCACACACTAGTACCCAAGTGCCAAGGCAAAGCTAAGGCATTCACCATTTGTCCATGACCAACTGTAAAGGTGTCCAAGCATTCCACAAAGACTGTAACCAACTGTTAGTGACAAGGCATCCATACACTTCCCAGCCTCAAGGCATCCAAATGCAATACACTGCCCCTCTGGCACTCTCCCAGGCACACTTTCTATAACTAAGCATTTGCTTTAAGCCTGTAAGGTCCAGAGGAAGCTCCAAACAACAAATGCACTGCAAGGAACTTGAAAAAAATTGCAAATGGAAAACAAAGGGGAAGTCAAAACGACTGTACCTGCTGTCCGTGGAAGAGGGGCAAGCTCTGCTCTCGCACCTTTCCACTGTCCAGGCCCCTAACAGAGTTCAGGTGACTTCCAACCAAGGGGTAGAGGGAGAAAGAGAGAGAATGAGAAGACTGGAAGCGCAGAAGAAAGGGGATGAAGAAGCTCAGGTGTGCAAAAGACCTCTGGGCAGGAGAAAACAAGTTCAACCAGCAGCCAGAACCTCAAAGTGCGTGAAGCAAAAACCACCATACAAGCCTTGGAAAGAGTGCCCAAATATCCCGTTCGGCAGCAGCAATAAAAGACCTGTACAGCCAACATGGAGTCGTCCGTACAACATCGTTGAAAGGCCCGTACAACAGGTATGCATGCAGTTCCTCGACTGTACAGACTGCCTCGAGATGCGTGCAGGTCAAATATGCAAGCAATCAAGCGTTGGAATGCATGCCCGTCTGTATGGATTCGTACGGCGCCTCGTAAAACATGACCCCTTTGCCTCGAGATGCGTGCAAATGAGCAAAAACAAAATCAACGTCAAAAGAAAACCATACATTAGCCTTGGAAGGAGAGAGGGTAGGTGTGCATGAGGGGCTGCCACGTGGCCCCCTCATTAATGCTCTAACCCACACAAACCAATGAAACATCAGTTTGCTCCTCACACTTAAGTCCTAACCCTTCTAACCAATGAAAGATTGGTTTCCTTGGGCCTAACTTTAAGACTCCTCTAAACCTTGCCTTGCCCCTAGCAAGTAGGCCTAGTGTGTGCACCTAGGGACTTCTGGGAAGTGTCGCTTCCCCTGGGCTAGCCCCCTAAGCCAAAGTTAGTCACGGTTCATAACTTCACGTCCCCGTGACAACAACCATTAGGTGTGCCATTGCCATAGCAGCCCATCATCGGCAAGTGCATAAGCTTGACATCACAACTGCTTTCCATCATGCAAATTTGCAAGACGAGGTCTATGTTCGCAAGCATGATGCTAACTTGCTGATTCTGGTTTTATATGTGGGAGGAATGATCTTGACTCGACCTTCCAGTCAGGATATTGCAACTTTTGAGGCTGATTCACAGTTGTCATTTGCTACAACAGATTTGGGCCATGTACTACCTTGGCACGTAGTTTTCTTAGGTTGAGGTGGGTGTTATGATGAAGGAGTGCTGTTTGCTTCTATTTTACTGCAGTGAACCTTGTTCCAACAATCTCAAGGGCGATCTCTTTGTGGTCAGACTCTAGAGTGTCTCCATCGACCTTGAGATATCTGACCATGTGATTTGCATTTAGACTTACGATGATTTAGTCAGTTACGCTTAAACTGTGAGGGATTTTGCATGTGTAGCCTCCTGTTTTTCTAAAGAGGAGAGTGCTGTTGCATATCTATAGCCCAAAACATTCACATAAGGTCAGTAATTGTTTCCCCATGGGGTGGTCTCACTTATGTCTTCTGACGTCCTCTTCTAGCCCCTTATTTCCTCACTATCCTCATCCATTTCCTCCTTCCAGGTGGGGTTTTCCCTTCTATTGTTATGATAGCCTGCCTTGAGCCTCTTCATGCATTAGAATCCCTGATCGGTATGATTTCATGATCTTTTAGAGTATATGGTTATATCCTTTCCCAAATGCATGAAGGAGTCCCCTCCTGAGAGGCTGTTGTGTTTGTTGATAGGAGATTGGAGTTGGCACAAAATAGCATGGTTCTAGGCAAATATTTCCCTCATTTGCTGCTATCCCCAGCCCCATATACTGTTTTATGAGGGTCCTCTTTTATAACCTGGATTGTGTAAAGTGTTGGGACATTTGTGATCAAGGGCTTGCTCTAAGGTGCATGTGTGCATCTAGCAGTCACATGTTTGTGTGTGTGTGTGTAGTGAAGCACACTTAGTACTATCTAGGACCATGACAAAGGTGATGATGCAGTAGAAGGCGCCCTCTTCAAGAGGTGCAAATGATTTAGGAGGTCCCTATGATGTAGGGATGATTGTAGGAGAGGTGCCTATGATCTAGGCCACCCTCTCTCCCACTCTATAAATGAGAGGCTTCTCTCTCACAATCAATAGAACACACATTTTGGTCTTCTCTTGTGTTCACAACTCTTGTCATGATGCATCTCTTCTCTCCCATTCCCCAACATGTGGTATCAGAGTTCTTGGTTCTAGAAAACCCTTTAGCCCCCTAGTTTGCCACATCATCATCTTCTTCCTCACTTCCACCTCCTCTCCATTTTGCCTCTTTCTTGGAAATTTTTGTAAGAGCTTGTTGTCCCTATGTAGTGCACTATTCCTCAAGCCCTCTGAACTGTAGTTTCACCTCAAAGTTATTCTTGAGGTGTGGTTTGGGTTTTAATGGGCTACGGACGAAGGCTATTGGAGGGCTATAGACGAGATAAAAAGACGAAACTACGGAAGGGTTACGGGACGGAGTCTAAGAAGGGTACGACGGAGAGGCTACGACTACGATGAGAGGCTAAGACATAGGCTACGATGGAGAACAAAGAGAGAGAGAGAGAGAGAGAGAGAGAGTATTAGAATCTACGGAAGACTGATAGGTCTATGAGACTGATAGAAACCCTGATACAACAAGCAAAAAGGGTGGAGCTACTAAAAGTCTCCTTCTTTGTGTATCGGTACAATGGTAGTGGTATTCCAAGGAGGAGGGAAACCATGACATACCACATGGTTGAGCATCTGTGCTAGGATCGGGGCCAAGGCCTCTCGTCTTGGGCTCTCCGATTGTGGAGCCGGCATAGCACAACTCTCACACTTTGTGGTCGAATAGGATGCATGGAGGGCCAGGAAAGAGCGGACATGTCCAGTGGTGTCTGAGCCAGGACATCGTAGAGGGATGTCGCCTAGGTGTGCCACACCTTTGGATCTGTGATGGGTATAGGTGGCTTCCCATCGGATAATAGTCGCGGTGCAAAAGTGGGGTCATCTCCACGAAATGATCGGATCACCTCATCCATCCTATGTGAGAGGAGAGCTCGCCTCTTACGCCGCATCAGATTTTGTGAAATCCATTGTGCCTCAAACCTCGTTAAGTGTGCCAAAGCTTGCTCCCATATGAGGTATGATCTCATCTTTCGACACTCATCGTCATACCAAGGATTGTGTGCATCTTCCTAGCTAGGGGGTGAACTGTATATCTCATCGTAGGGAATGATCTGGTGGCAGCATCATGGATCACTAATACCGGTTTGTCTGAGGCAAGAACGAGGTCTGCATGATCTCTCAAGGGAGTCGCTAGCCAGCGGGACAGGTGCCTCATATAAACTGCATCAAGGGCATGATCGAAATGTACCCAAACTTGGGTGGGGGCAGGTGGATCATGTACTATATCTGGCAATGTAGTCAAGATGTTAAATGACATGCATGAGTGATCGGTGCCAAGAGGGGCCAAAGGGACTATATATATAAGGGAATATATATATATATAAGTCCTGTACTCATGTCACAAAAGTCGGGGTAGTCCACAGTGGTGTTGTCCCCTCCATGTGGGAAACATGTAAGCCCTCGAGACCTCGGCCTCGTTGGAGACTATTATATATGATCAGATCATGTATCGCTCCATCGTCTAATATATGTGTCCAATATCGTGGCACATGTGATGCATCCTTTGAATGTCTCTCTATCCAGAGCTCTGCTAGGTCTACCTCTGGCACCTGGAGGGGGTCTTACTCAAAATCAAGCAGCTCCACCTGTCGATCCCCCATGCGCGCATTGAAATCACCGAGGAGTACCTCTTCATACTTGGAAAATTCCACTATGTCCTCATAGATCATCTCATAGGGGCTATGACCATTTGTTGTGACCTCACGTGCTTAAGATGATGTGTCTGGGGGAAAATAGCATAAAGAGCGGTCGTGTATCTTGTGGCTGGAATCGTATCCACATATGTTGTGCGTGCTCCTCCTTCCATATCATAGATATAGCTGGCCTCAAGTGCGATCTAAACTACCCCTCTAGAGTGTTCCTCCTCGTCTCCTGTCTAAAGGTTTACTCCCAGGTATATCCTGTGATGACTATGGGTAGTCCTCTTTCAGGACTCTAATGTGTTTCAGTGTTGAATATTCACTCTCTACCAGTGTAAGTCTCTGAGAAGCCCCCTAGATCTGACCATAGGGTGCCATTACAATTCCATACTGCTATCTTCATCCCACATTGTCCCCTCACCCCATGGCCTGGGCACCATCATGCACTATCCCCACGTGTATCCTCTCCTTTTTCTTTCCTCTCTCGGATTATGAC
Organism: Dipteris shenzhenensis; assembly: GCF_047967505.1. Lineage (NCBI taxonomy): Eukaryota > Viridiplantae > Streptophyta > Polypodiopsida > Gleicheniales > Dipteridaceae > Dipteris > Dipteris shenzhenensis. The sequence continues at coordinate 46,178,396 of NC_141624.1, read as the reverse complement.
TTTTCCATCTTTACAGACAGCCCATTTTCCTTCCTCTGTGGATGGCATAACACGTGTCATACCTCTTTTCGATGCTCTTTCTGCAAGAGTGTGAGATCGTCATCAAGGTATGTCATGGTCCCTTTCAGCGTGGCTCTCATACTCATAAAAGTGGATTGATCCATGGCAGTCCTGAACTTAATTATGAGCAGCCTCGTGTGGGTACGTCATCTCTTCCTCCTCACCATGCAACCTCAAAGCTGAGATTGATGTTCATCGTGGTAATGAATGCCTTTGCATCCGTCATCAAGGTATCACCCACTGCCAAGCCTCTTACCAACACACTAAGGGCTTTATTGCTTCGCCTGTTTTCCTGCTCTAACGCCACAAAAGTGAAGGCCATCTTTGGGGCTCATGCACCTTTCTTGACCACTTCTTTCCATTCTAGAAAATTTTCTTCCCCTTTTGTTATTTACTGCATAAATTCTGCTTGCCCTGCATATTGGCTTGAACTGCAGCCATCTCCTTCTTGAAAGATTCATTTGCAGATGTTAGCTCCTCCAAATGCCTTCTTTGTTTTCTCTTCTTCTTGTGCCTTGAGGGAGAAAGATGATATGCTTCTATTAAAGTCTGGGTGAGACTCTTCAAGCTCTATGGGACCGGTGATCGCTATCGACTAATAGTGCTCCTTTACATCGAGTGAGAGAAAATATTACTAACTTATAGTGAGTACTTTTTGGGCTAGCGTGTGTGCTAGTCCTAGTACCTTATTGTGATGTTCCAAAATCTCTTTCAAGTAGATTCCTAGCTTTTTGGCTGGCTGCTCCAGCAGATTTTTCAGACTATCTCTGCTGCCTTGTAATGTTCTCGGATGTGTGCGTCAACTCTATATCCCTAGATATTTATATGTGTTAATTGTTTCCAGGGCTCCCCTTAAAATTTGACATGGAAGGTTCTCTATCTACCAAAAGAATCATTGTGCGGATTTTTTCAAGAACCAGCTGCTGCTGCTCCCCACTCCTCCTACTGCCCTCCCCTCGACTCCCCTCCCTCCCTACCTGCTGCCCCTTCCCCTCCCTCTCCTCCCCTCCCCTTACCATGCTGCTGTGCTACCCCCTCCCGTGCTGCTGCTGTGCTACCCCCCCCCCCCCCCCGGCGCTGCTGCTGCACTACCCCCCCGCCCCCGCGGTGCTGCTGCGCTGCCCCCCCCGCGCTGCTGCCTACGCTGCTCCCACGCCCCCCCCCCCCTCCCCTCTCCTCTCCCCCCCTCCTTCTCTCCTCCCCTCCCTCTCTCCTCTTCACTCCCCTGCTGTCCCTTTCCCTTCTCTCCCTTGCTGCCCTCCCTCTCCCCCCTTCCAGCTCCCCCCTTCTTCAACCTCCCTTCTCCTTCAACCCGATGTGATGTGGGTGTCCAACCCGAGATGGCTTTTTCTAACTTGCTCTCTCTCCTCTGTTTGGGACGAGGTTTCTTTCAGGTGTACCTAGATACCCCAGACGTCACGAGAGACTTGCTACAGGCCGGGTTTCTATTTCTAGGCTACAGGAGGATTTTTTTTGTTTCCCTTTCAACTGCACTTTGACCCAGTTGAAGAGGACAAGCAGGGAGTTCTGTTTTCATCAGGTTCCCTGGTCTCCCCTTAGTTTATCACCGGCTTCTTTCAGTTATAAGCGAGAGGTTTGGTGTGGTAGCAGAGATCCCCCCTCTTCCTAGCAAGCCCTCTTCGGCTACTGAGGCGGTCAAGATGGATGGGGTACGTAGGGTTAGGGTCATTGTCCAGGACCCTAATATTTCAGATGACCACATCATGCTATAGCGACCCGATGGGTCTTTCTTCCACCAGAGATTTGAGGTTGCAAGTTGGCAAGACCAGTGCAGGATTTGCAGATCCTTGGGGCACTTCGCCAAAGATTGCCCAAAGAAGAAAAAGAGGCCCAAAAAGCAACCAGCTGATACTAGCTTACGACAGAGAGCAGGAGCAGGACCTACCACTCCACAGACACCACCTCAGACACAGGTTCCCCCACCTCCTAGGGCTACTCGAGTCCCTACTGCACCCCGCACCACCTTTGGCCCACGGTGGGATCCGGTCGCGGTTAGGCCCTCTACTTCAGATCATACCTCGACCGCTTTAGAGGCTACCCCCTTGAAGCCTTGGGAGACTAACGCCTTGGAGCCTAGTGTTAAGGAGCCTTCTTCCACTCCACCTCAGGATCAAGGTGTACCTCCCTCAGCAGCCCACGTTGTTGGCACCTCGTTCGCAGCACTTCTTGATCAGGACCCAGTACAAGTGCCTCCTTCTGTGGATAGAGGAAAGGGAGTCTTACATTCTCTCCCTGCTTCGGTAGGAATCCTTCGCCTTCCACTTTCAGAGAGCCGGTTATCGGCATCCCTATTGAGAGATCTTTCTCTCTCTCACATGTGGACTTTCCTCCCCTTGGACCTCGTGTGTATGGCAGGAGGTGAGCTCCGGTGGAGGGTTCTTTATTAGCCACTAGGTCGGGTAAGGTATTCCAACCTGCTTCCTTGCGCCGATGAGGATAGGCAGTTGGAATATACAGGGATTGGGCGGCATCCCTCATCGCCGTCGCAAACAGCTGATCAGGTTTCAGCTCCATCCAGGTGTTTCAAGTGGTTCCTTAGACATTCTTTTTTTTCAGGAACACAAACTCGATATCAGAGATTGCTCCAAGTCAGGTAAGCTGCTTTCAAGCTGGACTTTTTGGCTTCCTGCACTGGGAACCAGAGGAGGTACATGCATATCAGTTTCAGATTCTATTCTCCCTCTGGTCATTGGACACGCTACCATCATCCTCTCCAAGGCCCAGTGGGTTTTACTTTTGATTGACGGACATAAGGTTGGTTTCCTTAACCTCTACACTCCGAACAACAGAGGTGACCATGTTCGGTTTTGGAAAGAGTTGCTTTCGTGGGCTGACATTGGATTATTGGAGGTGACTTCAACATGGTTGAGGCACCATCCGATAAGCAAGGGGGCAAAGAAGGTGGTATTCATTCCCTCGAGAGAGCAGCTGGGGATGCCTTCTTGTTCAGGTTCAGTGGTAGAGATGTTTGGTCAGATGATGCATTTGATATTCAGTCTCAGTCACTTTTGTTTTCATGGTGGAACCGTAGGGTGCAGATGCCTATCCTTGCTCGGATTGACAGATTCTATGTGGATGACTGGGCTCTTGACAGAGGGGGGACAGTTTGCATTGCACCTGGTGTTTCCACTTCCGACCATTTTCCGATAGTTTTGTCTATCTCAGAGCCCCATCTAAGAGGACGGTCTCACAGTATCAGGATCCCCGATGCCTTATACACAGATGAGACTCTCACAGACGTAGTCTTGGAGATCTGGGTTTCTCACATGCAGGGGGGGTGGCCGGTCCTTCACATGTGGTCACAACACTTGCCATTATCAGCGACTTTTATCACTCTGTCGCTAGTGCTCGGTGAGGTGAGGTACTCAGGCGGGAGATTGGTATACGCCGGCAGTTAGCAGCCTTGCAGAGGGAGGAGCAGAGACGACCATCAGATGCTTGGATACATGAGCACCTTGCTGCAGCAAGGACTCACTTGCAGACATTGCTTGATCAGAGAGCAGAGTCTGCCTTCCACGCACGGGAGTCCTTTTGGATACAGATGGGAGGGAGAGTCAATAAACACTTTTTCTCTACACTTGGTCCCAGACATAGTAGAGAGAGTGTCAGGCAGCTTATTGACTCTGACGGCGTTTTGCAGTCTCATCCGGATACCGTCATGCACTTAGCGACAGCTTTCTATGCCTCCCTTCTTTCTGCAGATCCTGACACATAGGCCAGAGATGTGGCTAGAGATGAAATTTGGTAGAGTTTACCTGTGTTGGTCACACCAGAGATGATATGCTCACTTGATGCACGCTTTACCAACATAGAGTTCAGGACTGCTCTCTCCGCCTTTCATAAGGGCAAGTGCCCTGGTTCCGATGGTCGTACTCCATCTTTTTTTATAGCCTTTTGGGATATGATAGGTGATCATATTACTTCAGCCCTGCAGGGCATTTGGGACTCGGGTGAGGTGCCCGACTCATTGACCGAGGGACTCATACACCTTATCCCGAAAGGTGGCAACAAGAATTTTGTATCCCATTGGAGACCCATCACTCTTTTGGGCACTCTATACAAAATCCTTGCCAAGGCGATCAGCATCCTATTGCAGCCCCTTCTTCCAGACCTCATCCATGATACTCAGACAGGCTTTGTGCATGGCAGGAGCGTATTTGATAATATCTTTTCCTTTTGGGAAGCCACAGAGTGGGCTATGCAGAGCGGGCAGAGGCTAGCAATTCTAGTCTTGGACTTTGACAAAGCCTATGACAGAGTAGATTGGGGTTTTCTTGAGGGCACTCTTCTACGATTTGGATTTTCAAATGCATGGATTAGAGGGGTGGCCTCCCTTTACAGATCAGCCCACGGCCATGTTTTGATTGGAGGGGTAAGGGGTGATAGGTTTCAGATTTCTAGAATCAATTGGTTAGGGATGCCCTTTAGCTCCCTTCCTCTTTCTTTTTGTGGCAGAAGCTATGAGTATCTTCCTTACATCTCAGGCTGAGCTTTATGGGCTGAGATTGCCCTTGAGATAGGAGCAGGAGCTTCTTGACTGTGAGTTGGCTGATGACACTGCTAATTTTATTGAGGCCTCTTCGCAGTCACTTGATTCTTTCCAGACAGCCTTGGATATCTTTTGCTCAGCTACAGGGACACACATTTACTGGCATAAATCCTTTGGCTTTTGGATCAGTGATGAGGATACTCCAGGCTGGGAAGTTGACATTGGCTTTTCCTGGATTCAGAGGGGTGTTCCTGTCAAATATTTGGGATGCCAGGTAGGATTGGGCATCTCTCGAGCACATCAGTTTGCCGCAGTACTAGAAAGTATTAAGGAAAAAGCTCATTTTATGGAGCTCAGCCAAACTCGACCTTGCATCTAGAGTTGTGGTAGTGAACCATGTTCTTTTGGCCACCACCTGGTTTGTGTGTTCTTGCTGTTGCCGGTCTAGGGATTACATCACTCAGCTCATTAGACCAGTCAGGAATTTCTTATGGAGTGGACTTGATGGCACGGCAGATGTTGCAACAAGGGTGGCTTGGGAGACCATTATTCTCCCTACATGTGAAGGGGGCCTTAATATCATTGACCCCGACTTGCAGTGCAGGGCATTGCTTTGTAAGGTGGTGGTGAGGGGACTCATGCCTAGGCAGGAACCTTGGAAGGTTTTCTTTTTTGGATGCATTCAAGCTTGCACATCTACCTTGGGAGATGATTGGGTGGACAGCCCTCGTTGGATTTTTACTTTCGCCTTTCTCAGATCTCCTGCCTCTCCTCTCATGATTGCCATCTTGAAAGCTTGGGGGAGCTTCAGGAACACTCTTCGAAGGGTTCGGTCCTCTACCCTCGAAGAGATTGATAGGTAGCCAATCATTTGGAATGGTAGTATACTTGATGAGCATGGCAGACCACTGGGTACTTCCCATTACATGCAGTGGTCTAGATGGGAGAGAGGCCCCGCCTACACAGTAGGCACTTGGGAGGCTTTTATCAGGCTACCTGAGGATCAGAGTCTATAGTCCCTCACTCACCTCAGAGGGGTAGCACGCAAGATTCAGCAGATAGATGCAGCCATCTCGGTGGAATGGACAGTTGAGATGCCTATTACTTCCACCACTTGGATGGGAGCTTTTCCGAGGACAGCAATTCCTCTACAAGTGATCGATCTTCGAGGTCTCCGGGAAGATGCACTGGTCTTTGATGTTGGGGTTGAAGGTATACTCGCTAGATCCACGGATGATATTCTTCTAGAGGTTGCCTTTCAGCCTGTCAGGATTGCTGGTTTTGTGGACCATGGAGCAGACTTGCAGTGGTACTTAGACCTCGACCCTCTACTCTTGGCCCTGGGATCCTGGAGATTATGGTTATATGGAGGTGTACCTATCAGGTGCTTGTAGTGGGACCCAGGAGAGTGGGAGTGGATAGATCATGGGCACCGAGAGAGGGGGATTCCCTTCTTTCATTGCACGGTTGGTAATGCTAGGAGATTTCAGCTGAGCAGTAGGGGTTGGATTCCCTCCAGTGCCCCCCATTGGGACAACTTCTTCATCACCGCAGCTTTGCGTAGGAATTTCTGGAGGAGGCTCTGGAAATCCCTCAGAAATAGAAAGATCACTCTTTTCTTTTGGCTTTCTATTCATGGAGGGATTGCAGTGAACCTGTGGAGATCATGATTTGGAGCTGATCCCACTTGCCCTCGCTGTCATTCGGCAGAGGAGTTTGTGCGACATTGCCTTTGGAACTGCAGTCAGGTGAGGACTATTTGGAAAGGGGTTGCTCGGATACTCGGCATTTTTCATACTTCCCCTTTCTTCATGACTTGGGGCTCAGACGCATGGTTATCCCTTACTAAGCCCTAGGTGTTTTATGAGGGTGAGCCTTCTTCTTAGGCACTCTCGATCCGCCAGTAGGTGACAGAGCCCTGCTCTCTTCAGGATGTACCACTTACTCCCTTCAGAGCTTCGCATGCTTCAGTGGACACCTCTTGGGAGATTTTGGCTAGCATTTCCTCTTGGCACATTTGGAGAGCCAGATGCACAAAGACCTTGGATGGCACCTAGATACACCCATCACAGGTGTTCATGGGTATTTGGAGTGACACAGTTTACACTTTGATAGCCATATGGGCTAGCATGCAGGGCCCTTCACGGGCAACCTCTTCTGGGAGTACGGTATTTCTTCAAGTTTGGAGGGGTTCTCCCTTCTTCTCGGAGGTTTCTACCGTATTGAGATGGCACTATCAGCCCCAATCCTTTCTTTTTGGCTCTTGAGCTTTTCATGCATTGCATGGTGTAGCCCGTATGGAGCTTGCTCTAACGGTTTTCTTTAATACTTAATAGAAGTCTCTTTTTGCCAAAAAAATAAATTTGACATCCATTTGTTTAGTACGTGTCTCGATCGCCATTACCTTTGTCTTATCTATATTGGCTTGCATTCCCGAGTGTTTGCAGAATTCTCTTAGTGCATAATATATAAAGTTGTAGGAGCTATATTTCTCTTACACTATATTCGCGTTACAAATGCTCAAGGTTAATTGTATATCTAATCCTTGTCTTATGATTTTAAGAAAATGGATAGATGTTTCTTAAAACATTCCAAGCCTTGGGTCCGAAAACTTTCTTCATAAACACGGGAAATACATTGCTAAATAAACTTCTATAATTCTTGCTTGTAGCTTTGTATTGATTGTTTGGCAATATTTGTCTTAATGGTAAGTTTTGTCACAAAAATTTTATTTCTATTTGCTGAAGAATGCAATTCTCGTTTTCCATGTTCAAATGAAATTGCAATGGATTACTACTGTCATTTTGCATGTGCTAATAATAATATGTCAAATTCTTGTCTATCGATATGCAGTCAGAGGATCCGTTTTTAAATTAAAAGATCAAATTTGTGTATTGAATGGTGTAGATTGAGCATGCTCAACATCTTTCACAAAGCGCTCCAGCACGTTTTAGCTCATTGGGTGTGATAGCTTCGATGCAAGTAAGTGTGCAAAAGATACCTACAGGTAGAAATTCAGCAGTGTTATGGAGTTGCTATGAATTACTTTCTAAAAAGATGAATAGGAAAGGCTGGCACTTTCGAGTATCACGACTCCTCTTCTTGTCAGAAAAAGCATATTCTCCTTCTTTCGTTACATAGTTAGAAATGCCAAGAGATTCTAGCTTAGTAGTAGAGGTTGGAGGCTCTCCAGAGCTCCTCATTGGGATAGTTTTCAGATTTCTGTAGAGATGCCGAAAAACTTTTGGAGGAGGCTCTGGAAATCCCTCAGGAATATAAAGATCACTCTCTTCTTTTGGTTTTCTACTATTCATGGAGGGATTGCAAGGTGAACCTATGGAGATCCAAGTTCGGGGCTGACCCTACTTGTCCCTGATGCCACGTAGTAGTTAACTCAGCTCAGCATTGCCTCTGGGAGTGCAGACAGGCGAGGATGATCTCGAAGGGTGTTGCCAAGATATTTAGCATATTTCATAGAGCACCCTTCTTCATGACTTGGGGTTCAGTGTTATGGTTATCTCTTACTGGAGAGGGAGAGGGAAATCGGGGAGGGCGGAGGCCTTTGGAGCCTCCTTAAGGCAGCTTGAAAAGGGAGGAATCTAGGGGGGGCAGTGAGGAGGAAACAAGGCTTTGGAGGCCTCAACTGATCCTAGATCTTGGACAAGGTGATGGAAGGCCTACAAGGCCTCAATGTGCTGTGCTAGACAGCCCTAACACCAAGAGGGTCGAGGGCCAGCAGGCAGCCCAAAAAGCGGCAGGCAGGGGATGCGGAACTTCGTGGGACATAGAGGAGCTGAAAAACGTTGGGACAGGAGAGGAGAAGATTCTTGATGGGGGAGGAGATCATGTCGGTAAATGGCAGGAGGGCTGACCAGAACTAGATGAAAGGAGGGGGCGGTGGCTGGAAGGTAGCTTGCCACTAGCATAGGTGGAAAGGGGAAGGAAACATTTGGCGGGGGGGACAGGCAACTATTAGAAGGGGACGAGCTGCATGGAGGTCAAGGTGAAGGCCGGTCTTGAGTCATTAGACTCAGAGACAAAGCTCTTGAAAGCGGCCTTAAGTCCAACAAAAGCGCGGTAATCAGCAAATGACCAGCCAATTTTCTTACATTAACAATTCAGCAATTAAACAACCAACAGATTGGGAGCTAGAATGCTCCTGCAAACAAAAACAGAGACACAAATTGGCCCCAAACCTTGGCGCCCCTTTCCGTGTTTCTTTATTATTTAAAGGACCCTGAAACTTCCACAGCCCATTAGGCATCAATATGCAATGCATATTGCTTGCTGTGCACTACTCTCAGCAAGCAAGTCAATGGGCATCCATTTCTGTTCCAGATGGCTTGCTCTAAGTCAGCAGGAATTGTTCCTAGCAACTCCTACTGGTAAACACAATTCCCATTACTGCCCCAATTGCCCACCTGACCTTCTTATTTGCCCAAAGCTAGAAAGAAAGCATGAATAAACAGGCAGCATCCATAGAAGCTTGGACATGAAATAGAACTACCCACTCAAAGCACCCATGCACAACATAGGCATTAGGAGGTCTACTATCTAGCCAGCTCCTAGAGTTAGTTCGCATGTGCAAGCAGTCTCTTGTGACCAGCCAACCCCTTCCGGACAACTCGTGACATGTAGGTGGAACTTTGTGCCCTGCCAACCTTCCAAGGCCTCATTGTGCCGATAAGGCAACCTATAGTGATCAACCAAGCTTTCAAGAACAAGTCGCGACCTATGAGTAGAATCCTATGAGCAACCAACTCCTCTCAAGCAGTACGAAGTCAATTGACTATGCCTTGAGGGCATTCTTGGGTCCCATGCCCACATTAGCAATCCCTCATAGGCTGTTATGTCTAACCTACGTACGGACTTCGTGATCTCTGCCCACAAGCTCTTCACAACCTGAATCGTGACCAGCCTACCTACAGACTTTGGGATCTCTACCCATGAGATCTTCACGCTTGAATCATGACCAGCCTACGTACGAACTTCGGGATCTCTGCCCACGATCTCCACAGCCTGAAACCTGACCAGCCTATGTACAGACTTTGTGAGCTCTGGCCACAAGCTATTCCCAACCCTGTACGGATGGAATCATCAATTGGAGCTCTTGAAATCAGCCTTGGAATTCACCTGCGATGTGTCACACCAGCCCTTGGCAAAATTGCCGCACATAAGACTTTGTCTCCATCGTCAATATCCACGTGATGTATTCCATGTGTTTCCATCAGCCCACATACGGACTTCGCATTTGGAAAGTGCCATGTGGTGATTCTACGTTTCAATTGCCCCTTGCGGCACCCCCAAGGCCATTAATGCCTAGGGGGCCCTTGCACACCTAACGACTATGGCCTTGCCCACATGCAGGCTAAAGGTATTCACTAGTAAATCTCACAATGACATCTGATCTCTCACCTTGTCCCATGCTCTACACAGCTCTGTAGCATCCCCTTTTGGCTGCGCGCTAATAACATAAGGCGTAAATCTTGCAGTGGGTTGCCTTCTATTTATCCGTATCATCAGTTTTCCCCTTTAACTTGCGCTTTGAGCATTCCCGTGCTGCATGTCCCTCTTCCTTGCAATGAAAGCATTTGTTAGCATCCATTAAGGCCTTCCTTTCTTCATGTGACAGCCAGTTAGAGCCTAGCCTATCACGCTTCTTCCCCCTATTGAAAGGATCCTTGGAAACATTCCCTAGCTTCCCTGCTTTCTTAATATTCTCATTTTTACTACTCTTGTAACCAGTAGTCTTCCCAAGCAATAAAGCATTAGCTGTAGTTCCATTTTCAAGGAACTGTGACATGTTGGTTACTCTGGTCTTAGTGCAGTAACCTCTAATTTCTTTGGGTAGCCCACAACAATACTTCTCAATGTGCTTAGATAGAGACACATGCCAATAAGAGCTAATGGGCAACGAAACCTCCCAAAACTTCTTGTTATGCTCTTCCAAGCTAAGGCAGTTGTCTGTATCTAGTATGCCAAGCTATCGTTATATCCACTTTGAATGTAGTAGTCAAGCAAGTGGCTGAGAATATCTGTTTAAATTGAACCCAACTAAATGGTGCTTTGTTCTTAAGTAACAGATTAGTCCACCACTGTAATGCATTCCCTTTCAGAAAGGTGGCTGCCTTGTATATCTTAGAAGACTCAGCAAACTTACCTCCTGAAAAGGTTTGCATCAAACTGTTGAACAAAAATCAAAGCTTTCAGCCTACCTTGTGCCCCATTAAAGGTCTCAAACTTCACTTCTGCCCCACCTTCCTTAAAGTCTTTTGCCTTGCCTGTAGGTGTCGATTATCATAAACAGGCGGATGCAAAAATGGTGCTTGCATAGCATTACCCACACCACAGCTTGGCCAACATTGCCACTACCCATGGGAGGGTTTGTCATACCAGCCCGAGTTCCTTGCATACCAATCATGCATGTAGGAGCTCCCATGGTGCCATGCATTCCACTTTGTATTCCTTGGCTGCATGCCAATATTTCCATACATTACATTATGCATTCCAGGCTGCATACCCCCAAGCATAGTTCCTTGCATACCAGGCTGAAACCCAACGGGGTAGTCTCTAGGCATTCCAAAATTATCCACAGCTTGACCAGCCATTGCATAGAATACTGAACCACCCCCAAAATATCCTGGATGCATTGTGGCATGTGGGATGACTTGCTGTCCCTGATTTGCATTATGAAAACTATTGCCTTGGCCATGCAAGTCAACACCAAGACCATAGATAGACTGTTGCAATGGAGCACCGTGTGCAAACTGATGACTGTCCGTTGAATGGCATTGGACCATATGGCTGCCTTTGAACCCCACTAGGTTCCCTGTCTCTTTTTCTCCTTTGTGTTTGGAGGAGCTTGCGGAAACTCAGCAAACCGTGGGTCCTGAGTAATCTGGGCTAGTGTTCCCACTGCACTAAGCAACTATGCCTTGAACAATGCATCGGCCTCCTCTGCATAATCATCCTCCTTAGACCCTTTGGGCTGAGAAACATTCACATCAAAGGAATTTAGAGCTTGCTGTCCATCAGCATACTCATCATCATAAGGAGTTCCCTCATTCATAGACTGTCCATCTTGCCCTTGTTGGAAGGAATCCTGTTCCATATCGCAAATCTTCATCAAAATGTGCCATTCTTGCTATAATTCAATTACAGCAAGCTATACTTGCACCAGAGACAACCATAGGTTCACCTCCTTAAAGAAGATAGTCCGGCAACGGAACCATGAAACCGGCCTTAATTCTAACAAAAGGGCAATAATAAGCAAATGACCAAGACAATATTCTCACATTAACAATTCAGAAACTAAACAACCAACCGATTGGGAGCTAGAATGCTCCTGCAACAAAAACAGAGAGACAGATTGACCCCAAACGTTGGTGCCCCTTTCGATATTAGTTTATTGACCCGGAAATTGGGTTACACAATGGATACAGTTCCACTTGCACCAAGGGCCTTCCACAGCCCATTAGGCATCCATATGCCATGAATATTCCTTGCTGTGCATTGCTCTCACCAAGCAAGTCAATGGGCATCCATTTCTGTTCCAGATGGCTTGTTCTAAGCCAAGAATTGTTCCTAGCAATCCATGCTGGGTAATTCTTATTGCTGTACCAAGTGCCCATTTGAGCTTTTTATTTGCCCAGAGCCTACATACGGACTTTGTGATCTCCGCCCATGGGCTCTTCAGCCTGAATTGTGACCAGCCTACATACGGACTTTGGGATCTCTGCTCACAAGCTCTTCACAGCCTGAATCATGACCAGCCTACTTAAGGACTTCGAGATCTCTGCCCACGAGCTCTTCACAGCCTGAATCGTGAGCAGCCTACGTACAGACTTTGTCCATGAGCTGTTCATAGTCCTGTATGAACGGAATCATCAACTGGAGCTCTTGAAATCGGCCTTGGAATTCACCCACGACGTGCAGCGCCAGCCCCTGGCAAGATTGCTGTACAGAAGACTTTGTCTTCCCTGTCAATGTCCAGCGACATATTCCAGGTGCTTCCAGCAGCCCATGCAGGGAATTTTCATTTGGAAAGTGCCACGTGTCAATTCCATGTTTCAATTGCCTCTTGCCTCCTCTTTGGACCCTCTTTGGACCACACCAATGGCCCAACATTTAATATAGGGGCCTTTGCCTCCTCTTTTGGACCAAACAATTAATTCACCCCCAAGGCCATTAACTCCTTGGGGGGCCCTTGCACACCTAACAACCTATGGCCGTCCACATGCAGGTAAAGGTATTCACGAGTAAATCTCACAATCAGAAATTCACGCCCTCATGACAGCTCTTGAGTCCAAGATGCTAGTAGAGTTTTCATCCAACATTGACGCCTATGTGAGGATGAAGATCTTGGCAACCTAAGGCATTTCCACTAATCAACCAATCTGTGTCAACGCTTTTTTTCTGTAGCTATGAGAAGGCATACAGACTGTTCTACATACCATTGTTTTTCTACTTGACCTTTTGATTGACATCTTGTTTTCTCTCTTGTCCTCTTCTGGTTCAAATTTGTGTGCCTCCTAGCTTAACCAGTTACAAGGTGTGCTCTACTTTTTGTGCCAATGAAGTTGGTAGGGATGCCATAGTTGTGAGTCTTGGCAAGGTTTTCCTTAAATCATCTATCAAGGGTACAAACGCAACTTCATGCAGCTAGTATCAACAAACTCAAAAGCAAGATGCTTTGTGGTTATAGCAAAGAGAAATTGGAAATGCACATCTTAATCTTTTAAATATTGGTTTTTCAAACCATGACATTTTTGTATTGGTGATCATAACTTGTCTTTGTTTCAATTGACACATCCTTTGTACTCTAGTTTTCTGCTATTAAATATTGGATTTGTCTGAAAATTTGGAAAACATTCCAAACTAACTTGTTGACATAGAATGCAACATGGATTTTTCAGAAGCCTCTTGGCTGAGCATCATGTATGCAGTGCTTTATACGAAAGATGAATTGGGAATGTGCAGCCGGAACATTTGTTAGATGATGCTGTCTATGTCTCAAGGAAGCTTGGGGAGGACAGAGCTTTACGAGGCTCTTACTTGTTCAGTACGTTATTGAAGAATGGAACAAAACTTGCATTTGGTTCAGACTGGCCTGTGAGTGGTGAACATTTCTGCAGGAAATGTCTTGATTTAAATATCAAAATGCAAGTGATTTTATGAACCGCTGTGCATCAAACTTCTTTATGAAATTTCAGGTGACACATCTTGATCCCTTGGAAGGAATAAAGGCAGCTGTAAAGAGAACACCCTCTGGCTGGAAAACTCCGTGGACACCTTCAGAATCAATTGACATAGAAGCTGCACTGAGAGGGTTTGTAGCTTGCTAGTGCTTAACAGTTCTTTGTGAATGTTCCTCTTGGTAGAATGTTTTAGGTCACAAAGAATTTCTGTCCATCTTATTATGAGTCCAAAAAAATCTTTTTGTATCTAAGTCATGATCACTGATTTCTGAATCCCAATTGTACCCTTTCTAGGCTAATGTAAGAGAGCACACCACATGTCAACAAGGAGGCTCCGGTTACGAGGGTCCCACATCCTCTAGCCATGCCAAGACCTCTCTCTCTCCCAAAAAGTGGGCGGGGTATGAGACCTCGGTCTCAACCCTCTTTATATCCAAGGCCCATTGTAATCCCTTTTTGCAAATGGGGTTACTCAAATGCCCATTTGTAGACGTGTCACCAGCGCCAGGGTGCCTTCCATCCATCACCCATTTACCTTTATCTAAACCACACAAGGGGGCACACCAAGGGGTTAGCCCATATCCAACACCCGCCGGGGGCTCAGCACCTTGAAAGGAAGGAGGGAGACGACAAATCGCACGGGGTAGGACAAATCAAAGACCTCCCAAAGTGCATACAAACACGTGTCACCACCAAACCAAATGCCATATGATATAAATGTGTTAATAAGTAATTATATATGCATAGTATTATTACATTGAGAGTGATTATGAGGGATATTTCTTAAAGAAATCAACACTTTTTTAAGGTAATAACAGGGGTACAAAGGGATGTCTCTAAATAAGAAAATTATGTTGTGTAAAAATAAATGAGTGACGAGTCTGTATATTTTTATGATAAAGGGATCTAGTTCTAGTGAAAATAAAAGTGTAAAAACCATGTTTCCTAAAGAAATACATTTTTTTTAATCTCTTGAAAAACACGCTCGGATAAAAATGCTCATAGGTTTTTGCTCGTAAAATTGACGCATCCCCAAAAAGACAATGGAATGAGATAGAGGGGTCTCAACCCTCTTTATATCCAAGGCCTAGTGTGATCCTCTTTTGCATATGGGATTACTCAAATGCCCATTTGTACACGTGTCGTAAACGCCAAGGGTGCCTTCCATCCATCACCCATTTACCTTTATCCAAACCACACAAGGAGGCACATCAAGGGGTTAGCCCATATCCAACATTATGTGTCTTAATTTGGGCATGCATATTATAGCAGTGATCTCAGGTTATGCCTTCATGAGCATGGTCTGCATTGATAGAGTAAAAAAGATAGCTCAATTCTAGCAGCAGGAAGCTTCATTACCTTGAGGATGGTTTTGAAATATGGTTCGATTATTGTAGAGATATTAAAAGGGAGTGGCATAGGATTTTGAGGTTGCTACTCATATAATATAATCAATCAAAGATTTCACCCCAAAAAAAAGTGTGTGTGTATGTGTGTGTTTGTGTGTGTGTCCTATCAAACAACTATCCTACTACACTATTGCACCAGTTTCCAATGTCAAAATAAATCAATTGCAAACATCCACTCTTGCCCTTTTCACACACTTAACGAGAGTAATCCATTGTTAACCAATCTCTTAATACTGCTTAAGTGAGAATAATTCATATCATATCGTTTCTTCTGACAAAGTTACCAAGTGAAAGTCAATTTTTATACTCACATTCATGTTAGAACATTGCAAAAAGTACAACATATATCAATGGCTAGTCTCCAATAGAATGTTAAATCTTATTTACTAGTACTTGAAGATAATCCGTTGAAGTTGCCAACACCGTCTTTATGCCATAGAACTTTCAATGCAAATCTGATGGAGAGGTATGCTGACTCACTTGGCACCATCACAACCAAATGAAAGTTAGAACAATTCATTCAAGCTGTGGTAGCCAGGCTTCAATGCCGGCACATAGTTGTTATCCATGTCACTGTATCTAGATAGCATAACCAAATATGGCATTCAATTCAAAAATAATCAAAGGTTGGAATGTAGACAGTTAATGAAATGCATATAAAATCTTAAAGTAATTCCCAAAGGATTATATGGACTAATCAAAGGCCCCCTTGTCCTTTGATCAGTTCTCAACCAATCATGATATTGAATCATGTTAGGCCTGTACACAAGAACTCCAAAGGGTAAAATATGTCTCGACTCAGCATATATCCAAGATGATCCCATTTTTCATTTGAATATTCTAGAACATAGGGCAAGAAACTCTTTTCAAAAGCCAATGGCACCCTAGGCATAACACACTGTGATAAGATACCAATGGGTAGGAGGATGGCATAAAGTATAAAAGCTAGACATGTGGAACATGAAAGCATCAATCCATTCACCCTAAAGGAAATTTTGTTAAAAACAATACCATAAAGAAATCCTCAAATAATAATCATTGGAGATATTGCTCTTTCTCCTCGTGTCTGCAATTCCCTTGTTCCAATTCAAAGACAAATTCCAAGTTCCAATGGTACAGTGTTTTTCACCTTGGATTAAATAATGCCAAAACAATCTCCCCATATGGCCGAAACTCAATAAGGCAGGGCCATCCATTAGGTCAAGGCCATCCCATAGATCCATATTAATGATCATGTAGTTTATCCACATAATACTCACGAGTCTGAGGAAATTCCAATACAAAATAATTTAAGTATATTTTCCAAGTGGTTTTCATTAGGCCCCTTGTAAGTATCACCATAATTCTTAGAATTGTAAAGAAATCCACCAAGCAAGATAACTTAAATGCCCAATAACCCAAGATCATCGTAGGGGTAAAATAATGCCCATGGAGATCTACCTTACATAACTTCAGGTTGAAGAATAATTGTCCGAATTTTCCAGCAGGAGAGTTCCAAAGAAAATTAAAAATCGAAGGGCGTCTCATGGGATTCTATGAATGATTAAACATCCTGCTTGAGCTTCTTATCTAGAGCTCTAATAGAGATGTACCAAGTATCCTACGCTCGAGTTTCAAGAGCAGAACACGAAGGTGAGAGCAGAACACAAAGAGTACATAGAAAGTAAAATAGAAATATTCCCATCTTTTACATCAAGGGGTTTACTGAAATTAAAGGAAACTCCCTTATGAAATAGAGGGAACTTCAAATCAAATCTAAGTCTCCATCTAAAGTTTGCCATATACAATAGAAGGAACTCTTTCTATCTTTATATCTTTCTATTCAGGCAATGAGCATAAGATAGTCACATCAACTATAGCATTTTCTGCAATGGAATTTTTGAGACTTCAAAGTCATAAAGAGCTCATCCCTAGTAGATGGAAGAGCTCCTTCTATACTATACGCCGGCTAGTGTCCCTTAACACTTTTCCATAAACAATCTATTTGAATCTTGGTAAAATATTGTTCTACGTTATAGTCTCATGTCCATAATACCGTATCACTGATGCATTACCAATCTACATAATAGTCTTATATCCATAATACCGAATCACTGACGTATTACCAATCCTGTTTACAAAATATATGTGGAGCATATCCTGTTTACCGTCTAAACTACGCTTACGGTGGAGAGTAATGGGCAGCGTTGGCCATTGGAAATTGACAATCTACAAGGGCCGTAAGAGTGTTCCATACAACAATCAAAAGGTCCCCATTCTCTTGATTTCATAGAACCATAGAAGGAAGATCTAGCGTTATAATCACGTAGACTTCACCAATTGATTTTATGCCAGGTGCTTCACCCAACATGAAGTGAAGAAGCCAAGCTCTCGGAATGCACGGGTTCCGTTACTCGACATTCATCCTAGAGGAGAGGTAAAAATCCCAACGATTTAATCCTCCCAAGGGTTCCCGTGTTGCGAGCCTCAACAGTAGTGGCTAAGGATGGCTACAACACAAGTTTGATCCTGTGCTCAAATAGTTACTCTCATCCCGCATGCTCTCATTGTGCATGCTCACAAGTCGTAAAAAATCCTCTACCCAGGTTTCCCCAACACACATTGTCCTGTGCCTTGTTACTACAAAAGAACCGAACTGGACGACTACAAATGGGCAGGTAAGCTACTATACAAAGGTAAGCCTTGTCCTGTGTAAATTTTTTGCAAGGAGTCGTATTCATCGTACTGGAAGTGCAAGAAAGAAAGTTGCAATCATCATAGGGAGGCAAGGAGCAAAAGATGAAGACCAACACGGTTCTGCTAGCTCCTTGACATGATCCAGTTACTTAGGAGCGTTAAGTGGAGGCATAATGCGAAAGAAGGGAGTGTCTAACATGAGTGCCAGCTACTAATCATCCACAAATGAAAGCAGGGAGTGTCTAACAATCAATAATAGCAAGATTACAAGCAGCGTTGAAGCCATGAAGTCCTAGCCCATGAAACTGCTACACAGCGGCATGCCCGTAGCTATCCTATACCACAGCTTACCAAAGGCCACAATGCCCTATGACCTGCAACGTAAGACTAGTGCAAGCAAGGAGACGACTTGGAGCATCCGGATAGCACCGGTTGTCCTCATACAAGGTCTCTACAGGTTGCATAGGAGCTTCGAGCTCTCTCGTAAAACCTTATGCATCAATTCTTGGATCCATGAATCACAAATCTTGAAGGATTAGTGAGGGCAATGTGTCTCTAGAATGTTAAAGACGTTGCTATAGCAGGGTAGGAACTTAGAAGAGCAGCTGGTTGAGTACACGGAAGCCTGCTCGTTACGAAACTACAGGTAAGTCGCATGACCTATGTTCAGTACAAAACCATGGCGGACTTCTCCCTCTAGCCATTTTATTATGTTGCGACTGTTACGAGTAGCAACTGAAGTGTTGCAAAGCTTTTGTTTCTTCTTGCTCGTTGCCCTCAGCATTCCAACAGTAGCTATGAGGGTCCAGACTCCATCAGCAAAAAGAACCGAAAAAGAAATGATTGCCATACCTGGGATGGGCTCCATTGTCCACAGCTCATCAAGAACATCTCGTGGGGTTCCATTGCTTCATGCCATGTCATAAAGAATGGGGAGTGGACAAAGTGACTGAAAATCCTGGCTACCCCCATCCAAATCATCCTCGCCTGTCTGCAATCCCATAAATAATGCTGAATAGTCTCCGAAGCAGAGAGGCAACGAGGGCAAGTAGGGTTGGCTCCAAACCTGGATCTCCAAAGGTTCACTGCAATCCCACCATGGATAGAGAGCCAAAAGAAGAGAGTGATCTTACTATTTTTGTGGGATTTCCAGAGTCTCCTCTAGAAGCACCTCTGCAAATCCGCAGTGATATCAAATGTCTGCCAATGAGGAACTCTGGAAGGTCTCCAACCTTTACTACTGAGCTAAAATCCCCTAGCATTACTGACCATGTAACGAAAGAAGGAGATGCTCTTCTCTTGATGCCCTGTGTCAATCCACTCCCACTCTCTAGGGTCCCACTGCAAATACCTAATGGGAACTCCCCCGTAGAGCCAAAGCCTCCAAGACCCGGTGGAGAGTAGCCGGGGGTCTGGGTCGAGGAACCACTCTGAATCTGATCCCTGCACCAAAAGACCTACAACCCTGATAGGCTGAAAAGCAGACTCAAGCAAGATGTCCTCTGTAGACCTGAGCAATCTGCCCCCATCCTGCACACTAAAAACTAAAGCATCCTCCTGTGCATCTCGAAAGGCCAGAACCTGAAGCGGAACACCACCTCTCGTAAAAGTACCTACCCAAGTGGAGCAAGTGAGTGGCATATCATTTGTGTCTACCCAATCCTCTGGAAGGGCTGCCTCAATCTGCAAGATCCTCCCTACACTCCCTTTGAGATGTCCTGGCAACTGAGATTTGGTCTCCTTTGGAAGCCTGCAGAAAGCTTTCCAAGACCCCAAAGATGATGCAGGTCCCCTCTCCCACCTGGACCACTGCATGTAGAGTGAGGCACCAAGTGGTCTGCCATGATCATCTAAAATACTATCATTCCACATGATGGGTTGCCTATCAATCTCTTCACGAGAGGAAGGAGGAATCCTCCGAAGAGTGCTCCTGAAACTGGCCCATGCTTTCAGAATGGCAACCATGAGAGGGGACGAAGGTGATTTGAGGTGTGCTGTGGTGAAGATCCACCTAATACTGCTCATCCGGTCTCCTCCTGAAGAAGGTGTGCACCTCTGTATGCTGCTAATAAGAAAGGCCTTCCATGGTTCCTGCCCTAGCATAAGTCCCTGCACCACCATCTTGCATAGTACACTGTAGATCTGGATCAATAATATTGAGACCCCCTTCCTGTGTAGGGAGGATGAGGGTCTCCCAAGCCACCCTGGCTAAGGCCTCTGCGGTGCCATCAAGCCCACTTCAAAGAAAATTTCTGATCGGTCTCCTGAGTTGAGAGATGTAGTCCCTAGAACGGCACCAGCAAGAACAAACAAACCAGGCTGTGGCCAAGAGAACCTGGTTGACCACCACAACTCTAGAGGCAAGATCTAGCTTGGTTGAGCAGCTCTTGATGCTCTCCAACACGGGAGCAAACTGCTGCGTGGAAGAAATATCCAAGCCGACCTAGCAGCCCAAATACCTGATAGGCGCACCCCTTTGAACCCAAGTGAATCCTATGTCAAGCCCCCAAACTAGAGTGTCCTCATCACTGATCGAAAAGCCATTGGATTTATGCCAATTTATCTGCGCCCCTGCCGCCAAGCAAAATAAATCCAATGCTGTCCTGAAAGAAGTGAGCATCTGTGGAGTGGCATCCAAGTAAACTGCTGTGTCATCTGCCAACTCGCTGTCAAGTAACTCCTCTTCCCTTCTAATGGGAAGTCTCAGCCCAAAGATGTCAGCTTGAGATCTAACATAGATACTCATAGCTTCGGCCACGAACAAAAAAAGAAAAGGAGCAAGGGGGCATCCCTAACAGAGACTGATTTGGAAATCTGAAATCTCTCACCCCTTACCCCACCAATAAGTACCTCGTTGTGGGCTGATCTGCACAAAGAGGAAACACCTCTGATTCAAGCATCAGTAAAGCCAAAACGTAGAAGACTATCCTCCAAAAAACCCCAATCTACTCTGTCATAAGCTTTCTCAAAATCCAAAAGTAGAATGGCTAGACCCTGGCTGATCTGCATGGCCCACTCTGAAGCTTCCCAGAAAGAGAAAATGTTATAAAAAATGCTTTTGCCATGCACAAATCCCGTCTGAGTGTCATGAATAAGATCTGGGAGAAGGGGCTGCAATTGGAGGCTGATTGCCTTGGCCAGAATCTTGTAACAAGTCCCCAGAAGTGTGATAGGTCTCCACTCGGACACTAGATTTCTGCAACCTCCTTTCGGGATAAGGTGGATGAGATCCTCTGTAAGCGACCTGGGCATCTCACCAAAGTCCTAAATGCCCTGCAGGGCTGAAGTAATGTAGTCTCCAATCATATCCCAAAATGCAAAGAAAAAAGAAGGGGTAAGTCCATCCGAACCTGGACACTTGCCCTTGTGAAGAGCTGATAATGCAGTCCTGAACTCTGTGTTGGTGAAAGGTGCATCAAGCAAAACCTGCATATCTAGCATCCTATCTATCCCGTGTCTTAGGATCAGCAATAAGAACGGTGGCATAAAAATCTGAAGCTATGCGCAAGACATCACCTGGATCTGTCTGTAAAACCCCATGTGAGTCAATAAGTTGGGATACACTCTCTCTACTATGTCTAGGGCCAAGAGTAGAGAAAAAGTGTTTATTGACTCTGCCACCCATCTGAATCCAAAAGGCCCGTGCATGAAAGGCATACTCTGCTCTCTGATCAAGCAATACCTGCTGGTGAGCCCTTGCTGCAGCAAGGCGCTCCTCAATCCAAGCATCTGAAGGCCGTTCCTGCTCTTCCCTCTGCAAAGCTGCCAACTGCTGGCAAACACCAATCTCACGTCTGAGAATATCTCGTCTCCTAGTACAAGCAACTGAGAGGTAGAAGTCGCTAATACCAGAAAGGGCAGCAGTTACCTGTGATGGCAATGGCTGCCCACCCCGGACATGAGAAATCCATATCTGCAGGGCTGCCTCTGTAAGGTCCTTCTCTGTGTACAAGGCATCTAGAATCTTGATGCTGGCAGACCGGCCTCTCAAGTGAGGCTCTGAGATAGCCAGTACAACAGGAAAGTGGTCTGAAGTGGAAACCCCAGCAGCAATGCATACCGATCCACCTCTGTCTAGTGCCCAATCATCTACATAGAGTCTGTCAATGCGTGCATGAATAGGCATCTGTTGCCTCCTGTTTGACCAAGAGAACAGGAGGGACTGTGGCTGAATAAGAAAGGCATCGTTAAACCAAGTATCTCTGCCACAATAGTGAAAAAGGAAGGCATCCCAAGCTGCTCTCTCCAAAGAGTTAACTCCTCCTTCTCTACCTCCTTTTTTGTCTGACGGTAACTCAACCATGTTAACGTCACCTCCAATCACCCATGAATCCGCAATGGGGGCCCAGGAGAGCAAATCCTTCCACATAATGGTACATTCCCCTCTAATGTTGGAGGCATACAGGTTAAGGAAACCAACCTTATGCCCTCCAATCAAGAGAATAATCCACTGAGCTCTAGAGGGAATAACAACTGCGTGTCCAACAACCAAGGGGAGAACCGACTGCAAAACTGAAATAGAATTGCCCCCCCTGGTGCCCAAGGCAGGCGACCAAAAAGTATGGCCAAAAAGCAACTTGCTTGACTTGGCACAATCTCTAGAATCTAGTTTGTGCTCCTGAATAAATAAGATATCAATGGAACCCCCAGTAACACCTGGATGAAGCTTAAGCTGTCTACGGCAGCGATGTGGGACGCCACCTAGGCCCTGTTATGTTCCAACTAATAATCGTCATCGACAGGAGGATGTAGAGTGGAACACCTTACCTGACCTAGTGGCGGAAACAAATCCCTCAACAAAGGAAGACCTCCTGCTCGAGGAGCGAGGAATGGAACCAAGTTGGCGAAAAATCAACAGGGGAAAGAACCTTGCCGCCTGAAGAAGAAGCCCTGTCAACAGGAAACCCAATCACTGGCTCACAAAAAGTAGAGGGCACAAACTACTCCTCTGGGAAATCTGAAGCATTTGCCAAGGTTGGAAATGAGTTCTTGTGAAGCAAGCCAGACACCGGAGTGCGAAGGATCCCTTCTGAAGGAAGAGGATCAATAGTGTAAAGCATCCCCTTCCCCCTATCCAAGGGAGGAAGTGAGGACTGCTCTCAATCCTATGTCTGCCCAGCCGCGGAGACCTCTATTGCCTCAAGGAGAGTGTCTGGCACCGCTGGTTCTAGGAGAGAAGCTGCAACCGGGGAGGAGGTCGAAGCTTCAACGTCTCGGACTGTGCGAGGTGAGACTGGACCTCCGCACGATGGTCCTTCTCAGGATGGTGGTGGTACAAGTCCAGCACTTGCTCCTTGGCTTCGACAGGGGGGTGGTACAGGTCCAGCACCTGCTCCTCGATCTCCACATGGCAGTCTTCCTCAGGATGGTGGTTTAGCTGCTCGCCAGAGTGCTCCTCCACGGAGCGCTCCTTTGATATCGCCACCTTCTACCTCAGTTGCCTCACGACCTTCTACCTCAAGGGCATCCGAGGAGCAGGTGCAGGACCTGTATCACCCCCCTGTCGAGACCGAGGAGCAGGTGCTAGACCTGCACCACCCCTCTGTCGAGACCGTGGGACGGTAGCTGTACCAGAGGGCTTCTTGGGCCTTTTCTTCTTCCTGGGGCAATCCCTGGCAAAGTGTCCAATGGTCCTACATATCCTGCACTGGTCCAGCAGGAGCGGGGAAGGGGGAGCAGGGCTGAGAGGGAGCGGGGGAGGAGGAGCAGGGCTGAAGGTGAGGGGGCGGGCTGAGAGGGAGCGGGGGAGGGTGAGAGGGAGCGGGGGAGGGGGCAGCAGGCTGAGAGGTGAGGGGGCGGGCTGGGAGGGAGAGAAGGGGGAGGAGGGAGAGGCTGAGGGCGGGGGAGGGGGAGTGGCTGATGCAGAGGGAGGGGCTAGCAGAGAGGGGGCAGCAAGGGAGGGGGCTGCTTCTGCTTCAATATATTGATCATTTGGTGGCCACAAATATATTACATGGGCTGGAAATTCCTGCAAGTCGCTCATTGGTTCCTCAGGCTTATGCAGATGATTCTTTCTTCATGCCCAAAAACACTCCAAGGGATCTTTCTTCACTAATGCAGGCTCTTTCTTTGTATGGACTGGCTGCTGGCCTACACATTAATTTTCAGAAATCCCGTTTGTTGCCATTGCATACCAAGGATTGGCAAAGGCTGC
The DNA here is from genome assembly GCF_047967505.1 of Dipteris shenzhenensis. Taxonomy (NCBI): domain Eukaryota; kingdom Viridiplantae; phylum Streptophyta; class Polypodiopsida; order Gleicheniales; family Dipteridaceae; genus Dipteris; species Dipteris shenzhenensis. Next base: position 46,154,390 of record NC_141624.1, on the reverse strand, counting down.
TATGGCCGAGGGAAATTGTTCCGCCAACTCAATTGATTCGTCATCTTGGATATCCTTTAGGTTGGAGCATTACTCGCCGTCAACAGATTGAGTGGGTTCTTGCTAAATTGAAGAAAAAACTGGAATATTGGAAATTGGCTACTTGGCCGCTGCATGTCCGACTTCGCATTGTTCAGTCTATTTTGGTGGCTTATATTCAATTTTATCTGCCATTGATTTTTTTCACTAAGAAGGATTTGTCTTGCTTCATGTCCACCATTATGGAAATTTTCTGGCGGTCAAAGCATGGCAAGAAAAGCTTGTGGATTCTTTCAGTGCAGAGATTGTGCTTGCCCAAATTGCATGGACGGTTGAATATTCTTAATATACATGTGCACATTTTAGCTCACAAAGGCAAGATGATGCTTCAGTTTCTCCAAGATGATCAGCCTTGGGCTGCCATGATGCGTTTCTTACTGGTTCACATCACCACTCCTGCATTTGGTTTTTGGCAGCTCGCACAATGGGATTTTCCTCTGGGCTACATTGAATGTGGTTTCTCACATGTTTAGAATTGGAAGCATATTCTTTCACACTTGGCATGGAATGGAAGAGACTCTTTACAGGGTAACTCTTTGCGAGCTGAGAGCATCCATTGGTCCCGAGCTTTCTCTACTCCCTTGGCTTTGCAGGAGCCTTGACGCTATTAATTTCTTAATTTAAAAGGGATTTCAGTCGTTGCAGATGTTATCAATGATGACTGCATTAATTTATCTTTTTTTTTTTTTCCATGAAACACTATTTTATCTTTTCCTTTGGCTGCTGCAAAATATGGTTTGGGCATGTACTATTGTCCCGTATGGCAGGTCATTTCTTGAATGGTTCAACCATTTCAGCCAATACCGCCATTAGAGTTTCGAGACAGGCTTAAGGATTGGACTCTTCTTCCTTTATATTCATCTATTCATCCTTTGAAGTTGTCTCATATCACAATCTCTTCTTTATATAAAGTTTTGTTATCACCACCATGAGTGTCAGACAGAGCTAATCAAATTTGGGGCATTGCACCGGCCACTCAAATGGTGGAGAAAGAGATTAAAGAAGATTTGGCACTCTAAGCTTCCTTTACGCCAACAGGTTTTTTTATGGCGTGTTCTGCTGGGGGTTGTACCGTCAGGACAGCTTTTATCTTGCAGATGTATTGCTCTTGCTATCTGTCATCGGTGTTTAGCTCCCCGGGAATTTGTATCTCATATATTTTGGAATTGCTCTAAGACACAGAATTTCTTGGGTATTCTTCGTGACAGATTGAGATTGAGATTCTCTCAAGCATTTATGGTTCATTTATTATTTACTTGGGTTCGCTACTAGGCACTCTGGACTCTCTGGAAAGCTAGGAATCACAAAGTCTTGGGTGATCCAGTATTTTCTACTTTTGTCTTTTTCCGTCATTCCTTGCAACAATCGCTCTTCGATTGTTTGCAAACTCACTGCATAGATCAGGATGTATATTTGTCCTACATGGACATTTTCGTTTGATGTACTATTTTTGCTTCCTAGTTTTTTTCTTGCTAGCTATCTTGTAATATAAAGCACTCAAAGATTTCACTAAAAAAATGTGTGTGTGTGTGTACCTTATATTTTCCACTTAAAAAAGTGTGTGTGGACCCTATGGCTACAGTGTAATCATGCATTTCTAGCTTCTCCTTTTTAACACCCCTATGAGTTCTTCTGGGCCTCATTGCGGCAGTCCTTATATGATGCCTTGCATGAGGAGGATCTACATAAGCTGCATGCATTTTATCTGGAGATTTATTAGAATCCTTGACACTTAAATGTTCAGTTCGGCAAGGTTGCCCTTTCAGTGCTATTTTGTATGCTATAGCCACGCATCCAATGCTTCAATATATTGATCATTTGATAGCCACAAATATATTGATCATTTGGTGGCCACAAATAATCAATAATAGCTACCTGGGGCATGATACTTTTAAGGCCATGATTTCTTATGCCTTTTAGCCTCTTTCACGTCAGAGTCTCATTGACATTGATTATGCTTGGACTGCTTTTGTTGCTTGAATGCAAGCAGTTATTCGTGATTAGGGAAAAAATTATATGAAAATTTTGAGAGACTCTGTTGCTCAGGCCAGAAGCATTTGTCATTCATTGACTAAGCTCAGCCACTTTCGCGCTCTATCAGTTGAAGAAAATACGTCCTTATGCCAGGCAAAACATTGTCTCCAATCCAATGATCATAGGAAAATTATTAAGTGGGAGACCAGGGCACAGCAAAGGGCTTTCTTGGACAAAGGCTTCTCGTCTAAAGTGTTCTTCAAGAGTTACATCACAAGAGAATCTAAAAATATCTGCAGAGTTCTCTTGCCTGATGGGTTTTGGACTTCTTCTTGAGCACAGCTTGCTGAAGCTTGTGTTGATCATTTTTCTCGACATTTTGGCCATGCAGATTTTTCTACTCCTGAGGTTCTTTCAGCAAGAGACCTTTTATTGCATCATGTCAATCTAATTATCTCTCTTGTGCAAGCTTTGGAGTTGGAACTTCCTTTCACTGAAAGAGAATTGTCTGATGCAGTAAAATCATGTGGCAGATGGAAATCTCCTCGTTGGGATGGTCTCACTTTCAAAGGTGTTTATTCGGTATTCATGACGATGGTACTCTCCTTTCTTTTCTTGGCGGCTGCAAAATATGGTCTGGGGATGCACGATCATCCTGTGTGGCACCCGCACAAAATATTAGTCCCCAACTTTCACTAACCTATGCCTCGCATAGCATTAATCCTCCCTCTGCAGCTTTCCTGCTCTCTCCTCCCACTACCCTCTCCTTCGCTTCCTCATCCTCCCCCTACTCCTCCCGCTTCCTCCTTCCCCCTCCCCATAGATCTCCTCCTCCTTCCCCCCTTCCTCCGCTCCTTCCTCCTCCCCACTTCTCCTTCTTCCCCCCATCCTCCTTCCTAATCTCACTCCATTGATTCTACACTGAAGCCTTTTCTGCTGGTTCCTCCACTTGAGATTGAAGACAGGCTTCAGGACTGAACTATTCAGCCTTCTATATCCACATCTCATCCACTGAAACTGTCTCATATTACGGTATCGGCATTGTTTAAAGTTATGTTGCCTTCACCTTGGGTTTCGGATCGAGCTAATCAGATTTGGCATATGCATCAACATGCAAAGTGGTGGCGGAATAGACTGCCATATTTGGGATTCTAAGGTTTCGGCAACAGATTTTCTTGTGGCGAGTTTTGTTGGGAGTTTTCCCATCTGGGCAGCTTATGGCACGCATACATATTGCTCCTGTTGTTTGCTAGCGATGTCATGCTCCGCAGGAACCTATGCTTCATCTCTTCTAGCTTTGTCTGCATATTCTTGATTTTCTGGGTATCATTGGACAGTATTTGAGAGCTCATTTTCCAAATGTTATTTTTGGAAAATTCTTTTGGCTCTTTGGCATTAATCCACATCGACGGGAGTTTGATTTGTTTTTTTCTTGGGTTAGATACTAGGCACTCTGGACTCTATGGATAGACGCAACCATAGAGTCTTTGGTGATCGTCAGTTATGCTTTTTCTTGTTTTTCCACAGATCTTTGCAGCAATCTCTCTTTGATTGTCTGCAAACTCACTACATAGATTCTAATGTATATCTTTCTTACACTGAAATTTTCTGTTGATGTATTGTCCAGCTTTCCCTTTCTGGGAAGCTCTCTTGTAATATAAAGCAACAAAATTTTCACTTAAAAAAAAAAAAAGTGTGTGTGTGTTGTGTGTGTGTGTGTGTGAGAGAGAGAGAGAGAGAGAGAGTGTGTGTGTGTGAAAGAGAGAGAGAGATGTCTTACGGAGGTCTCACGGGTCATGGCCTATAAACGAAAGTACAATCAGAAAAGTAACTCTTACAAGCCACTATGGGCTGAGCAAGGGCTCGCTAGGGCCCTTGGTAAGTGGTATACTAAGAAACTAAAATTCTAGAATTGCGAATAAAAATAATCCCTATACTAATCATTGTCTCTGTGGGTGTCCCCACCAAGCAAACCAAAGTGCACGCCAAACAATAATTTTTTGTTTGACCGAGGGAAACCCTCTTTGACCATAATTAAAGGGCTTTGACTAAAGTCAAGGTGCCTTAATTATGACCAAACCTCTCCAACCAAAGTTGAAAACATCTTGGTTGACTAAAGTCAACCCTCTTGGCCTAAACCAAGTCCCCCTAACCGAAGTCAAGGCATTCTTGACCAAAGTCAAGTATTTTTGACCGAAGTCAATGCTTTGATCACTTCAAAGAACTCTTTGACCATACTTAAAACTGAATGAAAAACTCTTCAATTATGATCGAAATATATGGTCAACTTTGTATTTTACTTGGATATTTACAGCTTGGTAACATCCCCTCGGCTTCTAATCAAGTGACCTCAACTGAAAAGCCTCTTTTTAACCACCCAGAAGTTGTGGATAATCACAATATGTCTCCATCCATCCACTTGGCATTCAATGCCGCATAATTCTTGAATGTTTGAAGGTATCTATAAAATACCTTGCCCTAAGGTCCTTTGCATAGAGCATGGTACACGATCTACTCTAGGCTGAAGGATCTCCTCCAGCTCATCCACTTCTGGTGGGTCTTCCATTATTGGTTCACTAGGCTCCGGCCCTTGATATTTCTTCAAAATACTCATATGAAAGGCATTATGAATGTTTCAATCCTCTGGCAATTGCAATCAGTATGCCACTTCATTGATTTCATATGTGACCAGAAAAGGGCCATCGTACTTGGTAGACAACTTTGGCATATACTTTCTCTTTGCCCTTAAGTTGTGGATCCTAGCTTTCTCAAATTTCAAGAGTACCCAATCACCTTTCTTGAGATCTGGTTTACTTCTATGCTTATTTGCACTTTTATATTGTTTCTCCTGAGACCTTTCTATCGTTGTCCCCACTTGGTTGAATGCCGTGTGGAGGTCTCTGACAGACTGATCAGTTGTATATATCTCGGCTTTGGTCCTCAGGATTGGTGGCCGAATCACCTTTCCATATGTGACTTCAAATGGGGCTTTCCCTGTGGAAGTATGAATTGTATTATTGTATGCAAACTCCACAAGTGAAAGGTACTTTTCCCAATCTGATTTTTTTGTCAGCCACATAGCATTTCAAAAGATCTAACACTGTTGAATTAGCTACTTCACTTTGACCATTTGTCTGGGCATGGAAAAAATAAAAATTCGCCCGGATATTATCAAATAAGGCTCTCCGTAATAGGCTAGTCATTTTGGGATCTCTGTCACTAACAATGGACTAGGGCATACCATGATGCTTGAAAATCAACTATTTTGCATACCAAAAAATCTTTTTTCCTTCTCTCTTGAGCTCGTTGCTACCCCCCCGCTTCGCCCCCTCCCCTCCTTGCTTCCTTCTCCCTCCGTCTCCTCTCGGGCCCCCTCTTTGGCCGCTTCTTCTCCTTCTTTCCCCACCCTCTGCCGCGTCTTCGCTCAAGAGCCCCTTGTGAGTAGCTTGTTGTTCACTAACGGGGGCCGTCCCCCATCTCGGGTGCCCACGAGCAGCTCACCTCGCCGCTCGGGCCTAGCGGCTTCTCCGTTTGGACCCTAGGCAACCCGTGTGCAACAGGCTTCTGGATCAGGTGCGATTTCCTTTGGCAAGCCCTGGATGCAATGGTACTGACCCTGGTTGATGACAATTTTCCTTGGCAAGCTTTGGAAGCTCCTGGTAAAAGGCGATTTTGCTCTAGCAGCACGTGGCAGGCTCTGGCAGCTCACAACTAATGATCTGGCTCCTTCTGGAACTGATTTGGCCTTCTAAGCCCAAAAGAAGAGCTATGGGCTCTTTTTGGAGTCCTGTGCTAAAATTAGCAATTTTTAATTGCACCACTTTTTTGGTCCCCCTGTTGCACACTTTGGCCCTAGGAATTAATTGCCTAGTAACCGGGCGCACATTCACTATTTCCAAGGGCCCACTAGGGAATTTTAATTCCCCAAGTCCCGCCCATGGCCAAACCCTCGTGCCCCAGAGGCTCAAGGCAGTCACACGCAAATTACGAGAGTTGCAAATCAAAAGTCCCATAATTTCATGTCCTCGTGATAGACCCCCCTTTTGAAAGAAGGCAAACGTCCTCGATTTCCTGTAGACCAAAACAAAAAGAAAAAGTAGCAATGGAAAAATCAAAAGCAAATGAAATAACCAAAGCTGAAATAGAAAAATAACCAAATAACCAACAACCAAATCTGAAATACAGCCAACAATGCCATCAACAGATCAACCAAGTCTAAAATGGGAGCGACCCAATAGACCAACCAAACCTGAAAGGGTAGCGTACCAATGCCGCCAACAGGTAAACCAAGAATGAGTATGTATCTGTAGAGCCATGGTAACAAATACATAATGCATTGCACGTAAGATGCATCATAACTAAGTGACTAGAACACCAATCATAGAGGCTCTAACGGCGAAGATACTGTCAGCAACCAGTACCTCGGGTGAAACAAAAATGCAACACCAAGTGTCCTCTAGGTATGGAAGCGCTAACTCCCCCCCTGTGCATTAAGTAATGCTACAGACACCTGGCGCTGTGCTGAACCTGAATGAGTGCCACGCAAATTGGGCTCCAGCTGGAAAGCCTCAAGATAAAGCTGTAACACTTCAGGATTATTTGCCAACTCGTTCTCGTCCATTCACTTTTTTTTTCAAGAAAAGTACTTTATTAAGTATGAATAAAAACGGCAGAGCAAGCTCAAGTGCAAGAGTACGGTCCCATATCCCTTGGGCGCTCTGGTCGCGTGGGCCCGCGCGCTCGCTCCAGGTTTGGAGGGACGTCTATAGCCAGCTGAGCCCAGGCGAGCTGGCAGCAGCAATAGGTACGGCACGTGGGATCCTTGGGCTCGACGAGCGGAGATCGATGTTGCCATTCCTGCAGGTTGGAGGAGTCCCATGATCACCAGACAGCTCCTCCCGGGAGATGAGAGGTGGCTAGCCGTGGCATTCCTTTGGTGGTTGCAGGCCTTTTCTCGAACTCCTCGATTCACTTCTGCTCCGTCACCGATGATAGCTGTCTCCAGAGCAGAGAGGCCGTGATCGACCCCCAGCTTCCCTGGCAGCGCCTTCGCATCATAGGGCTGCAAGGGAAAACGTGGCATATAGACCCCCTGATTATGCAAGACCAGGACTGGAGACTCTGGATTTGGGAGGGCCGCTCCTTGACAGAGGTGGAGTGGGACCCAGGGGAGTGGCGCTGGCCACCACTGGAGACCTCAGAGAACCCTACCCCCTTCTTCTCATACAGTGCGCGTACTGGTAGGCGTGCTCTTGGGGCTCTCCAGCGCGGGCTACCCACACAGGCACATAGTTGGTATGCCCAAGGGATATCTCTGGTCTTTCTTCACACATTCTGGAAGAATCTTTGGGCAAGCTGGCGGCCGAGGAAGATCTCTTTTTTTCTTTGGATGGTGGTCCACAAGGGGCTACCAGTTGGCAGCTGGCTGAGGCAGATGGGGTAGGAGGGGCACTGCCAGATGTGTTTTCAGGAGGAGTCATCCCTGAAGCACTGCCTTTGGAGCTGCTCGCATGCTTAGACAGTGTGGAAGGGAGTCATGGGGATCTTAGCGAGGGTTGCACCCGAGCTAGGACCGGGTCACTGGTTGGGGAGCCGTTTGCTGGTGCAGCACTGAGATGGGACATCACTTGGCTTATGAGTTCTCTAGGCAGGATCCAGTTTTCTTCATCATGCAGGCCACCTGGGCATACATGGACAGCTTCCCTTGGCATCTAACAGATACAGATGCAGGAGCGATGACTTGGCATCTAGTTTGGGAGATCATAGGGAGTATTGCAGGCTAGCATATCTGGACTTCCAGATGCGCACAAACCTTAGGAGATCAGGCTTCTTCTGCTACCCAGACCCTAGCGGACATTTGGAGCACGATCATTCACAAGCTCAAGGGTCAGTGGGATCAGATTCAGGGGGAGTCCCGCGCAGGGAAGGAGAAGAGACGGCGCTTCCTTCGCGACTGGGACCATCGAGAGCTGTTCTTCCAACACTCTGCTCAGAGTCTTCAGTGGCATTACTCCCCCCCACCGTGGCTGTTTGTCCACACTCTAATGATTATGCCCTGAGAGGCTTGTAATTAGTATTTTGTTACCACGAGCTATATCCGTTTTGTGATTGCAGCCCGCTGGCCTTTAGGCCCTCTTGTACTCTCGTTTTCAAGCAATATAACTAGCACTACTTTTTGCGCAAAAAAAAATATTCTAAAAAATTTTCCGCCAAAATAAGCTAGTTATGCGTGGGTCTCTATCACTCACAATGGACTTTGGCATACCATGATACTTGAAGATATTCTGCATAAATAACTTCGTCATATGATCTACCCCAATCTTCTTCTGTACAGGAATGAAGTGCACCTACTTGCTAAGCAATCAATGATCGTCCATATTCCATCATTACCTATAGGTGTCCTCGGCAAATAAAAAATAAATTCCATGGCTATGCTCTCCCATGGTCCATCGGGTATGGACAGAGGACGTAACAGTCTAGGAGTCTCCCGGCGATCATACTTCGCCTTCTGACAAGTTAGGCGTGTGCGAACATACTCATCAACATCGCGACACAACGTAGGCCAATAAAATAAATGCTCCACCGCCTTAACTGTAGCATCAATACCTTGATGTCCTGCATATGGTGGATCATGACATTCTCTCATGACCTTCTGTCTTACCTGCTTAGTTACTTTTTTTTTGTGGGAAGAAATCTTTTATTTCTGTAGAATAATTACATTCATAGTTACTTCAAAAACGAAGTAGCTACTACTCAACTAAAGATCTCAGTATAAGCTGTATACACATCCCGATCAATCAAACGAGTCTGAAGGCAATCATAGAATGATTGTTGCAGAGATCGTTTGAAAAAAAGAAAGGATGAAAAGAGTGGATCACCAAAGACTCTATGATTTCTATCCATCCATAAAGTCCATAGGGACCAATAGCGCACCCATACAAAAACCCTATCTCTGTGGATGAAAGCCAAACAACCAGAAAAATCTGCCAAAAGTAACAGTAGGAAATCGCTGTCGAAGCCTCTGTCTGATGAGAGCAATGAGATCAGAAGTATTTGGACAGGACCAAAAGATGTGAAACACTGATTCAGTAGAGTGCTGGCATCTGTGACAAACAGCTGAAGCAATATGTCTATGTGCGAGTAACTGTTCGGATGGAAAAATGCCAAGGAGAACTCGCCATAGGAAAAGTTGTTGTCGAAGAGGGACTTCGTAATGCCAAAGGAGACGCAGCCTTTTTCTCCACCACTTCATTGGACGATCCATATGCCAAACAGTATTTGCTCTGTGGGAAATCCAAGGTGGAGGTAATAACACTTTATACAGTGATGACACTGTGATATGTGAGAGCTTCAAAGGACGGGCGTATAAGGAAGGAGAGCGTAAAATCCAATCCTCAAGCCGATTCTGAAGTTCCAAATGAGGTACCGGCAAGTACGGTTGGAGCATTGTTGAAATTCTATGCCATAAAGGACGATAATGAGCTCCCAAGCCATATTTGTGAGCAGCCATAGAAAAAGATAAAATTGTGCCATCATCCTAAAGTACATCCGCCACAGATGAAATGCCTTTGAAAGAGAGAAAATAAGAACGTCGGGGTTCTTGTATGGCCAAAGGAGGGTGGAATACTTTAGACCAAAAAAATTCTCTACCCTCAAAGAGTTGCCCGAGAGAGAGTCCCTGCCATGCCATTCCAAGTGGGATAGAATGTGTTTCCAATCAAGAAGTAGATGAGAGACAAAAGGGCAGCCTCTGATCTTGCCTTGGATAGAGCCAAATAAAAAATCCCACTGAGTAGGCTGCCAATTTCCAAAGGCAGATGTATGAAGATGTAATAAGAGAGAGCGGATCATGAAAGCCCAAGGCTGATCTCCTTGCATAAACTGTATCATCATTTTCCCTCTGTGAGCAAGTAAATGCATTTGAATATTGAGAATGTTAGACCCCCGTGCATCTTTGGAGAACAGAGACGATGCATAGAGAGTAATCTGAGACTTTTCTTGCCATGTTTTGAACGCCAAAAAATTTCCATGATAGCTGACATAAATGAAACCAGATCTGCCTTAGTGAACATAGTGAGAGGCAAATAAAATTGTATGTATGCTATCAAAATGGATTGTGTGATTCGCAGACGAACATGTAATGGCCAAGTTGCAAGCTTCCAATATTCAAGTTTTGCCCTTAACTTTACTAGCACCCAATCAGTTTGTTGTGAACGGGTGAGTCCCCAGCCTAGAGGATAACCAAGATGTCGAATGAATTGAGAGGCGGGGACAATTTCCCCAGGCCACAGAAGGTTGTGCCATTCCTGTGCATGTAACGGCAGCAATTTTGATTTCTGAAAATTTACCCGAAGGCCAGCAGCCAATCCATATGTAGAAAGAGCATGCATAATCATGGACAGGTCAGCCCGAGTATTTTTTGGAGTAAAGAATGAATCATTAGCATAAGCATGAGCAATCATGCTGCGACTGCCAAGAATCTCCAAACCGTGCAACTGGTCAGTGTCCAAGAGGTGATCCAGATATTGAAGCAGTGGATGAGTGGCTATGGCAAACAGTAAAGCACTCAGGGGACATCCTTGCCTGACAGAGCAAGCAAGAGTCCAGGATGGAGAAATATCTCTTGAAAGTATGCAGGCAGCTTCACTATCTTAATATAGCCAATTGATAAGTTGCTGCATTTTTGTGCCAAAACCCAATGCCTGCATAGTCGATGAAATAAAATCCCACTGAACAGTATCAAAGGCTTTGGCTTAGTTACACACAACCTGCCATGCATCATCATAAACCCATCCTTAAGCACATAATGCTCGTGTCTCTGTCCATTATTAAGTTGGTCATAAATTTCAGCAAATTGCTCATCTTCCGCATAGTAATCCTTCATTACATCCAACTCATTGTGATAAGCAATTGTCACAGCTGAAACTTGTGGCTTCCTAGACAAAGCATCTGCAACCACATTCTTCTTGCCTTCAACATGTACAATCTGAAAATGAAACATCGACAAGAAGTCTGCCCACCTCATGTGCTTCTCGGACAGTTTAGATTGGGTCAAGAAGTAGCGCAAAGACCGATGATCCGTCTGTACTATAAAGTCAGCTCCCAATAGATAATGCTTCCAAGTGGATAAAGCATGAAGTATAGCCAACATGTCCTCATAAATCTGTAAATGCAACTCAGCTGGCTGTAAAATACGACTCCCATAAGCTACAGGATGCCCAACCTGTGTGAGAACAGCTCCAATACTATACCATTTTTACTGCAAGCATCCACATGCACGTGAAAAGACTTTCTCAAGTCAGGTAAAATCAGCACCGGATTTGTTATAAGCTTGGGCCTCAACTCCTCAAAAGAGTCATTCTCAGCTTGTGTCCATTGGAAAGGTCTTTCCCTCTTGGAAAGGTCTTTCCTCCTTGGAAAGTGCATGCATAGGGGCTGCAATTTCTGTGAAGTGACGGATAAAATGACGGTAGTAGGAACACAAACCCAAGAAACTATGAACCTCGTGCAATTTCTTTGGTTGTGGCCAACTCCGTATTGCTTCCACTTTAGCTGGATCCATACGAACCCCATCCTTGGAAACAATATGCCCAAGAAAATGAATATCAGCCATGAAAAACTCACTCTTCTTGGGGTTTATGAGCAACCTCTGCTTCCTGAGCTCGGCAAACACAATCGCGAAATGCTCCCGATGCTCCTCTTCATCTTTCGAAAATACAATCATGTCATCAAAGAATGTACCCACGAAGGCTCTGTGGTCTCAAAAGATCATGTCCATCATACGATTAAAGGTGGCAGGAGCATTAGTGAGTCCGAAAGCAAAAGAAGTCCTGAACGCCATCTTATGCACATCTCGTGGACGTATGCGAACCTGATGGTACCCACTCTTCAAATCAATGCAGCTGAAAATAGCTCCCCCCTCCAACCTATCCAGAATATCATCTATCCTGGGTATAGGGAAGCGATTCTTAATGGTGATCTTATTCAAGGTGCAGTAATCAATACACATATGCCAAGAACAATCCTTCTTCTGAACCAACAGAACTGGAGAGCAATAAGGCGATTAACTTGGCTGAATCAGCCCCTTCTCCAGAAGTTCATTTACCTGACTCGTGATCTCCTCCTACTACGCCGCACTAACTCTGCAAGGTGGTCTATTGGGTGGACTACTGCCAGGTATGATGTCAATCCCATGGTCCTCTGGCCTTTCTGGTGGAAGCTCACTAGGCAACTCATTAGAAAAGCAATCTGAGAATTCAGTTAGAAAAACAGCCCTTTGCTTTTCCAAACAGGAAACAGTATACTCTTCATTTACAGGGGGTATCTCTCTAGCAAAAACCATGTATGCAAAAATATGTCTTTTCATTACAGAATTAATGGCAGAAGCCGTTACAACTGGGACAGACTCCCCTTTTAATTTTGTGTCAATTACATGGGTCTTCCCCTTATGCAAAACTGTAATTTTTCTGTTCTTTGCTTCGATCACCTGGCTTCAATCACCACATCCCAACGATGCATCCATGGCATACCCAACAAAACGTCACAACCTGCAAGTGGCATAATATAAAAGTCTTCGCTGTCCACGAAAGACTGAATATGCAAGCACAACTTCCCTATGATAGGTGTGACAGGAATGGTGGCCATGCCAGCGTCACAGCTCGGTCCCATCTCCTCAACTCGAATGCCCAATCTCGCTGCCATCTCGGGAGAAATAAAATTGGCCTTTGCACCTGGATCAAAGAAAACAAGGGTTGTTTGATCCCGAACCTTACCCCAAGCTCTGCATAACTCAGTTTCCTCACCCTGGGGCTGCTCACTGATCACATCAGGCATCAAACCAGCCATGGTCTTCTGTTTCTTCCCCTTCTAATCTCCTTTGCTTGCCTCAGCCTTCTCCTCATTCCACTTTGGGCAATCCCGAGACACATGACCTGGTTCTTTGCATTTGAAACACTTCTTTTCCTCATAGGGAGTTTTTCGCTCCTCTGGACTCAAATACGCAGCTGCCTTTTTATTGTTTTGTCACCTCCCTGCAACAAACGCAGCCTTCTGACGATTAGTCTTCTTCTCTATTTTGGAAAATTGGAACCCAGTTCTCTTATCTGTGTCATCTTTCTTAGATTCCTGCTTCTGTTCACCTTTGAATCCAGAAGTCCTCCCTTGCATCAAAGCATGTGCTGTGCTAGCATTCTCGATCAGCTAAGACATATTGGAGACTTGAGTCTTCGTGCAGTAGTCTCTCAACTCCTTAGGCAGCCCGCAATAATATTTCTCAACCTGATCAGTGAAAGGAACAAGCCGGTAGGAGCTAACGGGCAACAAAGCTGCCCAAAACTTGCTGTTATACTACTCTAAATTGCGGCAATTAATAGAATTCAGCTCATGCCAAGCAGTCATGATATCTACTTCAAAAGTCGTGGTAAGCCACGCAGCTGAAAACACCTGCTTGAAACCTACCCACGTGTTTGGTGTGGTGTTTTGCATAAGCCTAGTGGTCCATTACTGAAGTGCGTTCCCCTTTAGAAAACTTGCAGCCCAGCGTACTTTGGAAGACTCTGTGAAATTCGCTCCTTTGTAGGCTGCATCGAATTGCTGCAAAAAGGTCAAGGCCTTATGTTTTTTTTTTTTTTTTTTTCATGAAAAAGACTTCTATTAAGTAAGAACAAAAACCCGTGAGAGCAAGCTCAAAGCGGAATACATCATGAAATCATGAGGATAATAAAAAAACCCCCTCAGAGTGAGGTGGAAAGAAACCAAGGCTGAGGCTGAAAGTGCCATCTCAACCCTGTAGTAGATTCAGAGAAGAAAGGAGAATCCTTGCATATCATCTGTGTCTATCCAAGCCTCTGGAAGGGCTGACTCAATCTGCAAGATCCTCCCTGCACTCCCTCTGAGATGTTCTGTCAACCCTGACTTGGTTTCCTCTGGAAGCCTACGGAAGGCTTTCCAAGATCCCAAAGAAGAAGCAGGTCCCCTCTCCCACCTGGCCCACTGCATGTAGAGTGAGGCACCCAGTGGTCTGCCATGATCATCTAAAATACTGTCGTTCCACATGATGGGCTGCCTATCAATCTCTTCCCGGGAGGAAGGAGGAATCCTCCGAAGAGAGCTTCTGAAACTAGCCCAAGCTTTCAGAATAGCAACCAGGGGCCTTATGTTTGTCATGCACCCCACTGAATGTCTCAAATTTTACGGCTGCACCTGCCTCTTTAAAGTCCTTCAACTTCCCTTGAAGTGCCAAATTGTCATAAACAGGTGCCTGGGCAAAAGGGACAGCAGCACTCAATCTATCTCCCACACTACCAGCATTGGGAAAAGCTGTATTATTCAGACCAGCACCCAAAATTTTCATATTTCCCAAAGCAAGGTTACCTGTTGCTGCATTAGGCATACCTGTATGCATCCCTGGGGCTGCTCCAACATTTGCATACATCATATTCTATCCCATGGGCTGTAAACTATGCTGAAACCCAACTGTTTGACTAGCAGGCATACCCGAAAATTGGGCTTGTGGGCTAGCCATGGCCTGAAACACTGAACCACCACCAAAATAACCTGGTTGCACCGGGTTTGCCAAAACTCCTTGCTGTCCGGAAACCATGGATTGAAAATTATTACCTTGAGTTGGCCCCGGAATCGCATTAGACTGCTGCTGCTGACCATAGGGGATTTGAGAGGGCTGATCCTGAAAGCTGACATGTGGTCTCTTGTTAGCTTCAACGTCCCTATCCCCATCATCAGGTTTCCTTTTCTTCGGCTGCACATCTGAGCTCATCATCTTCTGGAAGTGAGGATCTTGTGTGAACTACGTGAAAGCACTCATGAAACTTTGCATCTATGCCTTGAATAGTTCCACATCATCCGATCATCCTGATGCTCTGCAACATGCCGGGTCTCCTCATGGTAGGTTATGAACCCATGAAGACTTCCATATGAAAGAGAAGCCGTTATGCGAGAGCGAGAGAGAGAGAGAGAGAGATTAACGTCCTCAAGAGGCCTCACGGGCCTATGGGACAAAACACACACCAAAGAGAGAAACACCAAACATCAGTTATAGACTGAGAGTCTCTTGGGAGTGTGTACAAAAGTATTATAGGTTAACTACAGTCTACTATAGAAGATAATCGGCCTGCATTACATCAGTTTAAGACTGAGACTCTTTAGGTTTGGATTTGAAATCTCTGATTATTGCTTTTCCATCCCTATAAACAGCCTGTTTTCCTTCCTTTCGAGCATTGTTCACTTTAGTCAATTCAGTGGCCTTCAGTTGAGCTGAGTGGGGGTAAGCTCCTCCGCTATCCATACTTTAGTACCTTTCAACTTAAGACAACTATTACATCTTCAGCTTCCCACTCTATTTGTGGAATTCTTTCCATGATATTTTCCAGCTTTTCTATTTTACTTCCTCAAACCAGCCCTCTGATAGCCCCCTTATGCGTATGAATCGTGCATTAACCACCCTCTGTTCCTGTTCTTGTACTTCTTCATATACATCTGATGCGTTGATTGTAGTGTCCAATGTTGCTGTAATTTCTTGTTTTACTGACTGCAGCTGAGTTGTAACCAAGTCCTAGACTGTAGTCACCATCTGTGGTGTGGGTGCTGCTGTGTTGTGTATCTGCAGTACTTCATGAATGATTTCCTGCTTCCCTTGTCCAGCCTGCAATTCTGAGCTTGAGCTGACGGATTTCTTGCTATAGATAGTAAATATGCTCTTGTGGGTCTATCATGCTCACCATTCTCTTATTCTATGGATAATTCTTGGCAAACGGGGAAGGCGTCTTTGCAAACACGTAAGGGGGGGCAAAGGGAGAGCTGCAATGGAGTATGAAACTTTTGTCGGGGTAGAGGTAAAAATCTTGACCTTGGGGAAGGCCATAGGCGTCTTGGCATTCCCATCCATGTTGGCTTGCGTGTATTAATGCACCCCCTATTGTGACTAACCCCCAGGGTTGGGTTACTCTTTGCTAAAGCTCTGTGCAACCCTAAACAACGGCTAGGGTTAGGATGACAAAGACACCAACAGCCAATAGCTAGGGTATGACCTGCTGAACGGCACCCTAAATGATGAGGTCAACGGCTGAGGAATGACGGCCTTATGAGCAACGCCTTGAGCGGCGACGACAAGCTATGCCTTATGAGCGATGACAAGCGGTACGATGCTAATGATGGCTTTTCCTTTGGAGCATGATCCATCTACAAGTGGTTGCTCTAATTCTGCTAATACTTCCTCGTATAGTCGGGTGTATGGCCTCTCTGAGTTCTTGAGGAACTTGGAGCTTTTCCAGTCTTTCCCATAGCTTCTTATGTGGAACTGTGTTGAAGGCTTTTTTGAAGTCTACAAAGCAACAAAAGACGGCCTCTTTCTTCTGCTTCGCTCCATTCGTGCAGTCCATAGGGTGACCAAATGGTCCACTATCGAATGTTTGGGACGGAAGCATGCTTGGGATGGTGGCCTTAATCCTTGTGTCTCCATCCATCTACTGATTTTTAACTCCATGAAAGTGCCATACAACTTGACCAGTAGGCTGAGAAAGAAAGAAACATCTATCAACATTTGCAAAAGGCCTCGCGGGCCTGTGAGAGAAGTTACACATCCAAAAAGCTACACGTCTTTGAGGAGAGGAGTGCAAAAGGCATCTCCTAGAGAGTGCATAAAGCAGCTCCAAATTATTATAGAGCATACCTATATTCTAGTACTATCATAAAGTGACCTTCATTACATTAGTTAAATACTAAGAGTTAATTTTGTCCTTCACGGTAGACCGCCCATATTCCTACTTTCCTAGCTTCTTTCACTTTAGCAAGTCCAATGGCTCTTTGCTTAAGTTGATTCAGAGTGAGCTCCTCAGATATCCATATCTTTGTGCCCTCTAGCTTGTGTGTTTGTCAAAGAATCTTGATCCTTGCTGCCTTGTCACTAAGAGAGATTTGTATATGTGTTCCCTTTCATTGGATATTCAAATCGCATCATTCCACTTGTAGTATCTTTTATTTGAGGCAATTGATTTTATTTTCCGTGTATTCCCCTCTGCCAAGGCAGCCATGTGATAGTTTCCCCACGCGTAAGATCAGCTTCTTAGTTCCTTTGGCTTCCTACTCTTTCACTTCCATGTAAACATCGGGTTTGTTTACTCTGTTGTTTACATCAACAATCATCTCTTGTTTCATTGATTTCACCCAAGTGGTGACAATTTCCTACACTTTGGAAACCAGATGTGGTGTTGGTCAAGATGCATTACATTTGTTAGTACCCAATGGATGACTTTCATTCCTTTCAAGAGCTGCAAGCCAGAGCTGGAGTTCTCAAACTTCAAGCTCTAGGTAATAAACATGCTGTTACCTTATCACACGACGACCACCTGTCGACAGGCATTGACCACATGACGACATTTGTTGACCACATGTTGACCATGTGTCAACACAAGTTAGACACGCGATCACACGGGTTCATCCAGGAGTACTATCCGAGGCAATCATGTAACAACACATGTCAACCACAGGTCAACCAGGAGTATCATGTCCAAAGTGATCTCATCAAGAGCTGCGCACATGGAGAGTGAGCTTAGCACATGGAGCAGTCAGGAGTATTTACATTTACACAGTGGTTCAGTGATACAGTGGTGCAGTGGTGCGGTGATCCAGCTCACCTGCACATGGAGAATTTACACCATCAGGCTGGCGAGTCAGGGAGTGAGGAAGTCGCCGTAGCCATCAAGAGAGTCAGCGGCGCAACGGCTATCCTCAACAGCTAAGGAGATAAGAGGATGACCAATGGGAAGAAAGAGGGGGATTCTCAGCGAAGAAGGGACCCTCCAAGGCGGGGGATGAGGATAAAGGAGAAGGGGGAGAGAGGGAAATTCATTCAGCATTCGGCACTGGAGCGAAAGAGAGGAGAGTGAGGAGAGAGAGAGGCTAGAGCTACGAGCTCGCCAAGGAGAGAGTGTGGAGAGACTTTTGTGTACCCTCTGTCTACTATGGGGATAGACCTGTGTATTCTTGTGACTTTCGACTTGTGACTTGGGGACACTAGTCCAGTGATATGTACTTTGGCCAACTCAGTCACTTTCTCATCTCTCTTGTCTCTTCCCGATATGGGGATTGTTCACCAGTGTAGGATTTTCTTATTCTGCTTATGTTGTGGAGTTTGCCGGTGATTGTCATTTAGCATAGTGCACTCGTACGTCGTCGTTCACTGCAGTATAGCATACGACACTCGCACACTACTGCACGGTGCGCTCTGCGCGATCCATTGCATTAGAGCATTGCAAAACTCATGCTTCTCACGCCAGTGGCCTTTGGCCTCCGGTAACACCTCCGGAAGGATAGGAGCCCCTCCCCTCAAACAGTTTATGGCGATCACAGTGGGACACTGCTAGTGTTGAGTAGCACAAGTGAAGTGGTGATCTAGGGTCCTAGAGAGAGGTCTTATGCCGAGTAGTTCTGAAACATTTGAAGGAGCTAGTGAGAGAACTAGGAGGTACTTGAGGAGAGTGGAGAAAAGACTTACGGTAGACCAAACTAGGTACAAGAAGCATTACGTGCGACGTAAGTTTGTGAAGTCCTCAACTCGAGCACAAAGTGAGCCCATTGGAGTAGTAGCCAGAGCAAGTAACTTCATCGACACTCTCATTGACTTGGATCAACAGGAACCTTGGTGGTCTGATTCGAACTCCGGAGAAGAAGAAGTGCAAAGCGGCGGAGAACAGGTGAAAGAAGAGGGTACTAAGGACGAGGGCTCCTCAAGGACTCATCAAGGTCAAGGCAGCCCCTCTCCTCCTCCTGCAACGATGTCTTCATCAACCACCTCTTCTACCGGAGTGGTGACTCCTCTACTCCCGCCTCGACCTCTTGTGGACAAGCTGCTACCTCATCTGTTATGCATAGCTCTGGGCTCCAAGCTAATTCTTCCTCTACATCTATCCCATTGGGGGATACTTTTGCTCCGGCCATGCCTTTACCTGCCATGATGGTATCATCTCCCTTTCCATCCACACCGGTGTGCCACAAGTTTCCCATCAGTGACATGATGGATTCTGTTACCTATGCCACAAGTTTCCCATCAGTGACATGTCTTGTATCTCCATCAATCATGCCCGTGTCAGGACTTGCCTCTCCATCAGTCACACTTATCCAGGCTTCTCCAGGGATCTCCAGACTTTCAATGGGAGGGATTGCACTAGGTACACCCCCTGTTGTACCAGTGATGACGACTGTTGTACCAAGGACTTCCTCGAGAGGTGTATTGTTACAAAGGACTGCAGCTGTTTGATCTTCACTCCCTACCACTTTCACCGATGCAGTCATCACCACAGTTCAAGCGACCTCTGATCATGTGTTAGACCAGGTGTTGGACCTGAATCTTAGCCTGGAACTTGACTCCCACGGGCTTTCTCAAGGGATGTCATCCTAGGGAGTACTTCACATTTCGGCCTCCCCACCACGACCACCACAGGGCAGAGACAGGAGCAAAGACCGGAGTGGGAGCCCCTCTCGAGGAGATCCTCCATCGGCCACTTCAGCATTAGAGGAGGTATTTGAGGAAGGGATTTTGCCCCAATCTGTGGATTGCCCACCCCTTCATGAGAATGATATGTTCACAGCTTACATAGCTGCTTCATCAGGCCCACCTCTTTCAAATATTTCCCTGGTGGAAAAACAGAATGAAGATTACAGCCAACTACTATCTGTCCTTCACAAAAAACGCTCACCAATATGTGGGGAAGAGGAGGATCTCAATCAAATCTTCACCATTCCCTTGCAGGACTGCCTCGCACAGAACAGAAAGATCTCCAGGGCCCTGACATGTTTTGTGCACTTGGACAAATTGTCACCTACAGGAAACCTGTCAACCGAGGAAGAGGGAGCTCTCCCTGACATGTTTGAGGAATTGGGGGACGTGATTAATTTGGCAGACAGGATGAATTACAACGATAGGTATGCGTGGATGAAAAGGTCCCTGCATCTTGCTCAGCGTATCATGGATGACACCTTCATGCAGCTTGGGACAGCGGTCTTAAATTCCACAGGTTATGCTGATAAGCTCCTCTCTCAACAGCAACATTTGAAGTTAGAATTCGAGAGAGCACAGGCAGCCTAGCAGCGCGCCACAGACGTGACACTTTGACAACAGGAGGAAAGGTGGCAGAAAGAGAAGGACTCAGCAATACATGAGCGTGACATCGCTTGGAACATTCAGCAGGCTGCCCTTGAGGATCGCCTCCATAATCACAGGTAGGAATGGGAAGCAGAAATGACAACACTACACAGCCAACCTGCAGCAGCTCTGGCAACTTTGCAAAGCCAGCATGTCACAAAGGTGACCAGATTTCACCAGGAGATTACACAGTTAAAAGAGTCGTTGTCTTCCTCGGAGATTGCCAAGAAAAAATCAGAATCTAGAGTGGCTGAATTGGAAAAGAAGCGCTCATCCATGGAGGAAGAATTCACAGATCTTCGGACGCAGTTGGCCACCCTCCAGACTTCCCAGTCCACCTTGCAAGGGCAAAAGGATCATTACTACCGGCGATACCATTGATATAAAGCCAAGTATGAAAATCTGAGAAATGTGATGGACACGCTTGAGTGTGAGGAGGAAGCACCCCATCCACAGATACATATGACTGAGCCAAAGCAAAGGGATGAGCAAAAGGCCACAGAGCCAAATACGAAGGCGGAAGAGGAGAAGGCAGAGGAACAGGCTGCTGATTACCATTCTCAGTAATCTCATACAAGGGTTGATACATGGGTGTTTGGGTTTTTTTTTGCACTGTTAGATTTTGCCAAGCTGCTTGGCCCTCACTGTAAATATCAGTGTTTTACCTCAAGATGTACTCAGTTTTTTTTGCAATTTTCCATGCTGTCCCTTATCATGCAGCAGTTTATTTTTTAAGTTTCAACTTAATACAAATCTTGGATTACTCCCACGGCCAACCACATGGTCTGTACCATTTCCTTTTCCTACTCCATCACCATATCAATGGTTTGTAAGTTCATTTTTATTTTTTCTTTGACGGATTCGTCCTCCATTTCTATTCACCAGGACGGTGAATGATCGTGGCGGGGGAAACTGTTACCTTATCACACGACAACCACCTGTCGACAGGCGTTGACCACATGACGACATCTGTTGACCACATGTTGACCATGTGTCAACACAAGTTAGCTAGGCGATCACACGGGTTCATCCAGGAGTACTATCCGAGGCAATCATGTAACGACACATGTCAACCACAGGTCAACCAGGAGTTTTTTTTTTTGCGCAAAAACTAGTGCTAGTTATATTGCTTGAAAACGAGAGTACAAGGGGGCCTAAAGGCCAGCGGGCTGCAATCACAAAACGGATACAGCCCGAGGTAACAAAATACTAATTACAAGCCTCTCAGGGCATAATCATCGGAGTGTGGACAAACAGCCATGGTGGGGGGGAGTAATGCCACTGAAGACTCTGAGCAGAGTGCTGGAAGAACAGCTCTCGATGGTCCCAGTCGCGAAGGAAGTGCCAACTCTTCTCCTTCCCTGCCCGAGACTCCCCCTGAATCTGATCCCACTGACCCTTGAGCGTGTGAATGATCGTGCTCCAAATGTCCGCTAGGGTCTGGGTAGCAAAAGAAGCCTGATCTCCTAAGGTCTGCGCGCATCTGGAAGTCCAGATATGCCAGCGTGCAATACTCCCTATGATCTCCCAAACTGGGTGCCGAGTCATTGCTTCTACATCTGTCTTTGTCAGATGCCAAGGGAAGTTGTCCATGTATGCCCAGGTGGTATGCGTGATGAAGAAAACTAGATCCTACCTAGAGAACTCATAAGCCAAGTGATGTCCCATCTCGGTGCTGCACCAGCAAACGGCTCCCCAAGTGACCAGCCCTCGCTCGGGTGCAGCCCTCGCTAAGATCCCCATGACTCCCTTCCACACTATCTGAGCATGCGAGCAGCTCCAAAGGCAGTGCTTCAGGGACGACTCCTCCTGAAAACACATCTGGCAGTGCCCCTTCTGCCCCATCTGCCTCAGCCATCTGCCAACTGGTAGCCCCTTGTGGGCCACCATCCAAAAAAAGTAACAAATCTTTCTTGGCCGCGAGCTTGCCCAAAGAGTCTTCCAGATTGTGCGAAGAAAGACTAGAGATATCCCTTAGGCATACCAACTATGTGCCTGTGTGGGTAGCCCGCGCTGGAGAGCCCCAAGAGCACGCCTACCAGTACGCGCACTGTATGAGAAGAAGGGGGTAGGGTTCTCTGAGGTCTCCAGTGGTGGCCAGCGCCACTCCCTTGGGTCCCACTTCACCACTGTCAAGGAGCGGCCCTCCCAAATCCAGAGTCTCCAGTCCTGGTCCTGCATAATCAGGGGGTCTATATGCCACGTTTTCCCTTGCATCCCTATGATGCGAAGGCGCTACCAGGGAAGCTGGTGGTCGATCACGGCCTCTCTGCTCTGGAGACGGCTATCATCGGCGACGGAGAAGAAGTGAATCAAGGAGTTCGAGAAAAGGCCTGCAGGAATGGCAGCATCGATCTCCGCTCGTCGAGCCTGGATCCCACGTGTCGTACCTACTGCTGTTGCCAGCTTAGCTGGCTATAGACGTCCCTCCAAACTCGAAGCAAGCGCGCGGGCCCACGCGCTCAGAGCACCCAAGGGATATGGGATCTCTCTCCAAGCTGGCGACCTGTATCATCTGTCACGTGGCTGCTCCAGATCAGGGGCTGTCTGTCTATCTTCTGTCGGCAGCTAGGGGGAATGTGAGAGAGGCTATGTCGCAACTTCCTCCAGACCGAGACGAGGCTACGGAGAAAGGGGGAACGAGGCTGAGTCAGTGGGACAGAAGTGAAAATCCATCGGATAGACAGCTGCCAATCACCCCCTCTATGTGGGGTACATGCGCTGAGACCATGCTGAAGCAAGAGCTTCCACGTCTGCCCTCCTGGGGTCAGACCGTGGATGACTAACTTGCCAAGTAATGCCTGACTCTACAGTTCTGGATCTATGATACCAAGACCGCCCTCTGTCTGGGGGAGAATGACCGTTTGCCAGGCGACCCGGGCTCTGGTGGTGCCGGAACCCCATCTGAGCCAAACCAAAGAAAGTTTCGCACTAGTCTCCTCAGCTGGGCTACACGATCTCGAGAAACACCAGCAAGATGCCACGTACCAAGTGGTGGCAAGAAGGACCTGGTTGACCACAAGGGCCCTGCCTGCCAAGGATAGCAGAGCCGTGCTCCAGAAGGCTAGCTTCCGTTGTATGGAGACTAGGATCGGTAAGAACTGCTGAGCCGGCGTGATACCCAGGCCTACCTGGAATCTCAGGTAACGTGTCGTCTGTCCTCTAGGGATCCAGCGAAACCCCAGGAAAATACCCCACTGTGAGCTGGCTCCCAGACTGTAAGAAAACCAACTGACTTATGCCAGTTGATTTTCACCCCAGCGGCTAGGCAAAAAACCTCTAAAGACAGTCTCACTCGCTCCAGTGACTCGATATCATCCTGCACATACAGGGCTGTGTCGTCTGCATACTCGGAGTCCAGAAGTTCTGCATCGTCGCGAATAGGGAGGCGCATCCCTTGAAGACCAGTGGTACCGGCTCATAGGAAGTGAGTCATGGCCTCCGCAAAAAATAAGAAGAGGTAGGGCGCAAGCGGGCAGCCTTGACGCACCGAGCGCTCGAGGGTGAATCTCTCCCCTATCTTGCCGCTGATGATAACCCGGCTCGGACCTGTAGAGGCTAGCAATACCTTTGATCCGCTCGTTCGGGAAACCGAACCGAGAGAGTGTACCTTCCAAGAAGAACCAGTCTACCCTGTCGTACGCCTTCTCAAAGTCAAGAAGAAGTATGGCAAGGTGCTAGCCACTGTGCTGGGCCCACTCTGTCGCCTCTAAGAATGTGAAAATGTTGTCCAAAATGCTGCGATCTTGGACAAAACCAGTTTGGGTGTCATGGATCAAGTCATGTAGTAGGGGGCAGATGCGGCTACTGATCATCTTGGCGAGGATTTTGTAGGCAGTCGGGAGGAGGGTGATAGGGTGCCACTGTCTGATCTCCTGACGGTCCCCCCCTTTGGGGATGAGGCAAATCAAGCCTATCGCAAGGCTCTCTGGCATCTGTCCGCTGGAGAAGATATGCTGGAAGGCTGCGAGCAAGGGCTGGTGGACCTGCTCCCAGAAGGTGGTGAAGAAAGCTCTAGAGAGCCCATCCTCACCAATAGCGCTCACCGCATCTTGCATCTCTGCCACGGTGAAAGGGGTGAGAAGGGTTTCACTCATGCTAGGCTGCACGAGCGACGGTGTATACCTCCACGCCTCCTCCCTGCAACGGCGGGCACGAGGGTCTTGGGGCTCCTACTGGAACAGGGATCTATAGAAATCTGTCGCCAAGTCCCGGACCTCGTCTGGCTCTGTCCTGACACTACCATCTTGCACTCTAAGAGATCGGAGTTGTTTCCCTGCTGACCTCTGGCCATGAGTCCTGAAGAACTCTTTGCACATCCTGTCGCCTTTCCTAGCCCAAAAGGACTTGGAAGCATGAAATGAGAACTCTGAGCGTCATTGGGTGATCTCCTCTAGCATGGCTCGGGCTCTAACCTCCTGCCGTCTGAGCTCCTCAGAGCCTGGAGAAGACTGTTGCATCCGCTGTATCGAGGCAAGATCTCGTCTGAGACCCCTCTCCTTCGCCCACCACTGCTGCCTAACCTGAATCGCTTCCTGCTGACAGATGAGAATAGACTTGGCAAGGGCCTGAGCTACCTGAGTTGCCATATCCCCCATGGGGTCCCAATCCTGCTCCCACAGGTCCACTATCCTGCTGCGAACCGCTGCTCTGGAGTAGATGAAGTCTGGGATCCGGCACGAGCGTGGAGGTAAGGAGCGAGAGGTTGAGTCCAGGACTAGGATGACTGGGGCATGGTCGGAGAGGGTCATCCCTGGAACCACTCCTGACTCTCCACCTCTACCTAGCGCCCAATTGCTGACATAGAAACGGTCCAACCGCTCCAGAAGTCTGCCTCCCTCTCTCCTGTAACCCCAAGAGAAGTCCAGACTCCCTGTCCATCTGCAAAAGGAAGGCTTCCTCCAGCTGTCGCGACCTCCCATAGCGAACAAGAAGAAGTCCCAATCTGCCTGCTCTGCCTGAGATATACCGAGGAACTCTGGGCCCCGTTCCTGCTAATCCTCTAAGGTCTCAAGGTTATTGAAGTCCCCTCCTACAATCCAAGAATCCATCTCTGGCAATAAGTCTGTCAAAGAGCTCCAGAAAGCGGCTCTCCGTCTGAGGTCGGTCAGGGCATAGATATTGAGGATGCCGATGCGGGATCCCTCAATATTCAAGCCCACCCAAAGCGCTCGTCCGGGGATCAGGGTGCCAAAACCACACACATGCTGAACTAGAGAAGTGTCGATGGAGGTACAGACACCCCCGCTCCTCCCTTGCTCGCCAATCGAAGGTTCCCAGTAGGTGTGGGAGCGTCCTGTGAGGACCTTCCCACATTTACTAGTCTGAGAAGCCGAAAGCTTGTGTTCCTGCAATAGGAGCACATCTACCCTTCCCACCAAGGCTGGCTGTGGAGCTCCTGTTTGAGCACCATCTTCCTAGGGCCGCGGGTTCCTGATGAGTGGAACCCGTTGACGTTCCAAGAGATAATGCGTATACTCATGAAGAGGGGAGATGGGCCACAAACAGCTGTTTGCTTGCGATCGATGTCAAGGTGGTCAGAGGATGTCCAGTGTGCAGACGAAGGCGCTTCTGTGAGGGTTTCGAAGGACAGGCCGGATCATCGGACCCATCCTTCAAAACCTTCAACAGAGGGGAGAGGCCCTTCGTCCCATGGTGGTAAGCTCTCTCTAACCAACTCGACACCTCCGCCAGGGAAATACTGTAGAAGCCCGCTACCTCTGAGGTCCTCCACGAGCGGAGCCCTTCCGCGTAGATCCACTCCAGAGGCGGTCGAATAATGACCAAAAGGCGGAATCGTTTGGCGCTGTGGCGCCATCTCAGACGAACGTCACCCTCCTTCCACTGTTGCTGAAGAAGCTCCGCTGCTCTGCTACCGATCCAGTCCTGCACCTGCTCTTGGGACTGATCTCGAATCGTCTCCCAAACATTTTCATTCGTCCATTGCTCATTCCCGTCACTGGTGATAGTGAAGGAATAGCTAGGACCATCGTGGGAGGCAAGGACGGACACCTTACCCTCAGGCCCCTCTTGGAGGAAGAAGATGCTGATGTCTAGGCATGCAGGGAAGGAGCCAACACCCGCTGCATCCAAATAATCCCAAGGTCCTGCTCAGTAAAACTCCAAAGGTAGAGCTCTAGGAGCTGCCCTTGGGTGTGGGGACGAGGATGAGGAGTCTGAACCAGAAAGAGGGGTGCTGGCTGTCGAACAAGTTGGAGTGATGCTGGCCATCTGCGGGGAAGGGCCTCTCCCCTCCGCCGAGCCAGGAGGGATAGGCGCGGGGGAGGTCTGTGCTGGCTTCGGGGCCGCAGGCGGAGGGGGGGCTTCCCTCGGGATCATGCTCGAGGGAGAGAGGGGGACTGAATCCAAAGGTGCTGGGGGGGATCCTGGAGGGGGGGGAGGTAGGGGGACCGAGGAGGAGGGGGGGGGGGGGGGGGGGGCGCAGGGTGAAGGATGAGGGGGAGGCTGGCTGATCTTCTCCTTCCCTTTCTCCTTCCCCTTACCGGGCTGCTGTTGATTGGTGACCACACGGGGCTCTTGCTGCAGATGGAAAGGCTTTTTTGGTCATGTTTTATTTCCTTTCCGTTTTCTTTTGACCTCAGTCCAGCCTTCCCCTTCGGGAGGGGGTGTCGATGCCTGGCGGGGGATCTTGAGTTGCCTGGATGGGGGCCATCTGAGGTTCTGTCCTCATGAAGCGAGGGTAGGAGTGCGCCTGGTCCCCGAAGCCGTGGCATCTCAAACACTGATGTGGGCGACCAGTGACCATAATGCGTTGCGTCACCACACCTGTGTCCGAACTCTGAGGGGATACTTTGCGAACTAGGACTGCCACTTTGACACGTGGCACCCCTTGGGCTGCCGCCGCATCAACGAAGGTGTCCTGCATGAGCTAGCCAAAGTGCCCCCCCAGGTCCTTGATGATCGGGCGAAGCTCGGTTGCGAGGCCTAGGAAAATGAGGGTAACTAGATGGCGAGGAATGCGGAAGCGGGCATCGAAGTCCGCTACACTGAAACCCCTATACCATGGGACCATAAGGATGATCTTCCCACCCACAGAAGTAGGGGACCGTCTGACCATATCGCTCGCAGCATGTGCTGAGGAGAGCTTGAGCCAGAAGATACCACGTCCCATGAGTGCAACCTCCTCAATATGTGGTTGTCCTCAAGGTAGAGGGTGGACTGCAACCAGTCCTTGATGTCTGCTCGTGAAGGGGCGTAGCCAATGACTCTCCCATAAACGGATGTCTGGGAGAAGTCCTTGGCGGCGTGCTTCACTAGGGAGACTTGATGCTCTGTCAGTGTTATGCGGTAGGCTGATGGAGGGGGGGGTCCGTCTGGGCCACCGGTTCCGGGCTCACGGCCGCCATACCGCACTGACAAACTGCAAACGCTCCAAAGGCAGGGGAAGGAAAAGGCAGAGTTGAGGGAGGGGGGAGTGGGACGGAGGCGGGGGAGGAAAGAGGGAGGGATGGAGAAGTACGGGGAAGCGGGGGGAGGAGAGGTGGTGGAGAGGGAGCGAGTGGCGGAGGGGGAAGGAAAGGAGGAGGGAGGGGGGGGGGGGAGCGCCGCGCAAGACGGGGAAGAGTTGGAAGGGTGTGGCAGCGCAGCGCGAGAGGGGGTGGGGAGAAAGGCGAGGAAGGAGGGGAAGGGGGGAGCAGCGTTGCACAGCAGCGGGGAGGGGGAGGAAGGGGTCGGGGGGGTGGTAGTGCAACACGAGGGGGGGGAGGCGGGGAGAGGATGGAGGGGCGGAGAAGGGAGGAGAGGGGGGGGGATGGCGGGCAGAGAAGGGAGAGAGGGGTGCGGCGGGAGGCGGTGGAGAGAGAGGAGGGGGAGGGGAGAGGGGGCCGCGCAGCGCGAGGGGGGTAGACGGGAGCGGGAGAGGGGAGGGGGCATTCGCAGAAGCGTCAACCAGGAGTATCATGTCCAAAGTGATCTCATCAAGAGCTGCGCACATGGAGAGTGAGCTTAGCACATGGAGCAGTCATGAGTATTTACATTTACACAATGGTTCAGTGATACAGTGGTGCAGTGGTGCGGTGATCCAGCTCACTTGCACATGGAGAATTTACACCATCAGGCTGGCGAGTCAGGGAGTCAGGAAGTCGCCGTAGCCATCAAGAGAGCCAGCGGCGCAACGGCTATCCTTAACAGCTAAGGAGATAAGAGGATGACCAATGGGAAGAAAGAGGGGGATTCTTAGCGAAGAAGGGACCCTCCAAGGCGGGGGATGAGGATGAAGGAGAAGGGGGAGAGAGGGAAATTCATTCAGCATTCGGCACTGGAGCGAAAGAGAGGAGAGTGAGGAGAGATAGAGGCTAGAGCTACGAGCTCGCCAAGGAGAGAGTGTGGAGAGACTTGTGTGTATCCTCTGTCTACTATGGGGATAGACTTTTGTATTCTTGTGACTTGCGACTTGTGACCTGGGGACACTAGTCCAGTGATATGTACTTTGGCCAACTCGGTCACTTTCTCATCTCTCTTGTCTCTTCCCGATATGGGGATTGTTCACCAGTGTAGGATTTTCTTATTCTGCTTATGTTGTGGAGTTCGCCGGTGATTGTCATTTAGCATAGTGCACTCGTACGTCGTCGTTCACTGCAGTATAGCATACGACACTCGCACACTACTGCACAGTGCGCTCTGCGCGGAGCATTGCAAAACTCATGCTTCTCACGCAAGTGGCCTTTGGCCTTTGGTAACACCTCCGGAAGGATAGGAACCCCTCCCCTCAATTACATGCTGGAGTCCTTTGGCTAGGGTCCCTTTAGCTAGTAAGAGCTTAAATGGACTTTGGAGAGGACTACGCTCCGAGACTTATTGTATTACTTTTTTTAAATGACTTTGTACTCCTATCTACTTGTCTCTTCTCCGGCTGTTCTGTGACCTATTGCTCTATTGTGTTCTCTCTCTCTCGCTCTCCCTCTCTCTCTCTCTCTCTCTCTCTCTCTCTCTCTCTCTCTCTCTCTCTCTCTCTCAAAGCGCTTAGGCAACATTGGCATCCAAGACAATAGGGCATCCAAACAAGCAACTGATTGGGAAAGAGAAGCGCAAGATACGATACTTTCTTGTGCGGCATGAGCAAGAAGTTGTACAACAATACAAAGGATCCCAGATGAAATTCTTGGAGAAAAAGACCACCATGTCCTATCTAGGATCCTACTCTTTGGATAGCCTACGATGACACCCTCTACCATATCCCTAACCAGCCTATACCCAAACTTGAGAAATTGCCCATCTGACTAGTTACACACTCTTCACCACAGCACACTTGAAATAGGCCATCACGAAACTATGAAACACAAAATCTTTGAGCGAAGGCACACCAAAATCCCAGGAACCAAAAACCAATAAGTTTGGGCCAAGAGAACCCTCGATCCAAAAGCCTACCAGCGATTGGAGAGCAACACCCAAGGGACTAGAGTGCGAGGAGTTGGAAAGACAGCGCCCAAGAAGCCTTTAGGTGAAAAGACCTCATTCAAAATCATCCCAACCCTTTGTCATCTTGGAAATAAAAACTTGGAAGGGTTATGCCCAAAGACTAGATGAGGTCCAAGTCAGAAGACGTCGAGACAGACCTTAGCTTGAAGAGGTCAACATTTTCACATTCAAGATGGGTATGTAGGCTATTTCAAACCTGAAGGCAGACGCCATAGTGATCATGAGTACCTACTAACAGAGTCTATCATGCATTGGTCCAACTGATTGCAGAACTTCTAATTTGAGCAAATTGTGAGGGGTTTCCATATTTTTGCACTAGCAAAGTGATCCGGCCAACCCACAGGTCTAGAGAATCCTATGGATCCTTCCAACCATAGGATTTGTATGACTGTGTCATGGCCAAGATCCTGTGTGTCTGTGGTTGCGGCTTTTCTCATAGACCGGCTTCAAAGATGATCACCCGACCATTTTCTACATCTGTACCCTTCAGCCTGAGACCAAAAGTCTGTTTCTACTTTGTGGACTTCAGGAAGGCTTTTGATCATTGTATTGCCAAAGTCACGGGATCTAGGAGTATGCGTATTTGGCTGACTTTGGCTATCTACAAGCATGCCCCTATTGGATCGTAAATGTATTTTTGTTGCATGCCTAGGGAGAATCAAACATGTCCCCCCATCAACGGTCATGTTTTGATTTACCTTGGTCAGCTAGATGCATAGGTGACGCAGTTTGTGAGTGCCAATGGTATGCTTGGAGGATCCCTAGCGCTCAATCCTTCTATATACTCACAATGTGATGCTTATTTCTTCCTCTAAGGAATTTCAGGCACATTTGGACAGATTTGAAAACTCTCTCACATGATGGGTTGTGGTGTATCTCTTCAAGACAAAATGCATGATTTTCAACACTTCTTACTTGATCTTACAAGGATGATCCTTTTTAGGGATAGAATAGATATTATGACTGTTAGAAATGTAGCATGAGCAAGAGCAAGTGAGCAAATGGGAGCAGTAGCAAGTCTGATTTCTTTCATGAGTAGAGTT
Organism: Dipteris shenzhenensis; assembly: GCF_047967505.1. NCBI lineage: Eukaryota > Viridiplantae > Streptophyta > Polypodiopsida > Gleicheniales > Dipteridaceae > Dipteris > Dipteris shenzhenensis. Next base: position 46,123,700 of record NC_141624.1, on the reverse strand, counting down.
ACATATAGTGGAATGCCCCTGAGTAGGTGGCTCCACATCCATGATTATCTCCTTGATTGTCTCCATCAGTAACACCTCCAAGTTCTCCATCAAACTGGCCACCAAGTCCCTAGCTTATCTTAATCACACCTAGATGGGTGACACCTAATTGATGAGTCACCTGACACACCTACCATGGTGCTCACTAGCACTCACACCATGTCCTACAGCACTAGCCCACTGGCGCACGCACGCACCACATGACCATGTCCATAAGTGTGTCTCCTAAACATCAATTTATCCAACACCCCCCCTTAAATTGATGACCTTCTACCGTGGCAGTAGCCCTTCATGTCTCACTCCAGTTGCATTGGCAGTAGGCACATGTGAACGCCCTAGCTCCACCATGGCCTCACTCCAAATCTGGTTACCTCAGTTTACAATAAGAGAGTCCACCTGTCCTGGGTTCCAGGCTGCCATAATCATTGCCTTATGTCCTTCAAGTCGCACGGCCTTTCCAAGCCGCTCTATCTTTTGATCGAGATTGGACTATACGTTTTTCTCACCTTCAAACAAACAAAAAAAAGGGTCAACGTTGGGTCATAAGTGGCCATAGGAATATGTGTCTTTGGGTATCACCATAGGACATATGACTCAAGGCAAACAAACATGACTAATTAAAATGGAAATAACATATCATTTTGGGATGAACTATCCATGTTGCATGAGGTGCTTGCAAGCAGCAAGGCCAGTCATTCCTACACTGACGATGCACACTCTGTGGGCGGTGCAATGCGAGCTGGTAGAAATGAGCATGATCCCTGAGCAGCTGCGTGGGCAGCAAATGAGCAGGGTCACCAGGAGAAGCGTGGGCAGCAAGAGCGGCTGCGTGGGCAACTATGTGATGTCTAGCAACTACGTGATTTCTCATCCCAGCCGCGCTAGCTACATAGTGTTGCAAAGACTACTGGAGGATGCAAAGGCTAAGAGAATTCCAACAATGGTTGCATGTAGTGGGAGAATTAATCTTTGCAAGTTTGAAGAGAAAGGGAATGAGATATAGAAGAAGGTGGAGAGAAGAACAAATCATGAGGGAATCTTGGAATCTCGACTTCTAGGCTACTAGGGAGCTCATGGAGGATGGAATGGCTCTGATACCACTTTTTTATATATTATAAATTATTCAAGAGAGATAGGCCCAATATATAGGCACCAATTACATCTTGTAGTGACATCATATGTGAGCTCAGTAGAGCATCTAGATCCACAAATCTCTCAATCAGTTCCATGATTCTCTCAATCACACACCACACACCTAGATTCACTCAATCACACCTACTAACACCTAACCAAGCACACCATGTGTTCACAACCTTAGACCTTAGGACTATAGGATTCTCTCAATCACACACCACACACCTAGATTCACTCAATCACACCTACTGACACCTAACCAGGCACACCATGTGTTCATAACCTTAGGAAGATGCTGAAGAAGAGGCAGAGGCAACGCTTTGAGGGTAACCCAGACCGGACAGTGAGTCAGAAGAGAGGCAGACGGATCAAAAAGCGGACTTTTCCCAGGAAGACAAAGGAGGAAAGGCAATCCTGACCCACTGCAACTTCAGCCCATCGACGAAGTTGAGCTGTAGATAAAACCCTACCCATAAAGTAGAGACAGACCCCAAACTGCTGAGCTTGTCGAAGACTGGAAACCAAAAGGGCAGAGTCCAAAGAACAAACAAGCGGTGAACCCGATGAAGGAACATCTATGACAAAAGCAAAACACAACTGGCGAAGAAGGTCCAGCTGGAGGGAAGACGAAGGACCATCCGCGATATCTAGCTTTGCCGATTTAACCAAAGTGGAGGGAGACAAACCACCACGCTTCCGTCGAAAGAAGACACGTGCAGGAGGAGCAAAGGCAGAAGGGGGGGCTGAAGCAAAGAAAACGAAAGAGCCATCTGTTGGAGGAGCAGGAAGAGGGGAGGAAGAGACATCAGAAAGAGACTGTATAGAACCCGGCGTGAGAAGAGCAAAAGGCTATACGGAGGGGGGGGGGCTGTACGGATGTCTGTACGGAGGAGGGAGGCCTGTATAGACTTCTGTACAGGCTGTACAGACGACCGTACAACAGGTACGGCCTATGCAGGGGCAAAGGAAGGGGCAGAAGCAAACGAGACACACACACACACCCTTGGGGTCCCTTGTGATTTTTGAGTATGCATACTCATCCCCCTGGGGGACCTGTGTAAAGTCTATGCGTGAGAACACTTTAGAGGAAGAATTTGGGGTACATTATTGGCATCGTCCCCCACAAAAAGAACTTGGAATTGTGATTGGGGGTTTAATCATGTTGGAAAAGGTTATGACCAACCATGCATGCTCATGGTCATGGGAAGATCCTTATGAGCAACCATGCATGCTCAAGGTCATGGGGTAATCCTTATGAATATCAATGACATAAGTGAGGTTATAAACATTTTCATTGGAATATATTGTGGTATTAAAGGCGTAATGTGCATGCGATATTTATCGGTCCTTGGATACCAAAATATCCATCGGACAATCACTTGGATCCACGATATCCCTTGGACCATTATTGGAGAGGACTAAGTACACTTAATTGAAGTATGTTGGGACCACTGAGAGAATTCAAGGCGAGTTAAGCAAGGACTCAGCAAGTAAATCACGCGCATATTCTACTGAAACACTATAGAAGGGAGTATTATACTTGGGCATTATTATAATGAAAAAGAGGCTAGGATCAATTCAAGAAGAAATACGTGACAATAATGGAGTAAAATGGTGGGATTTTTTACTATCATTTACGTGATTTGCGGGATGCCTAATTGCTTGGAGAAATAGAGCATTTATAGTTTTGAATTTATGAGAGATGCCAGAGGCAGCCTTAAGCGGGAAGCTTGGAGTACTTTGGACATAAGCATAATTGACATTGACGTTTTCTTTCTCATTGTGGTCCACAAAAAGAGCTAAATAGAAATGTGGTTCACAAAAGAGTTGGCTGTGTGAGATCTTCCGAGCTCACTATGTGGGTACATTAGAAACTGGACTAAGAACGTGAAGGAACCATTAGTACTCACTTGCAACCAAGAAACACCATTAAGGCTATGGACATAGTGGATTTGGCCAGCCTGACAATGGATTTTTCCCCCCATTTAGCATTCATGATGATAAAGGACGAGAAAGGTACTTGAAGATGCTCCCACCAGAGTAGAATATGGGTTTTGGCGGGGAATTCCTCCCCCCAAGCAGCAAGGCAAAGCGAATCAAAGCTGAACGTCTGAAGAGCGTGAGCAACTCGGAAGTGATAGGCCTTGAAACATTATAGCATGAAGCAATGGAACCTCACTAATCGAAGCAATGAAATATGGAGGTCCCTAATCGAAGCTGAACGTCAAAAGGGAGTTATGAACTCGGCAATGATGGGCCTTGGCTTTCTCTTACAGAGCCTCAGGTATTCTATGAGAGACTTGACTCCTCTCGGGCCATTTTGGTTCGACGTCATCAGATTGAGTCCTGTTCGTTGGATGTGGTACCACACCTTCCTTTTACAGCTGTACATGCATCTGTGGATACTTCTTGGGAGATTCTAGCGAGCATAGCATCCTGGCATATCTGGAGAGCCAGATGTATAGAGGCTTTGGAGGGTACTCAGGTTCATCCCTCGCACACTTTGGCTAGTATCTGGACAGACACCGTACATACTTTGATGGCCGTATGGATGAGTATGCAGGGAGACTCCCGTGCAGCCTCAGCTAGGAGGTCTTCTTTCTTCAAGGAATGGAAAGATTCTCCTTTCTTCTCTGAGACTCCTACAAGGTTGAGGTGGCACTTTCAGCCTCAGCCTTGGTTGTTTTCCACCTCACTTTGAGGGGGTTTTATTTATCCTCATGATTTCATGATGTATTCCGCTTTGAGCTTGCTCTCGCGGGTTTTTTCTCTTACTTAATAGTAGTCTCTTTCTTGAAAAAAATATATATATTGAAGCATTGGATGCGTGGCTATAGCATACAAAATAGCACTGAGAGGGCAACCTTGCCAAACTGAACATTTAAGTGTCCAGGATTTTGATAAATCTCCAGATAAAATGCATGCAGCTTTGCTATCCTGATAAAGCCCAAAGATAACATGCTGCAATTTTTGACCAAATCCTAAAGCCTGCATAGTTTGAGCTATAACATCCCGTTGAATGGTGTCAAATGCCTTTGCAATATCTACCTACAGAATAAGCACATCCTGCTATGTATACTTGGCACACACACACACACACACACTCTCACACACACTTTTTTAGTGAAATCTTTGAGTGCTTCATATTACAAGATAGCTAGCCAGAAAATAAATGGGAAGCAAAAATAGTACATCAAGCGAAAATGTCCATATAGGACAAATATACATCCTGATCTATGCAGTGAGTTTGCAAACAATCAAAGAGCGATTGCTGCAAGGAATGACGGGAAAAGACAAAAGTAGGAAAAACTGGATCACCAAAGACTCTATGATTCCTAGCTTTTCAGAGAGTCTAGAGTGCTCAGTAGCGAACCCAGGTAAAGAACAAATCAAAATCTGGCCGTTTGAGATATATCCCAAACAACCAGAAATGCTTGCCAAAAACAGCCTGAGAGAATCTCAATCTCAATTTGTCGCGGAGGACACACACATGCGCGCACTTTTCTTTTAAGTGAAAATTTCATTGATTTATATTACAAGAGAGCTTCCCAAAAAGGGAAAGTTGGACAATACATCAACAGAAAATCTCAGTTGAAGAAAGATATACATGAGAATCTATGAAGTGAGTTTGCAGACAATCAAAGAAAGATTGCTGCAAAGATCTGCGGAAGAAAAAGAAAGTGGATAACTGAGGATCACCAAAGACCCTATGATTGCGATCTATCCATATAGTCCAAAGGGCCCAATATCTTCTGATAAAGCAGGACTCAACATTGTAGCTTCACTATGAGGATCAACCTGAGAAAAGGCATGTGTAACGTCCTGTATGATCCCCTCTGCAAGAGGCACATCCATATCTTGAGGAGGAGGAGGCTGATGATGCTCAACAGGAGTCGGATCCTGAACTTTTTCAACAAGAGAAAGATGGCCTGTGATTTTTCTACCTTCCTCCAGTAATGCTTTGGAGTAGTAAAAGAAGGCGTATCCAGTAAAGCCTTGGCAGAAACTGGAGGAGAAGGAAGAGTAACCTTCACAGTTGAAGAAGGAGCAGGAGGAGCGGTCATGGAAGCAAAAGGGCAAGCACGTGCAAAATGACCAACCTGCCGGTACCGATAACATGCTGTAGGAAAAGAGGCAAAATGCAGCTTGTGCATCGGATGGGCAAATCCCAAATCAAGATCCAGAGTGGAGGGCACAGGCTGCATCATATCCCATAAAATACAAAGGCGAACATCCCAGGTAGCCTACAAAAACTCCTGTCTCGGAACATGTAGAGGCCTCCCCAAAAAAGCTGCAAGAGTAGACCTTAGGACTATAGGACACCTAGATTCACTCAATCACACCTACCGACACCTAACCAGGCACACCGTGTGTTTAGTATAGTCCTAAGGTCTAAGGTTAGGTGTCAGTAGGTGTGATTGAGTGAATTTCGGTAGGTGTGATTGAGTGAATCTAGGTGTGGTGTGTGATTAAGAGAATCATGGAACTGATTGAGAGATCTGTGGATCTAGATGCTCTACTGAGCTCACATATGATGTTACTACAGGATGTAACTGGTGTCTATATATTGGGCCTATCTCTCTTAAAGCACAGTTCAGAGATTCAGAGATTGCTTTTTTCAGTTCAGATAATGTTCTTTGAAGTTCAGTTGAATGCATTGTTCATCTTTTATATTGAGGATTGAAGTTATGGTACTTTGAAGTGGATTTCAAGTCATACTATCTTGTTGACTAGTTGACTAGTGTGGGTTGACTATGACAAGAGCTTACATGAAGAAAGAGTATATCATGACTTACATGATGGTTTCCAATCATGATCTCCTCTTGTACAAGAGTAGACACTGCCCTTGCATGACAAGTGGTAAGACCCTTTTCAGTCCAGAGAATTCACAAAGTGTTTTTAAGGCTTGGACACTCGAAGGTGAAGGACTACAAGGATCTTGTATTGCAGAATATGGACAAGATACATTAAAGAGTGTGGTGAAGGACAAAGAGCAAAGGAGTTACAAGATTGGCTACACCAAGAACCTCTCCAATGACAATGTACCTCACACTATGGTAGCTTGGAAGAGAAGAAGAAAATGACAAGACATGCCATCAAAGGGGGGTATTTTCCCACATCTTCAATTTAGAATTTTTGTGTGTGTGGTCAATAAGGGTTCTCTGCCTTGGGATGTCCCCCTCAAATGATTGTCAGTCTTATGTTTTACCTTGCTGGATCTCAGGGTCTTCCCATGCATAGTCATTGTCTATCTCCCAATTGTAAACCAAAAGATCAAAGTCAAAGTGAGATCATGTTGGGATGAGGATGCCCAAATGAGTCTACTGCTGATGCAACTAGGGTGAGTACCAGGTTGTGGATCATGTGTATTGCCACTAGAGGTGGAAGCCATGAAGTTTCCCATTGGACTACTGCTAGGGTTGAGGTCATCGATTTGTGGGGGGGAATAAAGGACAAATTGACGTAATGGGATCATACCTAGAGTCCTAAGGTCTAAGGTTGTGAACACATGGTGTGCCTGGTTAGGTGTCAGTAGGTATGATTGAGTGAATCTAGGTGTGTGGTGTGTGATTGAGAGAATCATGGAAGTGATTGAGAGATTTGTGGATCTAGATGCTCTACTGAGCTCACATATGATGTCACTACAGGATGTAACTGGTGCCTATATATTGGGCCTATCTCTCTTGAATAATCTCTCCTTTTTTCTTCACTTGTTGAATCCTTCTTGTTACTCCAACAGTGACCTCATACATCTATCCCACGAGGGAGATCATTAGGCCTAGGCTTGCATGAGGATTTCCAAGAGTGCCAGTATGAAAGCTATGGCAGCTCTGTTTATGCTAGAATAAATGTACTTCTTGAACTATTTACTAATGGAAAGCTCACTATGTCATTCAGAGTAGAAAGGAATTTGTGTTGCATCCAACTTATTACCATTAATGGAGCGTAAACTACAATGCTATGATTCTGATGATTAATGCTTTCTGAATTCAAATTGGCAGGTACACCATCTCAGCAGCTTATGCTAGTTTCATGGATGATGAGATTGGATCACTTTCACAAGGTAAATTTGCAGATTTTGTCGTCCTTTCAGGAGATCTCTTAAGCAAGTATGATGATATATTTGTCTCAGCGACGTATGTTGGAGGGATGAAAGCATTCTCCATGCATTAGAACAATTGACTTATTAAAAAGTTATTTGGTTGAATTTGCATTAGATAGAGTTATTCCTTAGTGCTGAAAAATGTCATATTAAAAAACTTAACGCACACTCAAAATGCAAATGCTTGTAGAGTGACTACAAGCAACAAGCAATAAGCAAACAAACAATTCCAATCTCTTATTCTTTGTTGTTCAGCCAGGGAAAATGAGAAAGTATAAGGGGATATGTTGTACTCTTTCAGAACATGCCAACATCTTAGTGTAAAATATTGATCAATCTGTGATTTTCAAGGGCTTTGCTCACGGAGAAACCCAATTTTTGAAATGAATGAACAACATTGACTCATAAAATGGCATAACAATTATAATCGATATTTCAGGTTGGTATAAGCAAGCTGCCATCCCAATGCATTGAATAGAACAATGGTGCATAATTCAAGGAACAACAATTCTACACTTCTAATAAATCCAATATGCAAAGATAAACTTGTGCAAGTTTGGCCTCATAGCCACAAATCATTGTGAAATACTCCAACATTGAATAAAATATTCTAATGGGAAATGAAGCATGGTGGGTTCATTTTAAACCTTTGCATTAAAATAATTACTTCCACTTTTCCTTCAGTTGAATAAGTGAGAAAAGAATCAGCAAAACAATTTGCCTTCCATTCTTAATAGAAGTGTAGAACAATGGTGCATAATTCAAGGAACAACAATTCTACACTTCCAATAAATCCAATATGCAAGGATAAACTTGTGCAAGTTTGGCCTCATAGCTACAAATCATTGTGAAATACTCCAACATTGAATAAAATATTATAATGGGAAATGAAACATGGTGGGTTCATTTTAAACCTTTGCATTAAAATAATTACTTCCACTTTTCCTTTAGTTGAGTAAGTGAGAAAAGAGTCGGCAAAACAACCTGCCTTCCATTCTTGATAGAAGTGTTCTTGCCCATCGGGTACCTGAAGTGCTAGCACTATGAGATTTGATGCAATGAAGGAGGCCGGAGTTGAATTGGTGAAGCGCCAGAGATGGCAGGGAGAGGAAAAGAGGAGAGGGGAGAGGAAGGCAAGAGAGAGAGAGAGATAGGAGGGAAAGTGGGTAGAGGGAGAAGAAGAGGGAGAGGAGTGAGGGGAAGAGAGATAGGGAGAGTGTAGGCAGCACGTAGGAGGAAGGAGGTGGGAGTAGATAGGATTCAATGTCACATCAAAAAGTACATAGGAGGGGGTGGATGGGGACTTACATAGTCCCTCCACATTTTCCACCTAAAGGGCCTCAAAAGGGCCTCTAACTTGGCCCTTTTTCACCTTCATTACAGCCATCCCTTCCCATAGAATTTTTCCCTCAAAATTTCACAGCATGGCTATCCGAAAAGAATCTGGTAGGAGATAGGGGTGGTCCTGGACAATGCTTTCTGGCTTTCATGAATTTTCATCCTGAGGGAGTCCTCGCCGCTTGATAAGATACTCTACGTAGGCCTTGTTTCGGAGTACATGGTCTTTGAAACCCATGATGTGCTCTAGAACATAGAGGATGTGGCCCTCTTCATCATGGACATGCTGTCCAACATGTGGTTTCAGCAAAGACACAAGGAAAACATCACGTGTCTTGGAGGTACCGGGCGGATATGCTACCTCTCCAATCTTGCGAATGATTCTATAAGGACTGTAATACCTATGAGCAAGCTTTGTGTTAGTATTACCTCTCAGTGAGACATAACGGTTCTTATGGAGATGCAAATGCACATAATCTCCTTCTTTAATTGACAAATATCTCCTACGTTCATCCGCATATTTCTTCTGCTTGGCTTGGGCATCCTGCATATTATTTTTTACCAATTGCAGAAGGGCATCCATTCTCTCCAAGTCATTTTGTGCTTGTTATCATGAAGCTCTAATCACTCATTTACCATGCACATAATTCTCTACTGATTGAGCATACGAGCTCGGTGGCTGGTAAGTTTTACATGCATGCTTAAGCTCGGTGGTGAATGAGCTGGTTGATAATTTTAACTGCCAGTCCGATGGAATCGTAGCCACGACAGACGTGACTGTAATCACTCGTTATCATGCGCTCTAGTACTCTACTGATCATGTGAGCCTAGTGACTGGTAATTTTTAATACACTCGTAGTGATCATGTATGCTTAAGCCTGGTGGTGGGTGAGCAGTGGCTGGTAATTTTAACTGCCAGCATAGTGGAATGGTAGCCATGACAGATGTGGCTAATGACAGCTTCACAGCCATGTCAGCAATTGAAGAAGGCATCCCGACCTTGCATCCGTACGTTGCCTCAAATGGGCTCATGCCAATGGAGAGATGCTTGGTGCTGTTGTAGCAAAATTTAGCAAGTGCCAACCATTTATCCCAAGACTTTTGAGTATCATGACAAAAGTGCCTTAAATATTCCTCCACCAATTTGTTCATCCTTTTCAACTGTCCATCAATCTCAGGATGGTAAGTAGTGCTAGGTGTGAGTAGAGTACCCACTGCTGTAAATATCTCCTACCAAAAGTGACCCATAAATTTTGCATCTCTGTCATTGACAATGTCCTGAGAGAAACCATGATGCTTAAAGACATGCTTAATGAATTACCAAGCAACTTGTGATGCTGAATAGTAGGTATGAAATGGGTCTGTTTTGTCATTCTATCCACCATAACAAAAATGTTGTCACGTTCCCTCTCTGTAGAAGACAATCTTGTGATGAAATCCATTGCTATGTGTGTCCATTTGTCCTTTGGAATTGGTAATGGCAGCAAGAGATCTGCAGATAATTTTTTGTCCACTTTATTATGTTAGCAAGGCAAGCATTCAACCACGTATTTAACCATATCTCTCCACATGCTTCCCAAGTAAAGCAGAGTGCTTTCCCAAGTAAAGCTCTGCTTGATTCTTTCATATATTCTAGTGATACCCGCATGTTGAATGATGGGAAAGGAGGGAAAATCTTGTAAAATCAATTGGCGGTATTTTGAGTCTGGTACTAAATAAATCATGTCTTGGCACCACAACAGCCCATTATGCAATTTGAAATCTAGATGACCCTGACTAGAAGGATCTGCAAATCTAAAAATATGGGAGCTGCCTTAGAACTCTGCATATACTCCTCGTGAAGGTCATGAATCCACTCTTGATATATGGTACAGATAGCAAACGAATTGCAAGCCCACATCCTGGACAAGGCATTTGCAACCACATTTTCCTTCCCTTTTTTTTACTCTTTGGCATTAAACTTCCTACCTATTATCCCGTGTTATTTTTGAAAAGAGCCCCCAATCCTTTGCCACTGGCATCTGCCTCACAATGAAAGGACGCGAAAAATCAGGGCATACCAAGACAGGTGCATGAATGAGCAAATTTTAGGTCTTCAAAGCTTCGTTGTGCCTCCTTTGACCACCCAAAGGCATCCTTCTTCAAGAGGTCAGTAAGAGGAGCTGTCCTCTTAGCAAATTTGCAAATAAAGTGCATGTAGAAGGAAGCAAGACCTAAAAATCCTCACTGGGTGGGATTTTGTGGTTGTGGTCAATCTTTGATGCATTTCACCTTGCAGGATCCACTCGAATGCCACGTCTACTCACAATATGCCCCAGGTACTCAACCTCCTTTGCCATAAAAGTGCATTTGCTGGATTTTGCATAAAGGTGATGCATCCTTAAAATTTTCAGCATGCATAATGCTACTAGTCGATTCTAACAAAGTGCCAATCACCATTGGCTCCTTTCCAGGTCTTTGCTCTACCCCAACTTGGTGCTCCACATGCACGTTGATTGGACTTGCACTTCATTTGCTTGGAGGGCTATTCTCCTCTTCAAAATGAAAGTACTATGGTGCCTCCCTTGGCAACCCTTTGACTTGTTGATCAGGGTGGCTGGGTTGAGTGGTTGACATAGTGTGAAAGTGTGGCTACCCAACATCTTTAATGTGATTTTGTTTGGTGCTAATGCATAGTACTAGAAGACATGCTTACATTAACACTAGCCCACCAGATGAGCATACATTGTTTTTGAAACAATGGTGGGAATTAGAAAAGATGGAGCCGAATAGCACTAACATCTTCCTTGAAGACATTATCATTAAATACCAAAGAAGATCACAACAACTACAATAGGTTTGCCTTGCATAATACATAAGTGAGTACATGCATAATAAAAACACATAAAAAAGAAGAAGACCAAAGATTATACGATCCAATAACTACAGCAAGAATAGGGACCCTAAGAACCACTACAAATAAGAATGTATGATGTACTTGCCCTTCATGGGAAGTGAGCATTCATTCACATAAGAGCTTCCCACGGTAGGATGTGTGCCATGAAATAGGGCAACCATCGAAAGTAATAAATGAGCATTCAACAAAATATTACTATGAGCACTACCATCTCCAACAAATAGCAACACAGCATTTAACTCATCATAGGCTCCATCACATAACAAAGCACAAGAACAATTCGACATTGGTACATAAATGGGATACACAAGTAACCCCAAAAACATTCAACACACACACACACCAATACAAATCATGATGCAAAACAAGCAATATCATAAATTATTTAGAGATCTCGACAATGAAAAATGCATAATAGTAGAAGATATTATCTTGAAAAAAAGAATTATAGGACACAAACAATTTCTTATTTTCTTGACCGAAAATGCAGGAGTAGGAAAAACTTATGCCCTCCATGTGATACTACAAGCATTGCTATGCCACTACTCCCACAAAGATAATACAAACATAGAACTACCATGAGCACTCTTACTTGCTTACACAATAAAAGCAGCTCACAACATAGGTGGAACAAGAGTTCACTTAGCGCTCCATCTATCTCTGCTCATGTTGAACTACACATGCCTTGCACCCAAGGAATTGCAAAGCCTTTCCACGCTATACAAGAACTTGGAATTGCTCATTCTTAATGAAATATATTTAGTAGGACTCAACACATTCATTGCCACATACATGCGAATGAGAGACATTAAGCATAACCACATGGAACCTTTTGGAGGAGTGGATGTACTCTTATGTGGAGATCTATATCAAGCGAGCCCAACTAAAGACACTCTGATTTTCTCACCAAAAAACACATCCTTCACAATAATGCCTTGCATTTGGAGGGAGCAAGTAAAATACTATGAGCTTAATAAACCTATGAGACAAAAGAACATCGCATTTATTAACATCTTAAATAGATTAAGAATAGGACAACATACGAACAAAGTTCTACTTCATTCAAATAACAAGTACAGACAAAAACCAACAAAAATCACTAAAGTTCCTCACCTGTTCACACAAACGCTTTGTCATTTTTAACATACTTGAAGGCACAGAACACATCCTTAATGCAATTGTTGAGGTCCACCTCTCACCCATGTGGCCATCACTTTGGGGAGTAACAACAATATAAGAGTGGAGGCCGTTTTGTAACTGCTCACATTCTAGAGTAGTAGCCCTATCTAGTGAATGATGCTTAGAAACCCGACCGTTATCGAAATACTAATGGAATATGTTATAAGCACCATGTCGTCTTCTTTTTTAAGAGAGTTGTATGCTATAAGCTGAAAATACAAACTACTTGCAAGCCTTTGCCTTTTAAAACGTTGTTTCATCTCTCTTAATGCGCATTTCTAATTCATCTCTTTTTTACTTTAGTTAGACATGAATCTGACTTTGGTAGTTCCATTACTAGAAGTGGATGTGTGTTGGTGTTTTCCTCCCTTTAGAACACACTAGGAACACTATTGGCGATCCTCTACTGTGTTCGAACTCCTAGCCAATTGCTGCTACATAGCAATTGTGCAAAAGAGTGAGTACATTACAATCCAAAACGACTCAAACAGCAAGAAGCCAACAATAGCGACAACTCAAACGAATACAATCAATAGCAAAATCACTAGAAACAAAGACGACATAGTAGCTCGACAAATCGGTGCATTCATAACATGAATTCATATGAAAATCCAACTTCCAACAGCGTACGGTAGGAGATATACTGTGACTTTCTGCCAGAAAGAACTCACGGAAAGAACGCACTCAAGAGTCTCCAACAACCTTTGAACAAATTAGAAGAACTGCAACAAGGAGCAAATGACTACAAAGCCTGTTCACGGATTGGGTCTTCGACAGAAGTGGATCCACACTGGACAAGTTCGACTAGACAAAGCGATAGAAGATTGTTTTGAAGAGTTCATCAAAGAAATCAAGATCAATACGATTACATCGACAACAAAGTACTACACAAGCTTTCAAATTATCAAGCTCCGTCGACATTACAAGCAACTTAGTGGGCAAGACTACAGTACAAGTAGTCCGACACGATCTAGTGACAGTAGTTCTGCTTCTCTTTTCTTTCATGATGGATATCTCCGCTCATGTCAGATAGATTTCAGGAGCCATTGTCACCAAGATGAATAGGATACATCTACTTCACATGCAATCGAGCTTGTGTTGAAGCAGTGACTCAAGCTAACTAGGATCAATAGGATATATTCCATGATCCAGATTACACACCAAGTGGAACAAGCTTGTCTAACAGCTCACTCAAAGATCGTGCTGAACTCAGTACGTTGATGATTTCTACACTGACAGAGGAATTACTCAAAAGAACTCTTGCAACTAATATAGTAGCAAGTGTGGTTGTTGTAGCCCAAAGAAGATTGAACTTTGACCCACTATCTAAACAACCAAAAAGGAGAGTACCAGCCAAAGCTCAAAATCCAGCTCCACCAAGAATGGATAACCCATTAGTGAAAGCAGCCAAGTTCACAGGCAAAAAAGGCCAAGAGCCAGACCGTCATGGCAGTTTGAGACAAGGTGGATAGCAAGCAGCTTTGGCACGGACTCCCAGACGACACAAAAAAGGAGAAATTTGCACCAACCTTCAATGGTAAGGCAATGAAATTGGTTGATGTAGTATGGAGTAGCTCATTTTAACACGTATGACGAGTTAAAAACTGCATTTTTAAGTCATTTTTGGAAATAAAAAATGCAAGAAGATATCCTCAAGACGCTTCGAAACATGAGACAGAAAGATCTCTTAGTGGAGGATTATGCTCAGATGTTCCAAAATTTGAATAAAAGACTCACTCCAGCCCAGCAACCAACTCAGGAGCAATTGGAAGATTACTCCAGCAAAGGATTAAACAAAGAATTAAGAACTGTAGTAATAGCTGGTAGAGATCAACTTGGTGGTGCTAATGACTTCAACAACATGGTTGAAGTAGCCCAAAGAGCAGAAGACTTGGCACTAAGTCAAAGGCCAAAAAGCAAAAGAAAAAGAGACATTCTGACTCTGACACAAAGACAAATACTGATGTAGAGGAAAAGGATAGTGAGGAAGAAGAATATGAAACATCCGATGAAAACAATGAAGAGGAAGAATGCACCAAGAAAAAGAAAAAGGACAAGCAATTCAAAAGCAAAGAAAATTCAAAGACTAAGAAGAAATCAGACAAGTTGTCAAGAAAACACTCCAAGTTGGAGCAAATGATCAAGGACTAGTTGCAGAGTTTGAAGCCACCCCTAGCCCCACCCAAAGTTCACTGTGACTTTTGTGGGAAGGACAACCATGAAAAAGAGAGATGCTGGTACAATCCAAGTTACAGGGATGAGTCCCACCACACATTCAACACATCCAAAATCAGGCCCCACTCGTGGCAGCTAATCAAGTTGCAGTAGGCAGGCAAGGACAACAAAGATTCCACAATGTAGCACCATGAAGACCCAATCAACAAAATTGGGGAAATAAAAAAAAGACAAAAGCAAGATCAAGCATGCACAGGCTTGGATGGACATAGACAAGGACCACAATGTGAATTGTGGTGTAAGCACAGAGAAGAAAGAGGAATACATATCATTCAATACAATGAAAGAGGTAACCAAAACCAAGAGCAGCAGCCACCACCACATGTCAACATGGTTTACTTGGTGCCAATTATTGATGATTATAATATACAAGGACACAGGAATCAGAGAAACCTTGAGTCGCACTCGGAGATGCCCTAAAAGATACAACAAAGCCCATGAATTCACCCAACCAAGAACAAATCAGAAACAAATCCCTACAACAAGTACTTGACAACAATGCACGTCAACATGCAAAGACAACCCACCACAATAACAAAGGCAAGGGTAAAGTTGATCCGAGGCAAGTTGGAGCCCAGTCCAATAGTTCTCTACCTGAAACAATCTGACAACAACATTCAGGCAATAATCTGCAACAAAAAAATATTACTCAAACAAGCAGAAGTACAATGGATGCACAAGCATCAGGGCAATCTTCCTCCAGCCACTCTAGGTCGATGAGTGAGATTGCAAGGAAGGATTTAAAAACGTCAAATGCCCACACCAAAATCACACCTTCTATTTGTGCTCTTTTCGAGTATGCTCATCAAGCAGCTAGAAGCGGCCTGAGATAATTGTGCAATATTGAGAAGAAAGAACAAAACACATCCATGATAATCTGGATGATGATGATGCAAAAGGGAAGCAACAAGTCATTCAAGACCTTGAAACTTCACACTACACCAAGGAAGAAGCCACAATGGCGATGTATGGTCAGTTGCACTGGAAGAGAAACTTTGGGATATGCCTCTAACCAGTGCCGAGCTTTTGGCTGGGACCAAAGGCGGCAAAGAAATTCAAATTAAATCCAAAGGCCAAGTCGATGTTTTTGAATCAAGAGAAATGGCAACAACCCAAGGAGGATTTGCCTCATTTTTTGCTAATAACATCTCGACGAAGCTTGCTCGAAGCACTCTCCCCTATCCAAGAGCTAAGGAATTGTGAGAGACAACTCCACACATAAGTTTGACCACAAGCAAAGGTGCAAGGGTATTGACCATGGAGGCAAAACATGCACTGTAGGTATTGCAGACATTCTACGAGCAGCAAAGAGAAGGGAAGATGCAACTTCACAAACAGATCATGGAATTGAAGCAGGACAAATAGGATGTACATGATTACATCGTTTAGTAGCAAACTACCCAGAAACAACTTGAAGAGACCAAAAATGAACTTGCAGTAGAGTGAAGCAAGAATATGCCCAATATAAGGAAATGCAGGATAAGCAGATTTCCAAGCTTACAGGGGCCAAGTCAGGGTGCAGAGAGAATGTCTACCAACCGTCACAACCTACTTAGAAGAAATGAAATCGGAGTTTTTCCTCCAGTTGGAGAGACTGTCTACCTCACATGTTGAGGTTGAACCCGTTGAACAAACTGTGGAAGACAAACCAGTTGAAAGTGCAGCAACAAATGCCATTCAAAATTTTCCCTTATTGAAACTACAAATCCAATAGGGCAACCAAAATATCTAATTATTTCCCCAACTTTGCATCATTTGAAAGAGAAGTTAATAGATCACCTAGGAGTCTCTCCCCAACCCAACCAAATAGTAGTAGTTTTATCATGATTCACCCTTGAGTAAAAAATAATAGCAAACTCCTCAAAAACATCAAGAAACCTTCTTAAATTCTCCTCCTCACCAACCAAGATACTTGAATTATCATCAACAAAAAATTGCATGCAAAAGGATGATCCATTAGGCAATGAAAGGCCTCTAATAAATCCAATACTCTAATAATAATCTAGTTGACACAAGCTACAACAATGGCGGCTCAGTGATAGCAAAGAGTAACGAAGCAAGTGGGCATCCCTGCCTAATAGAACACTACAAATCAAAATATTGCCATAAATATGCATTAAAAGACAATCTAGCATGTGCATTAGAGAAAAGAACCTGTGTCATATTGCAAAATCCTATCATATGCCTTTTCAAGATCTAGATTTAAGAGCACAAATCTCTCATTCTAATTCACTGCATGATCAATAGCCAACAATATATTTAGGACTGCATCTTGTATGTCCCTTCCATACACAAAACCATATTGTCTGGCATGCACCACCCTACTGAGAATATGCTTGATTCCATTAGCCAAAGCTTTGGCCATAAATCTATACACATAGTTGAGCATCGAGATAAAGGTCTCCAATGACTCGGTAAGCATCAATTTGACCCCTTAGGAATGAGTTGAATCATACCCATATTGAGACTCCAAGGAAGGATACCTCCTCAAAAGCACCAGTTAATTCCCTTGATCATATCCTCACCATAGTCCTCCTAGTTATGATGATAGAACTCGATAGGCATACCATCAAGTCTAGGTGACTTACCTCTAGCCATAGAGAATATAACAAATTTGATCCCAGCCAAAGAGAAGGGCATCTACATCAACAGAGTTTCATAGGGCATCACCACCCATTTGTAGATTACTCAAGAATGCATCTAGCTTTACCTTGTAATTAGTGCTTTCAACTGGCCTAGTACCAACAATGCTAGATAAATCTTGCATGAAAAATCCTGCTATATTTGACTCCTCATACACCGAATTTCCCTCAACATCCTTTATTGAAATTATAATTTCTTTGAGCCTTTCCTCTCTTATCGCTCTAAAGAAGAATGTCAATGGTGTGTCACGTTCTTGAAGCCACTTTATACCAGCTTGAATCTTAGCTACAACCAACCTAGCATGCTCTATAACTCTCAAGAAATGCTCAACCATGGAAAGCAACAAAGGCCAAATAGGATCCAATGTCTACTGAAGCATTGGCTATTTCAGATTCACAGCTTGCTGAAACTCATCTTTGGAACGAAATTAATACATCATATGGAGAATATAGCAAGATAACATATGGAAAACACGAACACCATATAAAAGGACAATTTCAAGGACCTGTTGCTTCCTCTTCTGTTTCCCAAAACTTTGAAGCGTGTTTCAGAAATAGTGTTAATATCTACATCAAATAAGGGATCAATAAGGGTATTTAAAGTAACTCTTCATAACCACCTTTCGGGTAATATTTCTCAAGATTGAACTTTGTAAGATGTAGTCACAAAAGATCAAATTTAAAAGGGTTTGTTTTTGCAAATCCTTGCTTGATAACCTTCAAACATTATTATACACATTTTGAATAGCATGGCAAGAGTGAAGTCAACTTGATTTCAATTTCAGCAATTGCTACTTCAGGTTTCAGAGTAATTTTTGATGGCTACAGATGCCTAGTATATGATCTTCGTGATGACAATGCCATAGTTCTCACTGGCACTTTGCAAAAAAGGCTTTATCACCTTGATCATCATTCTTTACCATAGACACTATAGTAGTGTCATGTTGACCAGCAAAGCATGGGTGTACATCCTCGGTGGGAACTCTTGAAGGTCATTAAGTGCCCATCAATCTTATGCATTGATGTCTCCCACACGAATGAATAGAAGAGACACTACTTGCATGAATGGCTTCTCCAAGAGTGTATCAGAAAGGTTTTGGCCCCCAACCTCGACCTCTCCGCTCTTATATTCTACAAGATCCCCGACTTCATTAATTGCAAGACCTGTGGCATGAATGGTCCCCTTAGGTGGCGCCAACCTTATGAGATCTCAAGTTAATTTTAAGCACCATGAATTGCTTCTATATATGTAATCATCTCTTCTTTATATCTCTGTCTCAATGTTCCTCATTTGTGAGGTTACGCCGAAAGGGTTGTGCCATGTGGTACTCCTATCTCTTATGAAGGTAAAGGATAATACCTACGGAATTATGATCACCTCTTCGCTATATCTCTATCTCTATCTAACATATCTGTGAGGTTGCACTCAAAGCACAGTGCCATGTGGGAAATATTTGAGGTCCATAACGTGCCAAAGTTGGGTAGCCTCATGGCCACATGGATATGCAAGGGGAAACATAAGGGACACACTCACACTAATAAAAATCTTCATTTCTTGGATGAGGCTATTAGAAGGGGAGTTCCATGTGCCAAGCAAATGAAAATTCCGCATAGCGGGCTGCAACGCCTGCACTTTTTCCTCCACCTTCACATACTTCTTCTTCTCCTCACCGCCCACCTCCGCTCCTATGATCCCCCACTTGAGATCAGCTCCACTGCCCCTTCATGCGGCCCCAGCATCCTCGGCCTCTGCTGCATTAGTCTCTATCCTCTCTTCCTCTCCAGTCCCCATTCCCACACTTGCTCCACCCACATCTGCAGCACAGGTTTCTGAGCCATCCCCTCTTGGGCCAGCCTCTGGAGCTTTGCCATCAGTTGCTCATGCAGGAGTCGCCTCTCCATCCATCCCCTTCGAGGCAGATTTTGATTTCCCTGATGATGTTCTTCCGGTCACTCCCCTGCCCTCCTCAGGTCTCACCCACCATGGCAGGACATTACCACTTACCTCCCCTGCAGTCATGACCATTCCCCCTCCGATCATCTCATCAGGGTCAGTAGGGTGCAAAGATATGCACATTGGCCCCCCAACTCAGGGGGATCCCTTGACAGAAGTTACGGTAGCAGGCACCTCTGCCTTGGAATCTCTTGATGGAGAGGCATCAAAGCGACACAGGTTATTGAACTTGAATCTTACTTTGGGAGCCACTGGTGATGCGAAGACACCACCTCGGGTGTCTCGACGGCTGACCCTTGAACCAAGTATGGAGGCTGCTGAATAGGACTTACTGGAAACTCGACCTGGCAAGGTTATTTTTGCTTGGGGTAAGATACCTTTTCAAGCGAATTGTCCTCCACTTCCTCAAAATGATATGTTGGATACCTACTTCGCAACCTCCTCAGGAGATCTATTCACCCATGAGGCCCAGATAGAGGAACAGAGCCAGGAACACAAACCGCTGCTGTATGCATTAAAGCGGAAGCGGTCTCCTGTTTGCATGGAGGAGGAGGACCTGGACCAAATTTTCACACTTCCCTTGCAAGAGACAATCGCTTCCAACAAGAAGGTATCCCAAGCTCCAAGCTGTTACCTAGACATCGACACACTGGCTCCAGTGGCAGCTCTCGAGGACCCAGAGCAAGAGGGGATGAAAGCAGCCTTCGAGGAATATGGCGAACTTATTGACATGGCTGACAAATGACCTATCGGGACAGGTATGCATGGGTTAAAAGGTCCCTTCATATGGCTCAGCGCATTATAGATGACAGCTTCATTCAGATGGGTGCCTCCCTCTTTAATACTACGGGTCAGGTTTGCAAGCTTCTGTCACAGAAGCAACACCTCCGCTTGGAACATGAGAAGCAGGTAGCCAGCATGCATAAAGAATGGGATACAACATTGCAAATGAAAGAAGCGGAGTGGGGAGCAATTCTACAGGCAAGGGAGGCTGCGTGGAAAACTCAGCAGGACGAGTTTCAGCAATGTCTTGTAGCAAAGGAGGCAGAGTGGACAGCCACCAAGAAAGTTTTGGAGGACAATCATTCAGCCCAACAGGCTCAAATCCAGCGGGAGCTTGCCGCCCTACAGGACAGATACACCTCACTGGCTGCAGATAAGCATACTGTGGATCAACAAGTGGAGGTGGTGCGGAGTCAGATGAAGCAGATTCGCGAGGAGGAAGACCATCTCCAAGTTTCACATTCCAAGTTGCAGGACAACTTCCATGGGCTGCAAGATGAAAATTCTGCTCTCAAATCTCGATGTGATCATTACAGGTCTGGCTACCACAGGTATAAATCCAAATACGAGGACATCCGCAACCTCATGGACACAGTCGAGGAAGAGGCAAGGACCAGCCCCGGAACATCCGCACACCCACCACACCCACCCCCTCCCCCTCCCTGACCTTCATCCAGCAAGCAGTAGCTCCTGGATCTTTTAGTTCGGCATTTCTTTTTGCGAACTCTGTACATTTGGATTCTCATGTAAATAAGGAATTTTGGAGTTGTATGGCCATGAGCAAGTTTTTTTTTTTTTTTCAGTTTTACAGTTGTAAGGCCATGAGCCCTTTCTTTTCAGTTTTGGGATGTCAACCACAAGGTCACTTTCTTATTTGTAATTTACACTTAACTTTCTCTCACAAGATCCTCAGTCATTCACCGGGACGGTGAATGATAGTGCCAAACCTCAACCTCGACTCACCATGGTCAAAGTCAATCAGAGGGAAGTACTGGCGCAATGGTACACGGGATACACCTGTTGGTGCACATGGGAAGCAGTCCAACAGTTAAGAGGCATAGGTGGTGCACCAACCCTCTCAACCAACTAGTGTCAGGAGCGCAGGAGAACACATGGAGCACGAGATTCACTGACCCAAGACAGGCTGGAGTGTTGCGGAAGCCATCAAGGACAGAGCGGCCCACAAACGGTGGAATGGCTAAGGATGGCTAAGGGTGCAAGAAGACATCCAATAGGAAGAAGGAGTGGAGATTGGTAGCAAGGGGTGGAGCAGAGGAGGAGAAGGTGAAGAGGGGGAAAGGGAAAAGGGGGAGGGACATTCTAGCAGGGGCGAGAGGCGTGAGTGAAGGAGTGAGAGGCTAGAGTCAAGAGCTCGCCTCATGTGTATCTTCTGGGAGTGTATCAGTCATCTTGCTTTCTAATGAGTTATGCTACTTCCCATCTCTGCTCGCTACTCTAAAATCTCTTTTCATTGTGTTCTCCTCCCCTCCTCTCCCTTCACCTGGTACAACGGACCTGTGTCATGTGGTTGAAGTTCTTTGCTATTCATGTCGAGGGTTGGCTTTCATGATGTTGTTCCGCTTTGGTCTTCTTCTTGCTCACATCACTTCAGCACTTGTACCGCTTGCACATAGTTGACACCATCTACCGCTTGCACATAGTTGACACCATCGACAAGCACTCACCTACGTACCATCAGTGACACTTATGGCACGTCTTACTCGCTTCTCGCACCAGTGGCCCTAGGCCTCCGATAATACTTCCGGAAGTGTTAGGAACCCCCCCCCCCCTCAGATACCCTCCATGCCCTTCTCCCTTGACTCTCCCTCCCCCTCATATACTTGTTCAGGGCGATGCAATGAACCTTCTCAAATTCTCTTGTGAGGCGAATCTTCTGGAATTATTATTCAACTTATGTTAATTTGCCCCCTTCTTGAATTAAGTGTGCATTGTACTTATGTTAATTTTTCCATGTCGCCCCTCGAGTAATATTAATGCACTAATAAACCTCATTGTGGGTGCCTACTCATTAGCAAAGTGATACTCATTAGCGGAAGTGATAATGAAAGGTAGACAACTTGATGGCACTGATGTCTTAAGTGTTTAGTATTGTGTTTCCTATTTTGCATACACGTTTGTTAGCTAGCCTTGGAGACTAGGCTATCATTTAGGGTGTGCTTGACTGCTTCATTGGTAGCTTTATCTACTTTTGCTATGTATAAAGTGTTGAAAGACCATGCTCAACATCATGTGATTACATGTGCATAGCACTAACACATATAGAGTGCTATAAAGGAAAGGGTTAGATGCCCTAACCCTAACCCTAAATGGGTTTGTATATATTCTACATTTTCAACAAAATCTAGTGTACAGTTAGTCATTTGTGGTGTGCTCTCTAGCTGTGCTCTCTCTCCTCATCTCCACTCTTCTCCTCTCCCCTCTTCATATTTTGTCATGGTATCAGAGCTCCCTTGCCTTCCGCTGAGGCATTGCAATCCATGTTTGAGAGAGTGATAGAGATAGAGAGATTTGTGAGTTCTTCTTCATTCATTTCATTTGTGAGAAATTCGATAGAAAAAGACTAGTCTATGCCTTTGTTTTTTGGTGCTATTCCTCAAGGCATTTGTGGTCCTTGTATAGTGGCTCAATTGAATTTGAGAGGCAATTCAAAGAGAAGCCAGCTCCTTCTCTACAAGCTCAAGGTCAATCCGGCTCGACCTCCTTTGTCGATAGGAAGCTCCTCTTCAACAAAGTGCTAGGTGGAGGCAGCTTTGGACCTTTCTCTAAACGTACACCTCAGTAGTAGTAAAAAGCTTCACGACAAAGCATGGTGCAGCTTGCTACATCCATCAACTACAAGCTATGGGGGGCAACACTCCGACAATAGCTTTATCAAGCTCTACCTACAGCCAACGACCTTCTGTAGCCGCTCCCACACGATGACTCGCTAGCAACGAATTGGCGACTCACCATAGTGCATCCAGTAGCAAATGACTGCAATAACCAAGTATCATACTAGTGCCTACGTCTAGCCAGCTATGCCCAACCTCAACGAGGCTCCCTAGATGTCGATGACTCGCATGCAACCACAGTGCTACAAATGATCTCCTCTCGGATACCAACTCCATCACTCAAGCAGTGGCTCCACACTCTCCAACACATCAAGCTCACGGGCTAGCTCCAACTAGCGTAGATCTCCTATGCCAACAAATGAATAGCAAGGCTCAACAATAGAGGCTCAGCCATGCCCGCCAACTACAACCTCCTGCAAACATCTCTAGCTACGGGCGGTTCTCCATACTAGGCGCTTCAATGACCAGCTCCTAGAGCCTTGAGATCTGCCTTTAGCATCAGCTACCCATGAGGCTTCTCCAACACAACCTCACGAGCGACTCCACCTGTTGTCACAGCACCAGCAACAGGATCTACAGTGGGATTTCCAACTACACAAATTGTTTCTGCACCTATAGCATATCCTGCCATTTCCCGAGCATAGGCAGAATGGGATAAGAAAGATAGGTATGCATATTATCTGATCAAGCAGAATGTGCAATATGTCATGCTAGGACAGCTAAACACCGTCAAGACGTCCAAAGAAGCATGGGATATGTTCGCAACTCTCTACGAGTCCAAGAACACTTCTAGGATTCTCACAATGAGAAACCAAATTAACTAGAGTTTCTGCAATAGCAATGAAACCAGTCATGCTTACATACTCAGGATCAAAGACCACAATAATAAACTTGTAGTAGCAGGAGAGACTATGAACCTCGTAGAAATGGTTCAAGTCATCGTGAATGGACTAGGAGAGGAATATGAGAATCTAGTCTAGAGTATTGCCATCCAACAACAAATTCCAACACTAGAAGAGATCCAATCAGTTTTACTTAGTGAAGAACTTAGGACTCATGCCATTCATGCACGCAAAGGTCATTCTAATGATCAAACATTCATAGCTTTAGACAAAAGCAAAGGCAGAGGTAGATCATTCCAACGAAGTGGTCATCATCAGCAACAAAATCATCATCAAAGTCAGAATCAGCATCAACATCATCCTCAGAATAGAAAATCATTCCAATTGAAAAATATTCCAAGGACGAGGAAATGCATCCACCAGCGTGTCAAACATCCAGTGCAACTACTGTCATAAGTTTGGACACTATGAAAGAGATTTCCCACAAGAAGCAATACAACCAATGCGGTCAATCCAATAGCAATCAAGGGAATTTTCACAACATAGGAAATCATCGTGGTGGACATTCTAGTCATAGTCATTATGCAAATGAACATGGGAATATGTTTCTTGCAAAAACGAGGAAATACAGCATACCGATACAATGCATCTAGACACTGATTGCAATTCAAAAGAGGATTTCAACTATCAAGTCGACCAAGCAGATTAGGATCCTTGGTACATCGACAACAGTGCATCATCTCATATGACAAATCAACAGAAATGGTTCACAGAGATGAAACCATTAGAAGGTCAAAAGAATGTCATCTACATAGCAAATAATACACCAAATCCAATTCAAGGGACAGGCATTATCCTTATGAACAATTTCACTGGTATGAAAGGATTGGTGAAAGATGTACTCTACATTCTAAAGCTCAGCAAGAACCTCTTGTCATTAGTAGGTCAAATGACGGAACACAACTATCGACTCATCTTTGACAGAGATGAATGCACTATCGAAGACAAATCTAGAAGATTTTAGCTACTAGTAGGAAAAGGAGTCAAGGAAGGATGCTTGTACAGAATGCTAGCTATAGTACTAGATTTGCATGCCATGTCAGCTCAACTGCAATAGATGCCACTATCCACAAAATGACACAAGAGATATGGTGATGTCAATTTCAAGAGCTTGCTAGATCTCAGGAATCAGAATATGGAAATCGGGATTCCTAAGCTACAGTTTCTTGGAAAAATTTGCGAATGTTGCTTCGGCAAACAAAAGCGAACCAATTTCGATAGAAGTACCTCTCGAACAAGAAGCATTCTTGATTCGATACATACAGATGTATGGGGTTATGCCCAAACCCGCAGCATCAATGGTTCACTTTACTACTTGACTTTCATCGTTGGGTCTACTTTCTCTGAGGTCTTTTTCAGATTTCAAGAATTCAAAGCCATGGTAGGAAACCAGACAAGCAGAAATATCAAAGTCATAAGGTCAGATAGAGGAGGTGAATATATGTCTTTAGCATTCATGAACTTTTGCAGAAGTCATGGCATTCAAAGACAATTCACATGTGTAGATACTCAGCAGAATGCAAGAGCTGAAAGGAAGAATGGTACTTTAGCAAACAATGTTAGAGCAATGCTTAGTGAGAAGCATCTTCCGAATCGGTATTGGATAGAAGCAATAGCCACAACAAACTACTTGTTTAATTGGCTTCCTACTAAACCGATTCAGGGTATGAAACCCTATGAAGCATTCACTAGACACAAGCCACGCATTGGGCATCTCTACATATTTGGTTGCATAGCATATGCCCACATACATGGCAACCATCGTAGAAAATTGGATGGGAAGTCACGCAAATGCATCATGGTTGGCTACAGTGAAGAAAGCAAAGCATATAAGTTGTATGATCCCATCACCGAAAGGTCATTATCTCCAAAGATGTAATCTTTGATGAGGAATTAGAATGGAAAACCTCAAACACATAGGAGATAGACTCATCGATTACTTAGTCATCTGCAGAAAAGGTTAATGAAGAAGAGCAAGAATTGCTAGAAACACCCCAAGAAGAACCACAACAACTCCGACGGTCTACTAGGGAAATCAGACCTCCAGCCAAATTGACATATCCTCAGAAAGGCAAAGTAATTCAGGTTGAAACAACCGACTATGCTCTTATGACTATCATCATGGCTACAGAAGAGCCAGTGCACTTCGAAGATGCAGTTGACAAGCCAGAATGGCAAACTACTATGAATGAAGAAATGGAAGCTTTGTACAAGAATAATACTTGGGAATTAGGTGACCTTCCACTTGGAAAGAAGGCCATAGCAAACAAATGGGTATACAAAGTGAAGAACAATCCAAATGGAAGTATTCAAAGATACAAAGCCAGACTAGTTGCAAAAGGATTTGCATCGCAATATTGTCAGGATTATGATGAGACTTATGCTCCAGTTGCAAACATGGATTCCATATGGTTCTTCATATCACTAGCAACACTCAACAGATGGAATGTGTACTAGCTCGATGTCAAGAATGCATTTCTCAATGGTTACCTAGATGAGGAAGTCTACATGCAACAACTAGCAGGTTATGTTGAGCCAAGAAAGGAGAAAAAGTTTTGCCATCTCAAGAAAAGTCTCTATGGCTTAAAGCAAGCACCTAGAAGTTGGTACAGTAGAATCGACAAGTATTTTGCTGATTTGGGATACATGAAGTCCAATGCAGATCATACTCTCTACTATAAAGTTCAAGGGGAGGACATTACTATTGCACTTTTATACGTAGATGATCTGATTGTGACCAAAGCAGCTTCATCAAAAAGCTAAAACAAGACTTATCTGCAAAGTTTGACATGAAAGATCTTGGACTTATGCACTATTGTCTTGGAATTGAGTTATGGAGAGATTAAATTGCTCCTTCGTATCATTTGGCAGTTGTCCAAATCCACTAGCTGTCCACCTTGTCTCAAATTGCCCAACATGGCTGTCATGGTCTTGACCTTTCTTGGTAGTAAAATTTGCAGCTTTGACCAATGGGTTCTGCATTTTTTACATTATCAATGCAATGGTGGTTGCAAAGTGTCTGGATGACTTGTAATTAGCTAGCAAAGCTTATGCACACATGATCGACAACTTTTAAGGTAGTTTTGCTACACATTAATATTGCATGATCCTTAGCCTCTTGCATGGAATTTTTGTCATGTCTTTCTTCTATTCATTCCTTCAATTGATGCTATTTTTTTACCTCAAGTGGTAGACTATCTTATGCATGATATTGACACAACCCCCAGTATGCTATTTGTTGTGGGTGACTTTGGAACATTTGTAGCTATTTTTAGAAGCTTTTATTTTGGATCTGAGTGTTATCAGACTATGAATAATGGATTTACAACGGACTATATACTTTTTGATACTATGAAGATAATGCAACGATAGGCCATAGCTTGTATCCTATGAGACATTGTCTTGCTATTTCTCTTACTACTAGGAAAGATCTTACCACAAACTTTGATGTTGTCTGAATTCTTCTTCTTTATGGTAGAGTGGACTTGTCAAGCTAGATGTTCCTCCGTATCTAGGTAATTCAATACTTCTCTATTTGACTTTGAATAGACACGTCTCTCCCTGTCCCTTATCCAACCTCTAGTTTCTACTTAGAGATATTTTCTTATCCCCTTATCACTTTGCGTGCTATTGACACCTTTCACCTTATAATGGAGATCTAGTGTCATGCAACACTGAGCTAAGACCTTACAATATGTAAGATATGGATACGTGAACGATTAATCACATAGCAATCTCAAGTCATTTTTTTCTTTCTCTATGAGTTCTCCTACTAATGGTAAAATGGATTGTGGTTTACTACTATGAATGAAGTGCGCCATGTTTAGATTGAAGGGCTTTGTCCACATATGCAAAACACGACCCCATGACTTTACTTTTTGGGATGAGTTAGTTATGGCATGGTTCACCATCCTTTTTATGAGAATTCCTAGATTTAGCTAGGAGAGAGGGAGGCAAAAAGTAATATGCTTTTGTTGTTGAATGTATTTTTCCATGTTTGCAAAATACGAAAGAGATTTACATGACTAGTGCATGCAAGATATTGAGTTTGCAAGTTACAATATGGATGCGACCATTGACAAATATTTAGGTAATATGCCATTCTCTTATATTCTCGTGAGAATTAATCATGATGCTACTCGATGTGAAGATTCTCGATGCTCTCAATATCGATGCATGGGAAACGGCCTGTTTCCTCAGATTATAACTCTTTGGGAAGGAATCGCGCCGCCTCCCCACCCACACTATGTGTGGCAATAATAATTATATTATATATTATCATACAAATATTTTTAATTGCTCATTCAAACAAAATTGCTAGTTTTCAATAAATTTTTATTACATTTTCTCTTTTCATGTATGTTCTCGATGTGAGGGAGCAAAAAAAGGCGAGTTGGATGCAAGATCGAAGGATGACAACACCTTTATTTATATGAGTGTAGTCCATGTCACAATGTTATATAAGCTGCAACAACAAGGATGAATTATGGCCTCTTACGAGCATCACCTTATTCATGTATTTGTTGGCATTTAATTCCCAAAAGGCACAAATGATCTTTGGACATTACCAAGTCAATAAGAAAGCATCACCCCTTACATTTGTAGAGAGGATCGAGTCTTAATGAGCCTAGTGTCGTGTCTCATGTCCATATTTTTACTCATTCTTTTTCCTTTAAAAGATAATAAAGTGATACAATTTAACTTCAATTTCAAGGTGGTAATAACGTGAAAATGGAACTGTGAAGCATAGAGCGCAATAAATGAATGAATGAATGCATGCCAAGGACAAAATAGGAAGTGATCAATGCATGAAGAAATTTCAAGGGCAAACAAGGGAAGTGATGAGAAACAGATTTAAATTTTGACTGTTTCTCATGGCATCGTGCTACTCAAAAAGCCACTTAAAGACCCATAATCTCGCAACACTATATTTTATGTTTTTTTTGACTCGTGTTTGAGCTTTCTTGCGCTCTTGCTTGTCTAGTTTTGACTGTAGTCTAAAGGCTGACTAACCAACCCTAGTTAACTTAGGAAAAAGAGCCACCGGCCAGTATAACCTACCTACCCCGCCACCCCCCGGCGTATAACCTACCGGCAAAAAATCATAACGGTGGCACGAAGCTAAAATATGAAGGCCTTTGGTGATGAAATACCCAGTCAATTTGAGTTGTCTTATTTGTCCCCGACAAGATTTGAACCCGACCTAGTGTTCTTTTTCGAGTGTACACACCATGAATTTTGCCGGGCGCAATGCTAGGCTCCCCAACCTCGGCCCTCTCTGGAACCTTGGCAAGTCCGTCCTGTTCGGCAGTGCCGGCCTGTACTTACTCACCAACAGTCTCTACAACGTTGAAGGTGGTCACCGTGCAATCGTATTTAATCGTCTTGTCGGTATCAAGGAAGAGGTGCGGGAATCCTGCTTGTTTTTACTATGAGTTGCTCATCATGCATGCAAAGAATATGGTTAGAAGTTGCTTAAAGAAAGCGGAAGGAAGAATATTGCCCTTTACGTGTTTTTACACTTTTCCAGTCTTGAGGATATAGCTGAGGCGGATAGAGTGAATGCAATGATACAGACCAATTTTATCAGCAATAATCGTCCCCATCCAGCCATGTTGTACGCCAAAAGTGACAACTGGCCATAATAGAATGCTGAAAGTAAGACACCATAATAGAAGCTGACTGAGAACTCTTGTGCCTATGGATATTTAGGCCGATTCTGAAGCATCTTTTTTCTCCAACCACAATCTGCCAACTGAGTGTGAGATGGGATGATGCTAACTTCATCATGTAAATTGAAGTATTCCTATTCATCCTTTCTGAGCTATTATGGATGTTTTTTGTGTCCATTCCTACTCTGGCTTCAGTGTCTAGAGGTACGCCCTCTAGTTGTCCTTTTCTCTATAGTTCTTGGGGCAGTCTTTTGCGCAGTCTCCAGCAGATGTTGGACAGTTGTATGTGCAGTTTCCAGCCCTGGATGTGGGATCAAACTGAGGCGTGTCTCTTACCTCAGATTGGAGTGCTCCTAGGCACAGTTCCAGCCTTGGGTTTGTATTAGTTTGTAGGTGCAGTCCAGCCTACTCCTCGTGAACTCAGAGGTGTTGTTCTGCCTCAGTTTTCAGTCCACCAGAGGCGAGTTCAGCTCTTGGGTCGTAATCATTCATTGGAGGTTTCCTCAGCAGTATATGCAGAGGTTTTTCTTGTATTCTCTTGCGCAGTCTATTCTCCCTCTAGTCGTAGTTTGCTCTCTCTCTACTTACATATCTGCTCTCTATCTGTCTGTATATTCCGCTGCACTTTGACAATACTCTATGTCCTTGAACGCATTGTGGGTTTCAGAGATGGATTACTTCGCAACAAGGTATACATTGAGTACCTGGGTTTCAGAGGTAGAGTACTTCGCAACAAGGTATACATTGAGTACCTTATCAGATGGAAAGGACTGTCAGAGGATGAACAATCATGGCAGCCAGAGAGCATTGTCTAGGAGTACCCTATCTATCTTTTACCAGGCTGATCAGCATCACTTTGCTGTCTCAGCACCCTTGTGTGACAGTGGGGATTGTGGAGGGGCTATATAAGTCCAAATGATCATTCTCATAGTTTTTTTTTGATGTGACCTCAAACTTATCCCTTCCCCTACTCTCTAGAGAAAGAAGTGGAAATTTGAGAGCTAGTCATGCAGAATCCTAGACTGTGCAGAAACGACTATTGCTTGGCATGGACATCCTCTATCCAAGGCTACTTGGGAATCCATTTATTACAATATGGAGAGCATTCCTAGATTTAATCATGGAGATGTTGATGCCTGGAGAGGAAAGGAATGTTACATTCAAACTAGAATGTAATAGGACCTCAAATGGATCTGTGACAGAAAATCCATAGGAAGTGGGTTGGTAATGTGTATAAATTTAAATAGGTGGTTGTTAAGTTGCGTTGAAATAGTAACGGTCAAGGTGGTTGTTAAGTTGTGTTATTACAAATAGGTGGTGGTTAAGTTGTGTTGAAATAGTAACGGTCAAGGATTTGTTTGTCAAGGTCTTTGATGATGGGTTTCGAGGCGACTAGGAGGTTCAATGGACCTACAGGCGTATTTGTTTGGATTAATTTGTTAGGGACATGCAAAGGTGTGGCTAATAAATAATGTGAGTACCCAAGAGGGTCTAAGGTTGTTAATGCATGTGGGTTAGTGCTTAGCAAGTGGCTAACATGAACCAACCGTGAGCCCCCATATGAGGACAATGGGTTAGTAGACCAAGGTAGGCTTACCTGGAACTGCAGTATGGGCTGGTACAGCATCAGCAAACTGAGCGAAATGTCTGTACCTGTGTGGAGGAATATATGCACAGCAGTGCGTGGCAGCACAGTAGAAGGGCAGTACAGCGCTGCCAGAGCCTATTTATAGGCCTGGCAGTAGAGTAGCTCCAACAACAGGTTAGAGGTGGCTACAGAACCAGGTCAGGGTCGGCAGTAGTCTGGTTGGGCTGATCAGCTGCTGGGTTGGCTTATTTTGGGATGGCTTCTAGCCGGTCCTCCCCTATAAATAGGGGCATTTTTTGCACACTGTATCAGCCACACGAAGCCCTTCCAAGGCAATGTAGACTGAGGAGTGTTTGAGCACTCAAGTCCCTATAGATCTCAGCATGACAATCATCCTTGATTGTTGTTTTACATCTTTGCTGGATGTGTTTAGCTCTTTCCTGAGCTGCTTTTCCACGCGTGTAGATGAATAAACGTCTTGAGATCTTCTTCTCTCTTTCCTGCTGTACTTTTCTGAGTGAGGATTCAGAAAAGAAAGAGATCAGTGAGAGTTTGAATACATTCTACTATGTAGGGTTACTCTTTAGGAGGCCCTTCAACTCTAACAGTAACAGGACTTAGGTGAGGAAAGGTTTCCTTACGTACATGATCTATGTGAGAATCTGCTATTCTGGTAGTCAGATTATGAAGAACAGGATGAACCTAGAATTTGGAGATAGAGAAGTCTTGATCTGTTCAAAGGATACATGAAAGTTTATGGCATGAGGAACAAAGGAACAGGGATTGTATAGGATTAGGGCATTGCTAGCCACTTGCATGCAAATAGTTCAAAATTGTGGCATGAGAGATTTGGTCACATCAACTACAAGACGCTCTTAGAGATGTATAGGGATGGATTTGTGGATGGACTTTCATACATCGCAAACAGTTCATAAGCTTGTATGGAGGCACACCATGTGGCATTCCCGAAGGAGACTAGACAAAGAGCCAAGATTCTGATGGAGTAGGTACATTTTGACATATGGAAAAGTGTCTACCATAATCATTCCCCAAAGTCGGGTATTTTCTTATTTTCGTTGATGATTTCAGTAGGATGAAATGGGTCTTTTGCATAGCACATAAAATCTCAGGGATTCAGTAAGTTTGAGGAATGGAAGGCTAAAGTCAGTCATTTCTTATTTAAGGGTTTTCAGTTGTGTTGCTTTTGTACATGTGAACAAAGCAGAAAGAACATCTAAAGCACTTGCTTTCCATATGGAGATTCTTGTTTTTCTTTGGCATTTCCTGCTCTTTAAGAGCATTGGGCACCCATAGGCCCTTCTGTTTCTTGGCATTTCCTACTCTTGTAGAGCACTGGGCGGCCATACGCCCTTCTTTTTTCTTGGCGTTTCAAGCACTGGGCAGCCATATGCCCTCTTTTCTTGGCAAATTCAGACCCTTTTTTTTTTGCCTTGGCAAATCCATGCCCTTGTTTCTTGTGTAGTTGATGGCTTTGCCTTTCATAGGCCATGACTCTTGCCATTTATGCTGGTGGTGGAAGGAAAGTGTTCCAAAATAGTTATAAGAATCTAATAATAGAAATCCATCAGTTTTTCCATACTCTGCTTATCATCTTCCTTGTAGATAACCTCAACAGTTCCGTTGTAAGACGGGCTGCTTCTTTCAAGGGCTTTGTATCCTGCTCGACTTCTTTGGCTGCTACTTCACCTTTAATTCCCAAATCAGAGAAAGAAACACTTGGCCAATGATCACTTGTACCGATACTTGAGCGGATCAGGCTCTAAAGACTTCTCATTTATGAGTAGTGTTTCCTTGAAACAAATTCAAGAAAACAATCCACTATTCTCCTTGCATTACCATACAAGGGTTTGATCTTTGTAAGGCAAACTTTATCAACATAAAAGAGATACTTAGCCTTATATATTTCTCGGAGCCTTTCTTTGTTTTCTTTTCTTGAGATTTCCAAGTAGTGCGAACCTCTTCTTTGGATTGCTTTGGAAAGAATAAATTTCATTTACTGCACAAGTTCTCCCAATTCTCAAGGTCTTCTTCCTACCAAGCACTTACCGTCCTAGTTAGATATAAACGGGGAGGGTTCTCAAACTTTACAAAAGGACACCTATTTGTCACATGCACCCTTGCACTTGGGTGCAAAGTGACACACTGGCTACATCTACAAGTGCGTAATAGTTCCCTAATGGGAGATTTTGTCGTATGCTGTGACCCCTTTGTGAGCCCTTGTCCAGGGACAGTCACATGCACAAGCTACGTAAATCAGTCTCTCAGCCTTAGGTCAAGTTAGAAGATCAGTCCTTGTTCACTAGTACCCATTGGAGAATGGTAGGGTGGTGTTTCCGTCTTAGGTTTAGGGATAGGTTTAGGTCCAGCCTAGGATAGGAGCCCTACTTTGTGAGCCCTTGTCCAGGGATAGTCACAGGAACAAGCTACGTAAGTCAATCTCTCAGCCTTAGGTCAAGTCAGAAGATCAGTCCTTGTTCACTAGTACCCAGTGGAGAACGGTAGGGTAGTGTTTCCGTCTTAGGTTTCGGGATAGGTTTAGGTCCAGCCTAGGATAGGAGCCCTTCTGGGCCCCCTCAGGGCTGGAACAAGTGAAGAGAATGGCAGGGGAAGGGTTGCCTTTACCCTTATGGGGCCTAGGGCTGCCATTTATGGGGCCTAGGGCTGCCTTTATGGGGCCAAGGGACCAGTCAACCAGCCCCAAAAGCCCTATAAATAGGGTGCCTCCAGGCCCTCTTCCCTCATTCAGTTCTCCCAGCACTTCAGCCTCCTACAGCTCCTCCTCAGCCCCCTCTGAACAGCCCGACACTCACCCCTAGTGGCTCTCTGACCAGCCTTAGCGTTCGGCATCAGTTAAGCCCTCTGGGAAGGTGTTCACGCAGCACATTATACGGGGAGTCGGGACAGCGAACGGAGCAAGGTTTGGGGTCTGTTTCAGCAGCTCTTTACAGTTATCTCTTACAGTTTTACACAGCTCATTCTCAACTCTTTATTTCAGTCATCTCTTAGCTCTCTTATAGGATCCGTCACTCCTAGCTTTCACTCTCTCACTCACGCAATAACCTTGCATTCTGGTGGACAGCACCTCTCCCTTGCCTTGCAGAAGCGTCCTACATTGTCAGTGTGGACAGCATCAAGGTCTCGGTATTGGTCGGCGTTACCTCTCAGGTCTTTGGGTCTGCTCTATGTGTGCACAGTGAGCTCTTTAGAAGTGTGTTCTGTGGCAAAGCATTGCCATGGATTTTATCTTCGATCTTCCTCGCACAGCATCGGGACATGATGGGATATGGACCATTATTTGCAGATTCAGCAAGCAAACCTACTTTAGTCCCATATGGAAGAAAATTACAGCAAATTAGATGGCGAGACTCTTTATGTCTAGTGTTTAAACATCACGGGATGCCTCAATCAATTTTTAGTGATCAAGACCCGCAGATGACAAGTCTTTTTTGGAGAAGTATCTTTGAGAATATGGGTACCACACTGAATTTCTCATCCTCTTTTCATCCTGAATCTGATGGGCAGTCCGAAGAAGCCAACTCCACTGCCCTTGATCTTCTCCAGTGCTATGTTTCGGATTAGCAATCGAAATGGGAGCAATTTCTGCCACTTGTTGAGTTTGCCTACAACAACATTGTACACTCATCCACAAGGAAAGCCCCCTTTGAAATTGTGGCAGGAGAATGGACGCTACCTCCCATTTTGCATACGAAAGAGAAGATTTTCGAAGCGCACAGATTTGTGGAAAGTTTGGATGTTGCTTACCAGAAGGTGAAAACAGCCCTCCAGAAAAGCCAAGAGAAGCAAAAATGGGCAGCAGATAAGCATCGCTGCGAGTTACTCTTGAAAGAGGGCGATTGGGTGCTGCTGCGTTTTCAGAAAGCACGACTCAGGAAGATGAAAGGCAAGACCAAAGTGTACACAAAGCTGAAGATGAGGTACTATAGTTCTTTTCAGGTTTTTCAACGCATTAATGATGTAGCTTACAGGCTGAAGCTACCTACCACTTGGACGATACACGTAACACAATGCCTTTCATGTGAGTTTATTGAAGCCTTTCCAAGGCGATGCGCCTGCTAACTTGCTTCATGAGGATCAGCTCGAGGTTGAAGAATAGGATGAAATCTTGGTTCCGGAACATATTTTGGCACACATGGAAAGAATAGTCAAAGGTAGAGTTTCCCGTCACTACTTGGTGAAGTTCAGGAACCATCCTTAGGATGCGAAGTGGATGGAGGAGTGTGATCTAGCAGAGTCACCTTAGATTTTGCAGCTCTACCTGGAGGCGTTTCAGCTTGAGCCTACTGTAGTGCACGCTCTTACAAGTTCAGCAAAGCAGAGATCTGGAGCATTGCCTGGTGCTCGAGAGGAGGGTAGCACCTCCACTACCTTAATGTAGACTCCTCGTGTATTTGAAGATCGCTTGGTGACACCGATTGTCTCACCTGAGATGCTGCTTGCTTACAGTATTTTTGCAGTGAAGTCTCCATGATGGGTGTTTGCGATACTCAAGATAGAGGGTGCATTGATGTATGGATGGACTCTCGAGCTCTCCTAGCCCATATTATCATTGCATGTTGTATCTTACAGATGATGTATCTTTTGGTATGGGCTATTTTTCCCTATTTGCATTACTTTACTTTCACTGTAATTTTTCAGTAGCAACTTGGGTAGTTTGCTGTTTTAAAAGGAGGGTATGTCACGGGCATGAAAAAAATAAGTAAAGAATCTTTGTAACTCAACCCACGCTTAACCTAGGGTTAACCATGGGTACGTGTAGTAATGGTTTGGCCGTGAGGAACTGGCTAGAGGAAGCACACACTTCCTAGAACTTCCTAGGGCCAAAGTCCAGGTGCACAACTAGGTCCTAGGGGCAAGGCAAAGGCTTTAAAGAGGGGTCTAAAAGTTTGGCCCAAGGACAACCAACGTTGTCCTTGGTATGGGGGTTAGGACTTCGTAGATCTGCAAGCTCGAGATCCTCTATAGCTCTTTTTTGCTCACCCTCCACTCTCTATCTTCATTTCTCTCTTATCCTGATTGTTGGAAGCCACTTGCACCTTGCGAGGAGCCTGGACAGAGGATAGGTGCCAGGAAGGAGCTTGCCCCTCTGCCACAGACTGCTGGAATTGGTTCATGGTTCTGTTTTTCATTGTTCTTTCTTGCTTTGGAGCTTTTTGCAGTGCATGTGTGTTGTTTGCAGTCCTTTTAGGACTTCTACAGGTTCTAGCAAGCACCCAGAGGCAAAGGTGTTCTTGTGGAAGGCCTAAGGACAATGTGGATGCATGTGAAAGCCTTGAGGCTGCCTTGAGCTCAGTTTGCTAGTGGTATGGATGCCCGAATGCCTCTCAGTTGGGTCAGATCAGAAGTGGATGCTTGAGCATGCCTTGCCAGTTGGATTTCTAGCGGTGCACTTGGATTAGATGCCTTGAAGACAGTTGGAGGACTTGCAGAGAGAAACAGTGCAGGGGTGAGCCCCTGGAGTAAAGCATTTACATTCAAAAGCAATAAATAAATACCGTAAGGGGCGCCAAGGCCTTCAGGGCTAGTGGGTGCATTGTGTACTGTTTTCATTGAGCAGGGGCATTCTAGCCTTCCCTTCGTTGTTGTTGAAGTTTGTTTTTAGTTGTGCTAAGTGGTTGAAGTGACACACACACACACACATATATGTATATGTACATGTACATATATATATATATATAGAGAGAGAGAGAGAGAGAGAGAGAGAGAGAGAGAGAGAGAGAGAGAGAGAAGAAAGAAGAAAGATATATTAACATTCACAGGAGACCTCACGGGTCTATGGGACAAAATGCACACCAAAATCATCAACATCAGTTAGAGATTGAGAGTCTATGGGGGAGTATAGCAGCTCAGCCCCCCGAATTATTATAGCATAACTACATTCAAGTACTATATTAAAGGTGGTCTGAATAACATCAGTTTAAGACTAAGAGTCTTTGTGGTTTAGGTTTGAAATCTCTTATGAGTGCTTGCCTGTCTCGATAAACAGCCCATTTACTTCTTTTTTTGCTTCTTTCACTTCGATAAGTTCATTTGCCCTTTGTTTGAGTTGGGTCGGAGTGAGCTCTTCAGATATCCAAATCCAAGTACCCTTGAGCTTGTTGGTTTGTCTAAGGATCTTGGTTCTTAAAATCCTTTCTTTGAAATAAATCTGTGCTTGGTTTCCCTTTCAAGTGATAAGACTTATGTTATTTTAATCCCAACCGATTTGCGGCACTGCCTTCTTGAGTTGGATAATCTTTTCCTCATCAATGCATTCCTCTTCCTCTTCCATTTCAAAATAGCTAAGGCAACTATCTTGCAATCCCCAATACGTAAAATCTTATTGTTGCTTGCTATGGCTTGCTGCTCTCTTCCCTCTGTATAAACATCACATTTGTCGATCTTGTTATGTATTGTTGCTGTAATTTCATGTCCCATGGATTTGAGCTAAGTTGTGACCATTTCTTGGACCTTGGCTACAAGCTGTGGTGTAGGAGTTGCAGTATTGCATTGCTGTAGGACTTCTTGGATTACCTCCTAT
This sequence comes from Dipteris shenzhenensis, assembly GCF_047967505.1. NCBI lineage: Eukaryota > Viridiplantae > Streptophyta > Polypodiopsida > Gleicheniales > Dipteridaceae > Dipteris > Dipteris shenzhenensis. The sequence continues at coordinate 46,085,824 of NC_141624.1, read as the reverse complement.
CTGCCTTCATTCTTCATTTCTGAAACTGTCTTCTCCAGGCAAGCAATGCGGAGCTTTGAATCTCTGAGTTCGTGTTGTAGGAAGTAGGTCCGCTCATGTGGATCAAGCTTGCTTTGAAATCTGTGAAAAGTCAAGGCATAAGGTGAAGGTGTTGACACAGTGTAGGATGGCTTCTTGTTAGCTAGAGTCGATGGAAAGAGCTTCGTTTTCGGGAATTCCATGCTGGGAAAGACCTGTGCAATCTGGGATCCTTTGTTGAAGCTAACGCCCCAGACTGAGCTAGGGGCTCAGCTCAGTCTGAGGTTGGGTTGGACGACGATCCCCCTGTTGTTGCGAGACCTGTTGCAGGAGCTAGGCGACACTGAGAGAGAGAGAGAGAGAGAGAGAGAGAGAGAGAGAGAGAGAGAGAGAGAGAGAGTCATATTAACGTCGGCAGGATACCTGATGGGTCTATGGGACAAAGTACAAAATGTCAAAAAGACTTACCACATTTGGATAGTCCAGAGGGTCGAGGAGTGCACATGGCATGAGCTCGATTGTTATATCACACCGATACATACTAAGACTATAAAACTAATAGAAGTGGCCTTCATAACATTAGTTTAGGATTGAGAGTCTTTAGGTTTAGATTTGAAATCCCTAATTAATGTTGTTCGATCTCGATATACAGTCCATTTTCCAGCTTTACGTGCATCCTTCATTTTGGTGAGCTTGATACTCCTCTGTTTGAGCTGAGTTAAGGTGAGTTCCTCGGAGATCCAAATCCTTGTGCCCTTCAGCTTGTTTGTTTGTTGTGATGCCAGTTCTCTTATGGGAAACAAGTTGATGTATTAGGATATGTGCGACCCATAGAGTGAGACTATTGGTCATGGCAGTCCTGGACAGTGGAGAAAGCTCCTGTATGCTTTCTTTTTATGCTTTGAGAAGATAGTTAGCTTTTTGGGCACTAGTGACAGCTATGGAAAATTGTGTGGCCAAGGGTGGTTACTAGTAACAGTTATGGGCTGTGTGCAAGCTTCTTGAATTAGGGATGGAGACCTATTCCAGGAGTGGTGAGAGCAGTGAATAGAAAAGGCTATGCAGGGTATGTGGATCCTAATGGGATGTGGAATGCCCCAGATGCAAGAAAGAATGTATCCTTTGTGTAGCCTGGAATTCTAGGCCTCTCACTTAATTAAAGAAATACCGAAACGGGCGCCAAGATTTGGGGCCAATCTGTGTCTTTGTCTTGGTGCAGGGGCACTCTAGCTCCCAGTCTACTAGCTATACTTTTGCTGAATTGTACAGTGTTGGCTAGTTACTTGTTAGTTCTATTGCCCTTTAATTTATTGAAGGCCGGTTTCAGGTAGTGAGGGCTCTGGACTCTAGTGTGTCTTTGTGTAGAAAACTATGTCTCATTCTATGTAGGACTCCGAGAAGTTGCCTGGTTTTGACCATAAGGTACCATTGCAGTTCCAAATGGTACAAGACAAGGTCATGGTTTCTCGAGTCTCATAGACCCTGCACCCCTAAGTGGGAGGGTGGGCGGGTGCCCGACGAGGGCAGGTAAGGAGTCGTCCGTCCTGTACTACCGCCTACTTTCCCTTGTAGAGAGAGAGAGAGAGAGAGAGAGAGAGAGAGAGATGTATTAACGTCTGTAGGAGGCCTCACGGGCCTATGAGACAAAGGCAGTTCCTTGTGCCTTGACCAGGCTTTTCAGCTTTCTTGTCTCACAACCTCTGTTTGTTTCTCTTGCAAGTCATGGTGAGCTGCATGTTACCATTGACGCCATGGCCACGATCAGTCCAGAATGCCAAACCAAAGTCTGCACAAGGTCAAATCTAGGTGCGTACAGGTAGGGCGTGGGCAGGTTGCAAGTACTTAATATTCCAAGATTCGATGGGCGGGAGGTGAAAATTTAAAATTCGTGGGAGTAGCAAAATTTTCAGCTGTCAAGTTTTCCCCTTCCAGTGATACACGTCAGCAGAATTGGATATCCCAAACAAGTGTAATGTGGCCTAAAATAATTCAAAACACAAATAGGCCAAAGGGCACGTTATCGGGTTTGATGCCATGTATTATGAAATGCAATGACCTTTGGCATGCTTATGGGCCATATAGCGAGTAAGTGCATGGAAAAAGAAACAATTCAAAATTGTAAATAGTGTTGGATTTATTAAAAGATCTTTGCACCTGTTCAAATTTCACATTTTTGGCTTCTTCCATTTAAGGGTAAATCTAGATACCAATATCAACAACTAACTATCAATGTTTTAATACAACCATGTAGTAGTCCCACAAGTTTGGATTCTAAATTTTCAATCTGTTTTGGTTTTCAACAAATCAAAAAAAAGTTATGGAGCGTGCCCTCAAATGGGTGTGCATCACTTTAGCACAACATTGAAGGCCCGTTAATACATGCCTAATGTTCTCATTTAGGTGTGTCCTTGGGTTGAGGGGAAGCTCAAGTATTGTACTTTTGAATGATTACGTGGTTGCATGTATGTACATAGCAAAATTTGGATGTTTTTGAATAAATTGTTATATCCTATAGTCTTCAGGATGCATGCTTCACATGCAACATAGCACTTGTAATGTTTTAATGGTCTCTTTCCAAATTCTTATTCCATGATTTTTTGTTCTCATGTTCAAGTTTGGAATGTGTACTTTAACTTGAAGATAAAGTTTGCCGAATTCCGTTGAGCAATGCATAAGTCTGGGTCATGCAAGATACCTGTATACAAAAAATTCCCTGAACCTCACAAAAAATGGCTACACCCAAGCAAACAATGACCCCTTTCCAAGTGCACATGGCAGATCAACGACTAGATGACCCCAAAGGTATGTTGCAAGATGTAGTCATTTCTATAGGTAGCATCTATTATACAGTTAGTTTCATTGTGATTGCTATGGAACGGCATGCCTACCCAATCCTATTGGGAAGACCTTGGCTGAAGAGTGCAAAAGTAATCCATGATTAGAGGTGTTTGCACCTTGATCCTTGACCTCCTTGCTGCTTCCGTTTCATCCAATGGTGAGGCACAAGTCTCCCTGATTCCTGTCCTCCTTTTTGCCTTGATAGACAGATTGTTGTGAGTGTCCCTGGACCTCCTTGCTGCTAAATGTGCAGCCAGACTGAGGTTCCAGAAGCTCCAACACTGAAAACTGCCCTGCCCCTTGGGCTCTTGATATAGGGCTTTATGCCCTGCCACCTCAGCCGACCAGGGCTAGGGCTGCAGATTGGCCCCACCCAGATTGCGGACATACCTCGTTGGAGCAGGCAAAACCAAAGGTTAATAACAGCACACGAACAGGAAGTCTATTGCAGAAGTGAATGTGAAAGTACAAGTAAAGATAATAGTCCTAGTCTAGGACTAGGGTATGCAAAGGAACCACTGCAACCGGCCTTCGGTAAACTAAAGGGCAGTAAACTGTAACCATCTTAGCACCACACTGATTACAGCCACATCGCATCATTTCCAGCCACTTCCATTAATTAACTACCATTGAAAAACATTTAGAAATAAACAGGATGGAGGCTAGAGTGCCCTTGCTCAATGAAACATAATACAAGACACTACACTGGCCCCAAACACTTGGCGTCCCTTCCGGTATTATTTATATCTTTAGGAATGGAAATTGTTCATACAACAAGGGCTCACCCTTGCACTGTGCTTCAAGCTATTCCCTTGTCAAATCCAAGCCTCGGCTACAATGTGCATTCAATCCTGGTGCACACGCTAGTACCCAAGTGCCAGGGCAAGGGTAAGGCATTCACCATTGTCTATGACCAACTGTAAAGCTGTCCAAGCATTCCACAAGACATCCAACTTGCTCTAAGGGTTTGGCAATCCCACAATCCACTTACCAGCCTCTCAGGGCGACAATGCATCAACACAGATCTCAAGCTGAACAAGTGACCTCAATATAGGAAGAAAATCCACACATTGCCCCTCGAACACCCATTTGGGTACACCCCCTGTTAACTGGGTGTCTATTCACAACCTGAATGTTCAAGAGGGGACTTCCAACAGCAGAGGAGCAACAACAAGCTTCCAAAATGACCAAATGCAATCAGAAATGAAAGGAAGAGTGACAAGAGAACTCAAACTAGTTCCAAATGGTCCCAAATCAGCTCCAAGGTGCTCCAATCCAATCCAGAACACCTCCAGGGGTAGGAGATCCAGCAAGCAAGAGGCAGCAGGAGGAATTGGCAGCTTGGATATGGGAAGGGAGAGAGAATATGGGCTGGAATCAGAGAGAGAAAGAGAATAGGATGATCACGGGCAGGAGAGAGGAGCTGAGCAAGGCGCACATCAGTTTTGAATATGTATCGGGATGGTGCCAGTAGCAAGAAACAGCCCTACAGCCAGCAGAATCGTCCGTACCAGCAACAAATTGGCCTGCACAACAGCAAAAAAACAGCCATACCGCAATATCCACACCTTGGGATGCGTGCTAGTTGATCGATACAGCCTGTACTGTCAGAAATCTATCTCGGGTAGTGTGCAGCAAATTCTGTACAGCTGCCTTGTACTGCAACAGCTCCTACCCTTCACCTCCGAATGCGTGAAGGAAGCAAGAAGATGAACGCAAAAAAAAGGAATCCCGTACCTTAGCCTTGGAAGGAGAGGAAGAGGTGGGTAGACTTGCATGAGGGGGATTGCCACTTGGCTCCTCATTAAAGTCTCATTAAAGGCCTAATCCCTAAAACCAATGACGACATTGGGTTTCCTTGGGCCCAACTTTATGACCCCTCTAAACCTTGCCTTGCCCCTAGCTTTTAGGCCTAGTGGGTGTTGGGGTAAAGGCACATTGCCACCCTTTTATTAAAGATATGACACCTATGACTGTCTTAAGACAGTCATAGGGTGAAAGCCTAATCCTAATAAAACCTATGAGTTTGTGGTGTGGCTCAACACTTCACACCCACATCTTTTGTGTCTCCCCTTCTCTCACTCTCTCCCCGTTGTTCCACTCCCTCACTCTTTCCCTCTCAACTGGTATCAGAGCCTTCATCTCTCCCTCTCCACTTCTGCCTACCCCTCCCTCTATCCCTTCCTCTCCCCTCGGGCCTCGTGCCCTTAGCAGCGGCAGCAGCGAGCTCTGCATTGAGCAGCGCACAAGGCAGCGTGTGCGGGTAGAGCTGGGCAGCGCGCCGGCAACGCACGCGGGTAGAGCAGGGCAGCGTGCGAAAGCGCGCGCGGGCAGTCGCGCAGGCGACGCGTGCAGGGCAGCGCGCAGGCATAGCGGGGCAGCCTTAGCCGCAGCAGCAGCTAGCTGCTGCTAGCTACGCGTGCGCAGCCATAACTGCGCACCGTACAGCCGTCGTACGGTCAGGTACGGCCGTCCGTACCGCCGTACGGACACCGTATAGGCGGCCGTACTGTACGGACGCCGCCGTACGGTCACTGCGTCAGGGAGGAGGCTGCGTCAGGGAGGACCAGATCGTTTGTTTTTTCTTTGGATTTGTACCCTGCGCAGGTACAGCAAGTACAGCGGGTACAGCAGGTACAGCAGGCATTTTTTTTTTGGGAAGAAGAAAAAGAGAGAGCACTCTGCTTCACATTCCCGGTTGTTCAGTTCTCACAACTGTGTGTTGAAGGTACCGCAAGTACCCTCTTGTCCCTCGTGCTTGAGGTGACTAGTACCAGAGTGTGTGGTGGTTGCATAGTTATCTTGTTTCGGGAAGGTCAAATGCCTTGATTTTGCAGAGGGCTTTTATGCTTTTGTTGAGTGCAAATCTCAGCTTTTGGGTGACATTTTCAAAGGGCTTTTGCCTGGAAGTTTATGCAGTGTATGCCTTGAGGCAGTGTGGAGCCAGGGTGCCCACATTGGTCTTGTTTCCGCAGTGTATTCAGTGACATTTTTGCAGGTCACATTCTGTGTACGACACCTTGAAAAATCTCAGTTGAGCCACGCTTGGCCAGGGCGCATCGAGTTTACTCGGTCCCTAACTGTCCATCGTTGACAGTGCTCAAAAGATTTTCTCTTCAGTGTTTGTACGTTGCGATCTGTGTTGTTATTGTGTACACAGGGCCGTTTATGCATTACATTGTCAGGTGAAAGTGCCAGGAGAGCGCTGTATTTTGTATGCTACCTCAGTGTTGAGGTGTTTTTCACTTGGTACAGGTGTCAAATCAAGGGGCTTTTGCCCAGATTTTGCTTGACAGCAGTGTTTTGTGCTTCGTCAGCTGATGATGCACTGATAAAGCACTTGTGGAACAGCTGCAGCATTCTGAAATTACTGTTTTATGCCTATTTGAGCACGGTACAGTGTGTCAGAAGGTACAGTAACTGGAGGGAAAATTTTCTGTTTTGCTGCAGATTTTTTTTTAAACAGTAAAAACAGCACTATTGTGAGTGCTCCTGGCTCTTGATAGAGCAGGTTTTTCTGAGAAATCAGAATTTTATTTAGTCATTTTTTGACTTACAGGGAGTTAGGTACTTTCCTTATCTGATATGGCATCAGGGGGAAGTGAATCATCAATTCTGAACATAAAGAAATTGGAAGGGGCACACAATTATGCATTATGGGCAGAACAGTGTTTGAATGTACTTCTGCTAAAGAAAGAACTGTCACGTTTGGGTTATCTGCCGTCTCTTTCATTTTCAGATTTGCCTACTTGTGATCATTGCATATTTGGCAAGCATTCTATGACTCCTCATAAGAGGAGAACTCCCCAAAATAGAGCACCGCTTGATCTAGTGCACACTGATTTGTGTGAGATGCCACAGCTATCACTAGGGGGTGCAAAGTATTTCATTACTTTTATTGATGATGCCACACGCAAAGTGTGGGTCTATTTCTTGAAGCATAAAAGCGATGCCTTAGATGCTTTCAAGAAGTTTGTCGCTCAGGTTGAGAATCGGACAGGTCGCAGGCTGAAATGCCTCAGATCCGATAATGGGGGTGAGTATGTGTCACATGCTTTTATACAGTTTTGCGAAGCTAAGGGCATTAAACAGGAACTCACAGCCCCTCATAATGCATCTCAAAATGGTGTGAGTGAGCGGATGAATCGAACTATTCAGGAGAAGTTTCGATGTATGTTGTCTTATGCTGCATTGCCCCATGGCTTTTGGGCAGAAGCCGTGCAAACAGCAGTTCACATAATTAACAGGTCGCCGAACAAGGCTTTGGAGTTGAAAGTGCCAGAGGAGGTGTGGTCTGGCAAGCCACCTTCATATAAGCACTTACGTGTGTTTGGCTGCGAGTGCTTTGCTCATATACGCAAAGAACTGCGCACCAAACTGGAGCCAAAGTCTTCCAGATGCATCTTTATGGGTTATGGTGACGAAGGTGAAATGGGGTACAGGTTATGGGATCCCGTTAAATGGAAGATTATACGCAGCAATGATGTCATCTTTAAAGAGGATAGTGTACACAAAGAACCCGTGCAACCTGTGGAATACAGGAGGGTTATTTATGATGATGTCGGACAGCAAAGAATGCCCATTTATATGCAGTAGCAGGCTGCTGTAGATAACCCTGTTCAAGAGGGTATACAGGCTGAAAATCAGCCAGACAATTTTGCCAATGATGCACCACTGGATATGCCAGCAAATGGGGCTGTAGAACAGCCAAATATGGTGGTACAGCCACCCGTCATGCATGACGAACAGGCTAGACAGCAGCCTAATCCGGAACATTTTGTTAGGAGGAGCATCCGTGTACAACGGCCTCCTGACAGGTTTGTTCCAGGAGCCAATAATGTGGCTGATTTTATCATGCTGACAGATTGTGGTGAGCCTTCCAGCTTCAAGGAAGCTATGGGAAGAACAGAGAAAAGGAAGTGGGAGAAAGCCATGCAATCTGAAATGGACTCCCTACTTCAAAATGATACATGGGACTTGGTGCAGCTACCTGCAGGCAGAAAGGTTTTGCCATGCAAGTGGGTTTACAAAGTCAAAGTGGATTCAAATGCTTTACCGAGATATAAGGCCAGATTGGTTGCCAAGGGATTTAAGCAGGAGAAGGGCATTGACTTTGATGAGATCTTTTCCCCTGTAGTCAAGATGACTACTTTGAGAGCAGTGTTAGCTCTTGTTGCTCATGAGGACATGGATTTATGTCAGATGGATGTGAAGACTGCTTTTCTTCACGGAGATCTTCATGATGAGATCTATATGAGTCAGCCAGAGGGATATGCTGTTAAAGGGAAAGAGCAGCTTGTGTGTAAGCTCAAGAGGAGCTTGTATGGACTCAAGCAGGCGCCAAGAGAATGGTACAAGAAGTTTGATGCCTTCATGCAGTCCCAAGGGTATCATAGGTGTGAGACCGATCATTGCTTGTACACCAAACGGGCAAAGGATGGCAGTTTGATGCTAGTCATTCTGTATGTGGATGACATGCTGATTGCCAGTAAATCTCAGCAGGAGATTAGTGCTTTGAAGAAACAACTGCATAAGTCTTTTGACATGAAAGACTTGGGTGATGCAAACCATATTCTTGGCATGCGGATTACTCGTGACAGGTCCAAGGGACTTTTGTTTATGTCACAGAAGGAGTACATTGACAAAGTACTGCAGAGGTTTAAAATGGAGGGGGGGAAGTCTATTAGTACCCCGTTGCCTCCACATTTAAAACTCAGCAGTAAGGACAGCCCCAGATCAGATGATGATAAGGCTGAAATGGCCAAGGTTCCGTATGCATCTGCAGTTGGTTCTTTGATGTATGCCATGGTTGCCACTCGTCCGGATATTGCTTTTGCGGTGGGAGTCATCAGCAGGTATATGGCAAATCCAGGCAAGCGGCACTGGGAAGCAGTGAAAGGTGTCTTGAGGTATCTCAAGGGTACCAAAGACTTGTGCATATGCTATGGTAGGCAGGATGCATTGGTGCATGGTTTTACAGATTTAGACTATGCAGGGAATGCAGATAACCGGAAATCTACTACCGGTTATATTTTCACATTTGCAGGAGGTGCTATATCATGGGTGTCTCGGTTGCAGAAATGCATTGCACTGTCAACCACTGAAGCTGAATATGTTGCAGCCACTGAGGCTTGCAAGGAAGCAATATGGCTTACTCAGCTGGTGGGAGATTTGGGCATTACAGGAGATATGCCAGTTTTGCATTGTGATAGTCAGAGTGCTATCATGTTGGCAAAGAATCCGGTCTTTCATCAAAAGACCAAGCACATAGATGTGAAATACCATTTCATCAGGGAGATACTGGAAGACAAGCGACTTGAGCTTGTGAAGGTGCATACTGATGATAATCCTGCAGATTTGCTCACTAAGAGCTTGCCTACAGAGCGGTTTGCACATTGCCGCCACATCATGGGATTAGGATGAGACCATTCTTATTTTATGGTCTTGTATATAGTAACTGTATATTGCTGTAATTTTTATTCTTTTCTCCCCTTTAGGCACATTGGCCTTTAGGTGGGAGGTTGTTGGGGTAAAGGCACATTGCCACCCTTTTATTAAAGATATGACACCTATGATTGTCTTAAGACAGTCATAGGGTGAAAGCCTAATCCTAATAAAACCTATGAGTTTGTGGTGTGGCTCAACACTTCACACCCACATCTTTTGTGTCTCCCCTTCTCTCACTCTCTCCCTGTTGTTCCACTCCCTCACTCTTTCCCTCTCAGTGGGTGCTCCTAGGGATTGAACCCATTCCTAGGGACTTCTGGGAGTTGTCGCTTCCCTTGGGCTAGTCCCCTAAGCCAAAGTTAGTCATGGTTCAAAAATTCATGTCCCCGTGACAATAGGCCTAAAAGTCCCAACAGTCATACGATGACTAACTACCATATGTTTGACTAATTGTCTGCTACACTACCTGAAGTATATAAGCATCCTTTTTTGCCTCCTCAAAGAGCCACTATATTGATGGGTGGTGGAGATATAGAAGACAACGCTACGTATGTACCATTATGTTTTTACCACTATCCAGCTGCCATAGTTGGCAAAACCCCAAGACCATGACACGCCACTCATAAACTCTCAAACCTCTTTAGTGACATGTTACACTCATGGTGCAACACAAGACTGAAGTTATCTGCAAATTTTGGCTCAACAGCCATACCACTTTAGTAAGAAAATACACCGAGATTATGTATCGGTTGCAACAACGTTGACAATGACGTTTATTTTTCAGTACAATGGCATAGAAGATAAGTTTTCATTTTTACATGGAGGACTTTGAAAAGCAGACAAAAATTTAAACAACAGTAATGCTGTGGCTGGAAGGAATGTGTTGAATGCATGTTGCTAATGTTGTTGTTTGTGGAGAATCTGCAGCATATAATGAAAACTCCAGATGATGAAGCAAACTGCATACAATTGATGTTCATATTTGTTAAATGAGCTGAAAGGCATTTGTGTTTTCTTCGATGCCCAAAAGACACCTCAATATGACTTACTAGCAAGCTAATGTAATAGATTCTTGAAGGAAAAGAAGAGTATTCGACTTTCTTCATCTCTTGGACTGTATTATTTAATAAAAGGCTGCACAACTCTGCACCAAGCTTCAAGATGTCACATCTTGAGATGGGATCCATATTTGGAAGTAGTGATTTTCTTTCTGTACGATTAGTGCGCATTTATAGAAGGACGAATTTCATGTGAGCATTAGATTATGGTGTTTTCTCTTTTTGAGTTGGTCAGTTGATGAGTACAAAGCCAAGTGCAGACCATACATATTTTACAGGCTTGCTCATTTTGCATTTCTAAATTTGTGTGCAGGTTTATCCTGAAGGAACTCATTTGATGATCCCTTGGTTTGATAGGCCAATCATTTTCGATGTTAGAGCAAGACCTCATGTTGTTGAAAGTACTTCAGGAAGCCGGGATTTGCAGATGGTAACTTATTATACATGTTTATGCCACATTGTCAACAAAGGATTGGCTTTCAAAATTTATGGATATGGTTGAAATTAGTGGAAAAATCAAATTGGCATGTTGTTGCTTGTGTCAAATATTTCCAGGTTGTGTATTATTTTCTAGAGGAGGCTTTATTGCTATCTTATTGTTTATGCATACAGGTTTACTTATATAAGTTTGATCATATTATCATCATAAAGAAGCATTTGTGTTTGCTTTTTGTTTTTGCATGAATTGGTGTAGTTATGCATTTACGTATACGTATGTGTGTCCACATGCATGCAAATGATCCTCCCCTCCCCATACACACACTTGTATTTGTTTGTTATGTGCCTCTATACATATGTGGATGTATACACACCTCTCTCTCTCTCTCTCTATATATATATATATATATATACACGCACGCGTGCACACATATGCACAGACGCACATACTCGTGCATGTACGTGAAGGATCGAATGAAAGAGAGTGCAGGTAGTAAAGAGTCGCACAAGTCTTAGCCGTCACGTCAACTAGGATAAATGAAAAAAGGAGTACAAGGTACAAGTACCTAGACCTAGGACTAAGTGTCCTTGGTGTCACATAGGACTAAGTGTCCTATGTGGCCTTAAGGGCACTAACACTACAAGTGCCTATATTTATGCCTACGAGGCACATACCATGGCCTATAGGGCATCACTAGAACCACCAGGAGATGGCCTACAAACCCCCCTCCATGGGATGGGCTGAAGTATTCTGGAAACGTCTCAGAATACGTGGTATTTTCTGGTTATGGTGGCACATGTTCATCCAAAAGGATATAGCCACCTATGAATGTACAAGGGATGTCAGAGCATGTAACAAAGGGAACCAAGTGTAAAGCCTGTCGGAAGACTTCGAACTTGGGACGAGCAAGTGCCTTTGTAAACATATTTGCTATGTTGTCCTCTGTGGGAAGATAGGACAACTCGATGTCTCTTGTTGACAACCGCTCCCGAACATAATTGAACTTCAATATGCTTGGTACGCGCATGAAACATTGGGTTACGCGCAATGGCCAAAGCACTCTGGCTGTCAGTGTAGACAATAGTGGAGGATGTCTGGCGAATACCAAGATCTGTAAGTAACTGTCGAAGCCAAACACTCTCTACTGTAGCGGTGAAAGTTGCCCTGTACACTCTGGTGTCGGAACATCCTGCCCAGTTACTATTCGTGTAAGCATGCATGGTAAGTGAACCCTGATCACCATAGAAGAGGGCTAAATCTTGAGTGCCTCTGAGATATTTGAAGACTCTCTTCACTGCCTGCCAATGCTGTGAACTGGGCATGTGCATGAATCTACTGAGCTGAGATACTGCATACTGGAAGTCATGTCTGGTGTGACAAATAAATAAGGCATCCAACAGCTTGTTGATAAAGAGTGATATCACATGGTGGGCTCCCATCATTAGCTGAGAATTTGAAGCCAGGGTCCACTGGAGTAGAGATTGGCTTGCAATCCTCAAACTGAAAACGATCAAGGAGCTGTCCAATATACTTGGACTGAGACATCATGAATCATGATACCCCCCTCAACATGAGCAAACTGAATGCCCAAATAATAGTGGAGCTGTCCCATGTCTGACATTTAAAAAACTTGCTGCAAATCAGCTTTGAAAGCTGCAATTAGCTGAGTATCTGGGCCTGTGATGAGCATATCATCCACATATAAAATCAGCACTAAAAAATCAGATCCACTCTCGCGGACATAAAGAGTGGGTTCTGTGGGGCTATTCTGAAAACCAAGGGATAGGAAGTGCATGAATTTTGGCATACCATGCCCTAGGTGCCTGCTTCAAACCATAAAGGGCTTTTCTAAGCCGGCATACCTTATTTTCAGAATTAACAACCTCAAAGCCAGGAGGTTGTGTGACATATACTTATTCCTGTAGATCCCCATGAAGAACAGCAGCGTGATGTCAAGTTGGTGCACTTGCCAATGATGATGGGCTGCAATGGCAATGACACATCTAATGGTAGTAATCTTGGATGTGGGAGCAAATGTCTCCTCAAAGTCAATGCCTTGTTGTTGGGCATACCCTTTTGCAATAAGACGGGCTTTGTATTGATCTATGCTGCCATCAGATTTCTTTCTTAATTTGTAGACCCTTGTAGACCCACCGGGTTCCAATGGCATGCTTGCCGCGGGAGGGAGATCTACTAATTCCCATGTGTCATTTTTAGCAATGGAATGTAACTCAGCCCTCATTGCATCCATGCACTCTTTGCTGTCAAAAGCATCTTTATGGCACAGAGGCTCTTCATTGCAAGCTGTAGCAAGGAGTGCAAACTCAAGAAAGTGACCATGCTGTCTATTCCTTGATCTTGTCCGGGCAGCAAAAGGCTGATCTTGTTTGTTGTCCCTCAATGTATCAAGAAGCCATTGGGGAACTTGCCTTTGCTGTCTATTGACAGCTCTTTCTTCAATGACCGCATCATGAATACTGGGATCATTTTGTGCCGGAAGAGAAACTTGCAAATCAGCATGAGGTAGTGTCTGATTATTGCTTGGTGGAGGGCCTGCAGGAGGCTCATGTTGCTGGCCAAGTCCTCTTCTGAGGATGGCAGAGGTAACCAAAATTCAAAGGCATCAAACATGTCAACATCTGGCTTAGCTTTGCAGTCCACAAGAGGAGAAGCTGAATGTTCAGCAAAGATGACATCTCTACTGACAATAATCTTCCCAGTATTTGGTTGGTATAACCGATACCCTCTGCTTTCCTGGCTGTAACCAATAAATATGCATTTGATTGCCTTGTCATCAAGCTTATGTCTCAGCTGAGATGGTACATGAACGTATGCAAGAGACCCAAAAACTCTCATGTGTGAAAGTGAAGGCTTCCTGCCTTTCCCTGCTTCATAAGATGTAACAGTCTTCAATGACCGTGTAGGTGATCTATTCAGCACATAGTTGGCACACATCACTGCATCAAGCCAAAATTTATTGGGCAAAGACTTGGCCTTAAGCATGCATCTAGCCATCTCCATTGTGGACCTGTTTTTCATTTTAGAAACAGGATTTTGCTGAGGAGTGTAAGGAGTAGTACATGAGTGAATAATGCCCCGTGAAGACAGAAATGCATCAAACTCCTTTGACATATACTCTCCCCCCCTATGTGTGTTGAGGGTGACAAGCTTGCATCCTGATTCATTCTCAACCATATTCAGCCGCCTCTGAAAGCATGAGAAAACTTCAGATTTGGCTTTTAAAGGATATATCCAGCAATATCTTGTGAAATCATCAATGAGAGTCATGAAATATTTGTACCCTCCAATGGCATTTGTCCTCATTGAGCCACAGAGACTGTGCACTAGCTGCAATCTCCTTTGTGAGAGTTTTGGACAATTCTTTTGAAAAGGAAACCGATGCATCTTACCCAAAAGACAACCCTCACACACATGTTTGGAAATTGTGTGAGTTTGAGGTACATCATTTGCCATCTGCTGTGAATGTAGCTTTGCAAGAGCTCTATAATTGAGATGACCCATTCTCTCATGCCAAAGATGAGTTTCAGCAAGCTGTGAATCTGAAATTGCAAATGCTTCAATAGAAAGTGCAACTGAGTGGTGATCAAGGTGATAAAGCCCCTTTTGCAAAGTGCCAAGGAGAACTATGACATTGTCATCACGAAGGTCATAAACTAGGCATCTGTAGCCATCAAAAATCACTCTGAAACCTGAAGTAGCAATTGCTGAAATTGAAATCAAGTTGACTTCAATTCCAGGCACAAAAAGAACATTTGTCAGAGTGACAGGATGGCTTGAAATGGATGTGAGCTGCACATCTCCAATTCCTTTTACAGCATATGAAGCATTATTAGCACATGTGACAGTCCCCCCTCGAGGTGCATCATCTAAAGAATGAAACAACTGTTTGCAAGATGTGACATGCTTGGAAGCACCACTATCAAAGTACCAGGACTGAGCATCATTAGCAGTAAAGAATACATTACCTTTGGAGGGATCAAATGAGCAATGGACAGCCCATGCCCAATCATCCTGAAGAGCATGTGCATGTGAAGCATCTGCTGGCTCATGGGATTCAATAGCATGTGAGGCATTAACTGTCAATCCTGCTTTCTTTTTCTCCGAAGCAATGCGCTTCTTGCATTCTGAAATGTCATGTCTAGGCTTGTGACAATAGTTGCATCTTTACTTCTTTGACTTACCTGCTGTATTTTTAGATGCATGGGAGGAATTACAGCTGCTATGCGCAGATTTAGGCTTTCCCATAGGCTTGGAAGCCTTGCCTCTTCCTGTCTGCTGTGAAGCAAATGCATGATCAGGAATAATGGCTCGTCTATTAGCTCGACTTTGCTCTTCCTGCAAAAGCAAAGTAACTAGCTGATCAAAAGAATAGTGGTCTGGATTACCCATGGCCACTAATCGAAGGGTTGTAGCAAACCCTTGATATGTATCTGGCAGTCCATTCAATGTGGTACTGACAAGCTGTGAATTTGGCACCACCTCATCAATGTTGGCAAGTTGTTCCATGAGGTCCTTGACCTTTGTCAGGTATGCATCCATAGAGTCACCTTCATTCATGCTGACTTCCTGTAATTGCCTTCTCAAATATGCAACGCGTGCTTTATTGCGAATCTGATAGGGAGAAGCCAATTTATCCCAAGCATCCTTTGCTGTCCTGCAAGACCGGATGTGTGGAATAATGATTCTCTTGCATGATAAAGCAATGCATGAATGTGCATTTGCATCTCTTGCATCCCATCTTGACTGTTCCTGAGTTGGAAGAGTAGTAGCAGGAGTGCTCGAAGATGAGGCATCAGGAGGAGTACCCCCTGCAGAGGGACCAGCAGTAGAGGCAACCACTGTAGCATTGGCTAGCCTCAGATCAACCCTAGAAACAATATTCCACAAATGCTTTGCAACAAGAATATGTTTCATGAGATAAGACCACATTGGATAGTTGGTGCCATCCAACTTATCATCTTCACGAAGAATGCCAAATAGATCTTGATTGTTCCCAGCCATAGCAAATGTGATACCCTGAAAGAGACCTGAAAACTCAAAAGCCTCAAGGCTATCACTGCAAAAAGCTGGCTGTCCAAAAATGACAGCAAATATCTGCAAATTTCCAACCCAAAACAAAGGGCAAATGCATATCTGACCCAAATGTGATTGTGTTAGGCAACGTTCACTGCAAAAACAGCAAATCTGGCAAGCCCCAAATTTAATGAGGGCAAATAGGCCAAACAGAGGGCAAATGCAGAAAAGCCCCAAATTTTGCTGAAATATTGCAAATGTGACCCAATGTATGCGAATCTGACTCAATGTCTTGCAGAAAAGATTCAATGTCTGAAAAGCCGACTCAATGTTCTGCAGAAAAGACTCAATGTCTGAAAATCAGACTCAATGTCCTACAAATGTGACTCAATGTTCTCGAATTTGTCCCAATGTATTGCAATCAAAAGAGAAATTGCAGACAAAATCCCAAAAAAAAAAAAACCTCAAGGCTTGCAACTGCAGAATTAGGACTTGCTGTCCACAAAATGACTGCAAAAGTGCACCTGTTCCAAAGTATAGACCTCAAAATATAGGCTTTCCAAACTGTTGAAAAGTTTGATAAACCTTCAAACAATAAAAGCAAGTTAAGGACAACAAAGATCCTCAAAAACCTCAAATTTTGAGAGAGTCCACACAAGCTGTACGGACAGTTGTTTTGTACTGAACATGTACGATGCAGTTGTAAAAACGTACGGTGCAGGTCTAGTGTACGGTGAATGTACAATTGTACGGATTAGGTACAGAGTTACCTTGTACGGGCAAGTACGTAGTGCAGGTACAGATTTGTACGGATGTACAGCGACGCAGATACGTGATTGTACAGTATAGTGTACGGAGCAGAATGTACGGCAAAAGTACGGATACATGTACGTGAATCCAATGTACGACGCAAGTACGGAGACTGTACGAACCAGTTACTAGACCTTCCGTACGCTTGTACGAAAGATGTACGGCGATGCAGGTACTGTTGTACATCGACACATGTACGGAAATGTACGGTAGGTGTACGGATCGTAGGTACGACATGTGTATGGGCAGCTGGTACGGGAATGTACAGGGACAGGAAGGTGAGTCAACCTCAGCTCTGATACCACTGAAGGATCGAATGAAAGAGAGAGTGCAGGTAGTAAAGAGTCGCACAAGTCTTAGCCGTCACATCAACCAGGATAAATGAAAAAAGGAGTACAAGGTACAAGTACCTAGACCTAGGACTAAGTGTCCTAGGTGTCACATAGGACTAAGTGTCCTATGTGGCCTAAAAGGCACTAACACTACAAGTGCCTATATTTATGCCTACAAGGCACATACCATGGCCTATAGGACATCACTAGAACCACCAGGAGATGGCCTACAGTACGCACACATATACACTTTTTTTGTGTGTGAAAACCATTTGTCATTCTATTATAAGAACAATGAAGGGACAACCAGCTGCAAACGTGTGAAGATGTCATTATATGATAAGAAGGCATGATAATCTACATCCCAGATTGTCGTATAGATGCTTGGAAGAACTAATATTTAGCCAGGGAGGGATCATCAAAGACTTGGCCGATGGTTGTGGTCTTTCCATAGTATCCCTTGTGACCAATGATGGGGACCCAATAGAAAAAATGATCATATCCCTACCCCACAGGATGGAAACCAAACACTTGCCCAAGCAAGAGCTGGGGAACCTAGCGTGAAGCTATTGCTGTAGCAAAAGCAAGAAATCATGAGATTCTGGGCAATGCCAAAACAGATGAGGCTTAGACTCCCGCGAGGATAGACATCGATGGCAACTGATTAGAGCAATATGATGACGAGCTATGATTTGTCCAAATAGAAGAACCCCAAGCATAATTTGCTATAAGAAGAGCTTTTGTTGAAGAGAGTTTTGAAGCCCAAATGTGTTGCAATCTTTTCAGCCACCATCGAGAGGTGTGTATTATAGACCAGATGCGAGTGGCATGACGAGAAGCCCAAGGGGGAGGCAGCAAAACCTTACACAAAGATGCAACCGTCATATCAGCTAATGGTATGCATGGCAAACACTATCATTCAATTGGTGAACTCAATCTTATGAGGTGGTCAAGAATCTCAAGACGAGGTCTGGTTAAAAATCATGGAGCATGTTTGACAATAAATACCATAGGGGCTTATAATGCTGTCCCAATGCATACTATCTAATTGCCGCAGGAAAAGAGATGACCACAATGCACTGAGAGGACAGCCTTGCCGCAGCGAACAACAAAGAGTCAGTGATCTGTAATATCACCTACGAGAATTCCAGTAGCTTTACGATCATGATACAACCAGTAAATAACATGGTGCATTTTTCCCCCAAACCCAAGAGATTTCATAGTCTGTGCAATGGAATCCCATTGTACAGTATCAAAGTCTGTACCAATATCCATCTTGCTCAGTATACTTGGCATATTCAACCCCCCCGTGGATAGGCATTGGCAATATTGTGTGTAATATGTGTGGGGGGAATAAAACCATACTTGGTAGAGTGTAACTCTTCATGCAAAAAGTCCTCAGCTGAAGACTCACACAAATGTTTAGATTGTTTACTTGTCATACAATGAAATATTTTGATATTGTCATTGCTGTCTCCACTTTGGGGACCGTCTCTTGTAATATAAATAGACATGGATTTACCCCCCAACAAAAGTGTGTGTGTGTGTGTGTACTCTCTCAAGTTCGAGATGGAGCAAGATGCAGCCGCTCCTTCCTTGCCAAATTCGTCTCTACCTTCGTTTGTCCCCTTGTGTGTACCTTTGTCTACTCTTGTAACCCTCTCTTTGAACTCCCACTTTCTTGAGGATTTTGTTGTTAGAAATTACCCAACAGAGGGTACGCACAGCGAAAGACTGATAGTAATGCCCAGGAGCTCACACAGTGTGGTGTGGGATGTGGAATCACAAACTTCTTAACTTATGTGCATAAAATAGATGTGCAGACTCATCAATAGACAATGAACCAGCCAGATAGAGAAACCACCAAAATAATATATTTCCGTGCAAAACTATGGACACAATACAAAAGAGATAGATCTTGAGTCCCATTAATGGTGTGGTCCTCTGATCTTACCACAAGGTACTTCTCCTATCTGCTGGCTATCTCTAGACTCGAGCCCGTGTGCTCCTTGTCGAGTGTCTGTAGACTTTCTGTCCAGACTTGATCTCTACACCTTGCTGCCCTGGATGTCAGCCTAGGTGTGCAGCCCTAACTCAGCTTGTCTGCAGCTCTTCAGCCTCCTATACACCTCCTGGATGTAGGCCCTATAGGTACTGATCTGCTGCTCCAGTCTGCTGAGGCTCTGCTGGTCCGGTTGATATGATGATCACAACACCTTGCTGCCCTAGAAGACAGCCAAGGTCCAGCCTCTAGGGAACTCAGCCTGCAGCGCACCTTCCACTCTCCTTCACCCCCAGTGTGAGGCCCAAGGGAGTGGCTTTTGGCTGCTCCTGTCTGCTTCTGAACTTGCTGGATAGTTGGATGTAGAATGAGGCCAAGAGCCTCTGCTTTTATAGGCCCTAACGGGCTGGCAAAAAACCGACCAGTCAGGCTGCCTATGGCCGACCCAAACAGGCCGACCAGGCCCTGACCTGGTCTGCCTATAAATGCCCCTTTGGGGCCCTCTTTTCTAGGGCCTTTGGCCCACACTTAAAGGCTGGGTCCAGCCCCTAGTTCTGCCCAATATCTGGCCTGGTTGGCTGGCTCCAACCAGCCCTAACCAGCCAGTTCTATGGCAGACACTCCTGCTGATTCCCCCCGCCATTAATGCGCCATGTGCTGGTCTTGCTGCTGCCGATACCTATTGCAAGCGCCTCTTCTTCTGGATCACCACGCAATCATGCTCCTCATCATATTTTTTCTGCCAGGGCAGATGCAAGACATCCTGTCCCCGCCATCTCCCTTTCACAAAGGTGTCTTCTGATGCAGCCATGCTGATCTCTCGAGGTAATTCACTCTTTGTTGTCTGACTAGCACCCACATAGCAGCCAGGATGCTGCCCATGTGGCACTCCCTTGAACCCTAGGTTCACCCCCCCATGCTCTCCTCATTTGGGGGTTACAGATTGGGAGGTGACCTTTCCAACACCCCCTCTCAGTGACACATCTTGGCCCAATGCCAACACGTCGATGACGATGCTCCAGTAACTCCTTGGTCGTAGTCCTCTGGAATTTTTCAATGTCAAAATCTTTTCCTGGCTTTTCATCCAGTGGCTCCTGCTCCACCAGGTCTGGTTTTACTTCTGCACACCATCCCGGTCCACACTTCCATCTCTGGTAGCACCTCCTGGCACCACCATCTTCAGTCATGTTACTGCCTTCGAACTCGAGCAATCCAGCCATCACGATCTTCCAGTTGTACCCCCCATAATGAGTGAACAACCTGGAGTCTTCCCGACACCATACATGCTCTGAGGGTCTGTTTCAACCCGTCCTTCCTTTGGCAAGGTCTACAACAAAAGTACATCTCCAGATAACCTGGACCGGCTCCCACACCTGTAAGCCTCCTACTTGGGCTCTGATACCATGTTAGAAATTACCCAACAGAGGGTACGCACAGCGGAAGACTGATAGTAATGCCCAAGAGCTCACACAGTGTGGTGTGGGATGTGGAATCACAAACTTCTTAACTTATGTGCATAAAATAGATGTGCAGACTCATCAATAGACAATGAACCAGCCAGATAGAGAAACCACCAAAATAATATATTTCCATGCAAAACTATGGACACAATACAAAAGAGATAGATCTTGAGTCCCACCAATGGTGTGGTCCTCTGATCTTACCACAAGGTACTTATCCTATCTGCTGGCTATCTCTAGACTCGAGCCCGTGTGCTCCTTGTCGAGCGTCTGTACACTTTCTGTCTAGACTTGATCTCTACACCTTGCTGCCCTGGATGTCAGCCTAGGTTTGCAGCCCTAACTCAGCTTGTCTGCAGCTCTTCAGCCTCCTATACACCTCCTGGATGTAGGCCCAGTATGCTGAGGCTCTGCTGGTCCAGATGATATGATGATCACAACACCTTGCTGCCCTAGAAGACAACCAAGGTCCAGCCTCTAGGGAACTCAGTCTGCAGCTCACCTTCCACTCTCCTTCACCCCCAGTGTAAGGCCCAAGGGAGTGGCTTCTGGCTGCTCCTATCTGCTCCTGAACTTGCTGGATAGTTGGATGCAGAATGAGGCCAAGAGCCTCTGCTTTTATAGGCCCTAAGGGGCTGGCAAAAAACCGACCAGTCAGGCTGCCTATGGCCGACCCAAACAGGCCGACCAGGCCCTAACCTGGTCTGCCTATAAATGCCGCTTTGGGGCCCTCTTTTCTAGGGCCTTTGGCCCACACTCAAAGGCGTCCAGCCCCTAGTTCTGCCCAATATCTGGCCTGGTTGGCTGGCTCCAACCAGCCCTAACCAGCCAGTTCTATGGCAGACACTCCTGCTGATTCCCCCCGCCATTAATGCGCCCTGTGCTGGTCTTGCTTCTGTGGACACCTATTGCAAGCGCCTCTTCTTCTGGATCACCACGCAATCATGCTCCTCATCATATTTTTTCTGCCAGGGCAGATGCAAGACATCCTGTCCCCGCCATCTCCCTTTCACAAAGGTGTCTTCTGACGCAGCCATGCTCATCTCTCCAGGTAATTCACTCTTTGTTGTCTGACTAGGACCCACATGGCAGCCAGGATGCTGCCCATGTGGCACTCCCTCAAACCCTAGGTTCACCCCCTCGCATGCTCTCCTCATTTGGGGGCTTACAGATGGGGAGGTGACCTTTCCAACACCCCCTCTTAACGACACCTCTCGGCCCAATGCCAACACGTCGATGACGATGCTCCAGTAACTCCCTGGTCGTAGTCCTCTGGAATTTTTCAATGTCAAAATCTTTTCCTGGCTTTTCATCAAGTGGCTCGTGCTCCACAAGGTCTGGTTCCGCTTCCACACACCATCCCGGTACACAGGTCCATCTCTGGTAGCACCTCCTGGCACCACCATCAGTCATCACGATCTTCCAGTTGTCCCCCTCATAATGAGTGAACAACCTGGAGTCTTCCCGGCACTATGCACTGAGGGTCTGTTTCAACCCGTCCTTCCTTTGGCAAGGTCTGCAACAAAAGTACGTCTCCAGATAACCTGGACCGTGAACTTTAAACGCACCTGACTGAACCTGAGTCACCCTTCTTCTCGCAAGGGCAGAATCCTCGAGTCGTGGAAGTCGATTCCCAAGAGCTTCTGAATCGGGGTCGTCCTTCAGCAAGGTCCCTGCCTTCAGGCTCCCACACCTGTGAGCCTCCTACTTGGGCTCTGATACCATGTTAAAAATTACCCAACAGAGGGTACGCACAGCGGAAGGCTGATAGTAATGCCCAGGAGCTCACACAGTGTGGTGTGGGATGTGGAATCACAAACTTCTTAACTTATGTGCATAAAATAGATGTGTAGACTCATCAATAGACAATGAACCAGCCAGATAGAGAAACCACCAAAATAATATATTTCCGTGCAAAACTATGGACACAATACAAAAGAGATAGATCTTGAGTCCCACCAATGGTGTGGTCCTCTGATCTTATCACAAGGTACTTCTCCTATCTGCTGGCTATCTCTAGACTCGAGCCCGTGTGCTCCTTGTTGAGCGTCTGTAGACTTTTTGTCCAGACTTGATCTCTACACCTTGCTGCCCTGGATGTCAGCCTAGGTGTGCAGCCCTAACCCAGCTCGTCTGCAGCTCTTCAGCCTCCTATACACCTCCTGGATGTAGGCCCTATAGGTACTGATCTGCTGCTCCAGTCTGCTGAGGCTTTGCTGGTCCAGATGATATGATGATCACAACACCTTGCTGCCCTAGAAGACAGCCAAGGTCCAGCCTCTAGGGAACTCAGTCTGCAGCTCACCTTCCACTCTCCTTTTCCCCCAGTGTGAGGCCCAAGGGAGTGGCTTCTGGCTGCTCCTGTCTGCTGCTGAACTTGCTGGATAGTTGGATGTAGAATGAGGCCAAGAGCCTCTGCTTTTATAGGCCCTAAGGGGCTGGGAAAAAACCGACCAGTCAGGCTGCCTATGGCCGACCCAAACAGGCCGACCAGGCGCTGACCTGGTCTGCCTATAAATGCCCCTTTGGGGCCCTCTTTTCTAGGGCCTTTGGCCCACACTTAAAGGCTGGGTCCAGCCCCTAGTTCGGCCTAATATCTGGCCTGGTTGGCTGGCTCCAACCAGCCCTAACCAGCCAGTTCTATGGCAGACATCCTGCTGATTCCCCCTGCCATTAATGCACCATGTGCTGGTCTTGCTTCTGCGGACACCTATTGCAAGCGCCTCTTCTTCTGGATCACCACGCAATCATGCTCCTCATCATATTTTTTCTGCCAGGGCAGATGCAAGACATCCTGTCGACGGATGTCAGCCTAGGTGTGCAGCCCTAACTCAGCTTGTCTGCAGCTCTTCAGCCTCCTATACACCTCCTGGATGTAGGCCCTATAGGTACTGATCTGCTGCTCCAGTTTGCTGAGGCTTTGCTGCTCCAGATGATATGATGATCACAACACCTTGCTGCCCTAGAAGACAACCAAGGTCCAGCCGCTAGGGAACTCAATCTGCAGCTCACCCTCCACTCTCCTTCCCCCAGTGAGGCCCAAGGGAGTGGCTTCTGGCTGCTCCTGTCTGCTCCTGAACTTACTGGATAGTTGGATGTAGAATGAGGCCAAGAGCCTCTGCTTTTATAGGCCCTAAGGGGCTGGCAAAAAACCGACCAGTCAGGCTGCCTATGGCCGACCCAAACACGCTGACCAGGCCCTGACCTGGTCTGCCTATAAATGCCCCTTTGGGCCCTCTTTTCAAGGGCCTTTGGCCCAGACTTAAAGGCTGGGTCCAGCCCCTAGTTCTGCCCAATATCTGGCCTGGTTGGCTGGCTCCAACCAGCCCTAACCAGCCAGTTCTATGGCAGACACTCCTGCTGATTCCCTCCGCCATTAATGCGCCATGTGCTGGCCTTGCTGCTGTGGACACCTATTGCAAGCGCCTCTTCTTTTGGATCACCACGCAATCATGCTCCTTATCAGATCCTTTCTGCCAGGGCAGATGCCAGACATCCTGTCCCCGGCATCTCCCTTTCACAAAGGTGTCTTCTTACGCAGCCATGCTGATCTCTCTAGGTAATTCACTCTTTGTTGTCTGACTAGCACCCACATGGCAGCCAGGATGCTGCCCATGTGGCATTCTCTCAAACCCTAGGTTCACCCCCCCACCCCCCATGCTCTCCTCATTTGGGGGCTTACAGATGGGGAGGTGACCTTTCCAACATTTGTACATCTTCCTTCGCTTGCCTTGAACGCTCCGGTGAGCCTCATGCTGAGTTCAGGTTCCAGCCTAAACTACTACTTTCTAAAGAAGAGGGCAGCAGTTTAATGTTTCCGTTCAGCTTGATAACTTACAAAAATTTGATTTCGGCAGCTTTCCTTCAACGTCTCAGCGGCTGGACCTCCTTTGTCGTCTGTGTGAGGTGTCTGTCTTTACTTTTTGGGGCGAATTATGATGGCCTCTATGTTACGAGAATGGTCGTCAGCAGCCATTGGAACAAATAAGACGGAATCCTTTATTTTCCTCAGCAAGGGTTTTTTTATGCTTGTTGTATCAATGTGGATACCGTATATCCGTTGGTTAGCTTGGCAGGAATCCATGGCGTTGGCTATTTTGCATATTTTATGCCTTGGGATTCCCTATTTGACCCGGTGCAGAATCTCCTACATTATTGTTTTGTTTGGGTCACCCTGAAAGCGTTACCAGTACCTCTTCTCCCGTGCATTTTGGGGAGGGTGCTCCAACTTCCGAAGCGGGGTTTTTTTAGTCCTGAGTAGGGACATCCAAATTTGCATTCTCTGGGATATTGAGCAGCCCGTATCTTCTTTTTGGATCTTGATTATGGCTTGGCGCATCCATTTCCTATTCCTTTATCTTTTGCTTCTTTCCCAAATGCATGTGACAAGCATTGTCAAGTTGGTCATATTTTGTTTGGAGCTGCTCCTTACACTCATGCCCATTTGGCAATGTTAAGAGATCCCTGTCTGTCCCTTGGGCTTCTACTCCTGTCCTGTCAGACAAGGTGCAAAAGGCACAAGTGACAATGCCTCGTGTGGAGCATTACTCAAGGACTGAAGTAGAGATTTGCAAAAGGTAATGTGCTAAGAAGCCCTGCAACCAACACACCAGGCTGACTTGATTAAGCTGACGCATGCATCTCCGAATTGTAGTGGCAGGTCACAACAAATTCCTACTCATTTTGAGCTAAGTTTACTGTTATATAAGGATGATTATGGGTAGTAGGAGCATTTGCGACTGCAAGACCCTTGTTGCTGTTTTTTCTTTCTTCGAAGCAATTAGCTTGCGACAGTCAGAGATGCCATGGCCGAGCCTCTTGCAATAATTAGAGAGGTTCTTCTTCTTCCCATCAGCAAGAGAAGAAGATGATGAGGTGCCAGATGAAGTTTTGGGCTTGCTGTAGATTTTCCCCCCTTTGCCTTTGCCACGGTGATTGGTGGCAAAGGTCTGATATGCATGAATAGAAGCAGCTATGTTTTGAAGACTCTGCTCCTCTTGCATTAGTAGGGCAACAAGTTGATTGAAGCTATAGTGTTTGGGGTTACTCATGGCCACAAGCCTCAAGGTCGTAGCAAATCCCTGGTAGAGTCAGTGAGTCCATCAAGTGTCGTGGACGGACAATCTCATTAACATTGATGAGCTGCTCTCTAAAATCCTTAATCTTGGTGAGATAGGTATCCCCTTCGTTCATCTTAACATTATCCAGCTGCTTGCGTAAATAGGCAACCCAGGCCTCATTGCGAATTTGCTAGAGACTGGACAAAGTGTCCCATGTATCCTTGTCTGTCTTGCAAGACTGAATGTGAGGTATAACCTCCCTCTTGCTATTCATAGCAATTACTGCATGTGCCTTTGCATCTCTGTGATCCCAACGAATCGGTTTCGGTGTGGGAGGGTCTACAGCAGACACTGTAGGAGTAGTGGTAGATGAACTAAAAGTGGCTGCCGTGGCAGTAGGTGCCTATCGTAACCCCCTAGTTGAGTTGGTGGTGCAGCCCAACTAGGGGTTCCTAGTTGGTGAGGCTAGGTGGGGGTAGGTGGAGGGCTGGTAGAGCTAGGCGAGGGTAGGTGGGGCTAAGCGGACGCGGTAGAGGAAAAGCAAGGGTCAAGGAGCTGCAACGGGCAGCGGGGCGGAGCAGAGGTAGGCGCAGAACAGAGGCGGGCGGAGCAGGAGGAGGGAGGTGGGAAGAGCCGAGGTGGGCAACTAGAGCGACAAGTGGGAAGAGCAGAGGAGCAGATGCGGGAGGCGCAAGAGTACAAGTCGGAGGGGGGGGGGAGAGAGAGAGAGAGAGAGAGAGAGAGAGAGAGAGAGAGAGAGAAGTAGAAGTAGAATTTATTATAGTCCTCGGGGGGCCAAAAATTACCCATGGGACCTAATCCTTAGTAGAGTTTTCAACTTCTTGACGGTACGAAAAAAGACGAGTGACAAAAGACCCCAACACTGCCGGAGAGGCAGTGGAGAGAAATGATGAGAGCTGTGTGGTGTCTACGAGTATCTGCTGGTAATCATCCTTGATATGTGCATATTTGGGGCATTGTAGGGCTACATGTGCCTCTATCTCGACTGTCTGTGAATCACTAAATCTGCGAACTCTGGCATGTCGTGGCAAATTCAGCCAAGCTCCTTTCATTATGGCCAAGGTATGTGACCGTGTGTGGAATCTGGCAATATTCCTGCGATAAGAGAAGAGGGATGGGAGTGCTGATGTATGGCTGAGCAGAGGCATCTGATTCATAAATGATGACCAGCTAGAGAGAGAGAGAGAGAGAGAGAGAGAGAGAGAGAGAGAGAGCATTCCAGCTACCATAGATGATTTATTAGACACTTTGCTGATATTGCAGCCCTGTTACATGATTTGACAAAAAAGGTTGAAGTTTTCAGATGGGGAGAGCGGCAAAGGACAACTATCAACACTTTCAAAGAAAAGTTAACAATTGAGCCAGTGCTTGTTGTTCCAGACTTACACAAATCTTTTGATGTGGATTGTCATGCATGTGGAGAGTGTGTGGGAGCTGTTCTTCACTAGGATGGTTGTGCTGTGGTCATAGTGCCTCAAAAGGCGTTTCAGGGCCCCCAAAACAGCACACCATTTTCGGCACCATTTAACGGTGTTTTGGGGAGCTCTATTTTTGCCCCAAATTTTGTGTGGCATTTTTTTGCATCGCGATGCATTGTTTTTTGCTCCTTTTGCTTGGCGCGTTTGCCGTTGCTCTCTAGCTCTCAGCCTTCAGCCTGCCCTTGCCCTCAACCCTTAGCCCTCAGTCTTGTTCCTTTGCTTCAGCCTTCTTCCTCCTCTCATCCTACTTTAGCCTTCAGCTTGCTCATCCCTTGCTTCTCTCCCATACCTTACTTTAGCCTTCCTCTTCCTCTGCTCTCCTTTGCTTCAACGTTCTTCCCCTCGTTTGCTTGAGCATGCTATCCTTTGCTCCAGCCTTCTTCCTCCTCTGCTGACTGCTCATCAGTTGCTTCTTCTCTCCTTTGCTTCAGCATCCAGCCTGCTTGTAGCCTCTCCAATCTAGCTTGCTTGTAGCCTCTCCAAGTTTCAATTTCTAGAATAGCTCTAGAATACGCTGTCTATCCTTAAGTTCACTCATAGGTCACATGGCTCTGGATCCATTTGGCGATATGTAGAGAAATTGGGGAGCTTTGAAGGGTTTGGTGGTTGTAAAAAATGGAAATGCATATTATGGGGGATGGACTAAACGGGGAGTATCACCCCTGTGAAGGACCATCTTGCCCATGTGTTTAACAAATATGTAGGGCCATGCCCCCATGTTCCTCAAGATGTTAAGGATAGCCTTGGAGGGTGGAGGCGAAAGTGTTTGGCTGTTCCCAAAGAGCAAGATTCTATGGAGCCATTGGATGAGGAGGAATCTTGTTCAAGTCAAGCAGTGGCAACAAAGAGGGGTAGAGATGCAAAGTCAGAGAGTCACCATTTCTCCCCCCCCTCTATGTTGGCTATGCTTGCAAAGAAGAATCCTTTGCTAGCGGATGTATCACAAGACACTCTTCCATCGCCTAGAAATGTGTACGAAAGGCCTACATCCAAGCTTTCAAAAGCAGGCAATGGCAGAGGCAACTAGAGAGCTCACCTGGTTGTTCATACAGTGTGCCATTCCCTTTCATGTAGTCAATAGAAATCAATAGAGGAAGAACATAAGGGCCATCAACTGCATTGGATGTGAGTGGGAAGGTCCTTCATCTGAGGCTTTGCGGGTACAAGAGCTCAAGTGAAAAGAGCATGCATAGAAGTGAGCTAGAGCCCTTGAAGGAAACATGGAAGAAGCATGGTTCCACTATATTGTGTGATGGATGGTTAGATCTACGTAGGCAAAATGTGTACAATGTTTTAGCATCTTGCTGCAAAGGCACTTTTTGAAAGCCATTGATACCTCGCTCCCAAGTTTCACAATTGCAGGTGTATTTATTTAGGGTCACATGCAAATAGGGCAGAATATTGTGCAAGTAGTGACAGATAATGGGAGCAATTGTAAGTCCATGGGCTCTATGCTAGAGGATGAGTTTGCAGCCATTGTGTGGACCCCTTGTGCATCACATGGGCTCGACTTATTGATTGAGAACATAGGTAAGTTACAATGGGTTGATTCCATCTTTCGCATTGCACGAAGCATGGTAAAGTTTGTGAAGAAGAGGCCAAAATTTTTGAACATACTTCGGGCCTACAGTAGTATTAAGGTACTGCAGCCTGCATCCACTAGATTTGCATATATTGCTTGAGAGACTTCTGCAAGCTCACAGGGAGTTGGTACGCGTTGTGTACTCAGATGAGTGGCTATCGTGGGATGAGAGAAAGAAAGAAAGAAAGAAAGAAAGTCTATTAATGTCCACTGGAGACCAAAAGGTCTATGGGACAACAAGAAACCCTCTAGTACATCTGCTTTAGGGAGGGCACATGGCAGCTCCCAAGGAGTGCAAAAAGCAACCCACATTATTCTAGAGTACCTGGGTATGGCTTGTTTATGATAATTCAGTTGGTTGCATAAAAAGGAATTCAAGCTTAGCTGGAATCGGAATTGAAGCACTTGAGCACTCCTCCATACAAAGAAGAGAAAAATTGTTTGAGTACCTTTGAGCTAGAGCGGTTGTTATATTGTCATTGCAATCTCCACCTCCTTGATAAGAATGCCAAGCACCTGGAGCCTTCTTAGGTGAATGTGGATAAGATTGACATCGAGAAGTTGAAGTTTATCCAAGAGATCCAATAGAATGAGCGTGATGTGTACACCTTGCTTTATGAAGAGTTGACAGCATTGACCCGCACCCATCGCTCTTCCATTCACTCTCAGAGCCAGAGATCGAGGGGGGGATCAGTCACTATCACTTCAGTAGAGCCATAGGAGTAGGATCCTCTCCTATCTTCATCTGAGGCTGATACTCAGGAGTTGGAGAAGACAGATGACTCCATGGATGCCGATGATCTTGAGGAGTGTTTTTCAGAGCATCCTACTGCACTTACCTCTCGGATTTTATCATATTTTTGGATCCGATATGGATCATGTTTTGTATTGACTACATCATTGATTGTAGTACTTATATAACTCCAGGATTTTGTCATGTGACTTTTTGAGGCTTCAGCCTAGGCCCTAGATTTTGTAATGTCTTCATTAATCATATATGTATGACACCGTTTCCACCGTTTCTTCCGATGGCCAAAATTCCAAAATATTGTTTCCCACTGTGCTCCGTTTGCCCATTTCTGAAACTTGTTGGAACTATGGTTGTGGCCTACGAGAGTTGGAGACTGCGTGATGCTGAGCGTATATGTGTACTTATGAGAGAGATTCTGGTTGAGGGAGGCTGGTTGCTTAAGGCCAGCACTCATAGGCAGCGAAGACTCACCCCGAGATCACAAGATACTTACGTGTAACACAACTCAAATACATGTGCTTACTTAAATTTAAAATGGGCAACTCAGATCTGAAAGAGAACTCAGATGGAGAGCCAAGACAGAATAGATATGTAGGAATATACTTGCCAACATATGTACCAACACATCTAGAAACAATCCCTGAGGTAAAACAAGGCTCTGTTTTCTGCACCCTGTGAAGGAAACTCCTCTTTTGCCATGTGCCTCTGTATAGGCTTCAGTAGCTGCTCGTGCCTTGCTCCCTTTGATATGCGCTGATTATACTACAGATAAAGCTCCCTTTGCTGCACCACTTTATGCTCTCCAACAGTGTGTAGATCTGTACCTAGTGTGTTGCAGATAGCTGACTGGCTGCCCCGCAAGTAGTGTTGATTAGATCCCTGATTCTCCCTCTGCTCCTCACCCAAATATGTGGCCTGCAGGTGGGACTACAAGAATAACTGGACCCCTGCAATGCCCTATTTATAGGGCTGAATGCCCTCTGGATCAGACGATCTCCCTGATCTGGCCCACCAGTTCTTGACCAGATCAGCCAACCTGCCCAGGTGCATCCCCCCTGGTTTTTGGCTGTCCACAGACTGGTCTTTTGCTGATGAGTCTACACCTATAAGTGGCCCCCTGCAGGCTCCTTTTCTGGGAATTGGCCTGCTGCCCTGGACCTGTATCTGCTGCTGTACCTGTTGTACAGCCCGCCTTTTGCTGTACCTGATGTACAGACTTGCTACACCTACTGTCGCTGCCGACGAGGTACTGTCACAGCCCTTTTTTGGGTGCTTTCCTTGCTACGCACTGTAGCAAGTTCTGTGCACTCTGCTTGGGCTAGTGGCTAGGCTCTTTCCAGCTGTGCAGCCAGCCCATGAAGACAGATTTTGATGGCCCTTTGGGCTGCCTCAAATAAACCCGAAACAGGATCTGTCTGCTGTTTATGTGGCAGCCATCTTGCTGCCCACATTGCAGCCTTGGTCCATCCCCCTTCTACGCTGTGCAGATGTGTGGACCCCTTGATCTCTCCTCATTTCAGGGCTCACAGGTGGGGTATTGACCCTATATCTCCAACAGCAGTGCCACATGGCACCTCTATAAACCTAATCGCTACCTGCTGCCTGCTGCCTGGTTCACACATTCACCTCCTGCATTGAGTCCTGTGATTGCTAGTAGTTGCGAACCCATCACAATCAGTATCAAACTTGCACTGCTGCTCGCCTACAAGTAAATTGTAGAATTGCAACTCTTTTCCATTTCTACAATTAGAACCTTCAAAGGGGTCCACCCAAATCACTATCCTATGTACAGATTACAAAGCACCTGTGAAGCACCAGATCCATGACAACAGTTTGCAGGGATAAACTGAGCTAGAGGCTCTCAACAAAGGAATCTGCAGGGTTTCTTTTTGGGCAACATGGATAGGCACCACGCAATTCGGATTTTCTTGCCCCACATATTTACATTATGGTGTTTGAAGCTCTTTGTTGGGACACTTTAGGGGCACTCATTTGGGCAACAATCGTTATTTCTATGTCAGTTAAGTTTTTCTACAATTTAAAGATACTAGTCCCTACCTTGAATGTTGTATTGAGATATTGAGCTATTCTCTATTCTGGTCATCATTATGCAGAAGGGGGGAGATGTGTGCCGATGCATGTGTCTCATGTCACCCGTGGCTGTGGTGATTTACTTTAGTTTGTCTATTCTATATTCTATGTAAACTGCATCCTTCTCTGGTACTTGATATTTTAAGAGTCGATATTGATATATCATATTACCTGGCTTTACATGGAAGAAGTAGCTTTGATGGATGGGGATGATGTGAAAGGATATAGGCTGTCATGTGGTCATAAGGAAAACAATGGTGCGGTTGATATAGTAGTAAAATGCTTGTTGCATGTAAGCCTAGCATAAAGCTAACCTTTTTCTTTTCTTTGGGGGCGGGAGGCGGGGGGGGGGGGGGGAGTTGAGAATGCTAACATTCATACTTTTTTCTTGGGTGTCCTGTTCAGGTGAAAATTGGTCTACGAGTTCTGACAAGACCTGTGGCTGATACACTACCAACGATTTACAGGAATTTAGGCTCAAACTACAGTGAAAGAGTTTTGCCATCCATAATTCATGAAACTTTGAAAGCAGTAGTAGCCCAATACAATGCAAGCCAGTTGATCACTCAGCGTGAGGTAGAAAGTTTAGAGTTTTATCATGGCTTAAATATATGGATTGAATCATGCCATTTTTTTTAAAAGTTGGCATATTATTTGGTACTATATGCTGTCATGGTACATGCCAGGCTATGTTATACACAACAAGAACTGGACTAGCTATTATGAACAGTGTTCATTTGCATATCTAAGGTTTTGTGCAGGCTGTCAGTAGAGAAATAAGGAAGATTTTAACAGAGCGGGCAGCAAACTTCAACATAGCTCTGGATGATGTTTCAATCATAAATCTTACATTTGGGAAAGAATTCACAGCTGCTATTGAGGCAAAGCAGGTGGCTGCTCAAGAAGCAGAGAGAGCAAAGTTTATAGTCGACAAAGCTGAACAGGATAAGAGAAGTGCCGTTGTCCGTGCTCAGGTGAGTGCTAGAGTATCTTGTCCCTTTTTTTTTTTCCCCAAGAGAGAGAGTATCTTGTCCTAGTTCATGAGATGTGCATATGGGGGTCTTTTTTTTTCTAAGCTAGCGTTTTGATTACTGTGTGGCTTGGAAGGTTGAAGAAATGAATGCTTTGTTTTCATGTGAATAGGGAGAGGCAAAGAGTGCTGAACTCATCGGAGAAGCTATATCCAATAATCCAGCTTTTATCACCCTCAGAAAAATTGAAGCCGGCAGGGAGATAGCCAATACCATTGCTAACTCGGGAAATAAAGTGCTTTTGAGCTCGGATGGTCTGTTGCTTAACCTCCATGAATTGAACATTGGAGATGGAGGAGTTCCCTCTCGCAAATGACATAGAATAGCTTGGTTGAGAAGGGCAGAGGTGCCTTTTGCGGAACTGTAGTCCCCTCTATTTGCAAAATTTCTGCCTAGTTTTGGAAGGGGTTGTGACTCGTTAAGAAGCTTGGAATATTTTTATAAATGAAGCTATTGTAACTGCATGTGAAGCCTACATTTTTTGGCTGCCCCATCGATTTCAGGTCAACTAGGAACAGCTACATGTCAATTTCATGGAACGGGCAGTGATCTACATATCAAATGATACAAGGAATGAGTCAAAAGATTGAAGTCACAGGCGTTGGTCAATTAATTAAGTCCATTTCCTGATGCACCGCAATTATACTCGCAAAAGTATACTTCAGCCTTCATGGATATCCTTCGTTATGTTTTCTTAACTGTGTGCTCTGCTATATTTAACTGAATGTTTTAGAACCAAGGAGACTCGGTGTTAGCTATTCGGTAGTCATTTTCCTTGAGAATAGGAGGAAAGGACTCAGGCAAAGGAAGAAGTCGTAGGCTTGGGAAAAAGAAAGCTGTTTTGCCTGATTTAATGGTTAATTAAGTGCTTTAATAGTTTATTAAGGCTGCACTGATAGTGCTGGAGTTTAATAATAGAGTGTTAGGCAACTGAGGCAATGAGCAGGGAAATCTTCATGCAAGGGATTTCCATCCTTTTGGGTACCATTGTCATGATCAGAAATACTGTTAATATTTTCTTATAGCCCTGCTTTATTAAAAACCATTTGCCTCTGGTGGTACCAAGACGCCTTGATCCAGCACAGAGGGCGCAAACTGACGTACTCGCTAGATCCACATGGCATAAGAATCTAAAAGTTTCTCATTGGCTCCTCAAACTGACCCCTCTGAGGCCCTTGGCCTGTTCCGTAGATCTAGGTACTCTTTGATCAGAAGGGTAACAGCACCTGCCACCTATTTTTTGCTACATATCACCATGCATACCTACCTTCGTCACATGGTTGGGTTTGTGCATGCAAGCCAAGTAGAGGGTGGAAGGGTAAAAGTTAAGCCATCCTTAGCTTATGATGGTTTTCTCTATGTACGAATTATCCATCTTGTGGTAGCTCAAGTTTTAACCTTGAGTATTAGCCTATCAATTTTGATTACATCTTTTGGGGATGTAACATTCTTTTGTCCTCAACCAAAAGTTCTCTAGAGTTAAACTTTTGAATAGGATTCATTATTAATTTGTCAGTCCTTTGCATTTCATTACACAGAAAAGCTGCCTAAACTTTTTGATTCCCATTTTATGTCCAGAATTTGTTATGGAATGATTGTTGAAAAATTCCCTTGAACAAAGCTGGAAACATAATAAATACCAACAAAAGGTACACAAATCCTATGAGCGACACGATTGAAGCCTTATTCTCATCCATTCAATTTGTGTATATGAAAGCTAGGATGTCATAAGTCATGTTATGATTTATTTAATTGACATTGCTAAGTCCTTTGACCTCCATGATCAATTGCAGGGCTACATTCCACAATTGACAATGCAAGGATAATTCTTGTTTTTGTAATCGTACTGATTCCTTGGCTTTCTCTTGTTGAAAGGTGGGAGCAAGAATCAAGAGTGAGTAGAGAGCAAAACGTTGAACTAGAATAGATAAGATTGTGTGAGTTCAAGTGAGGAGGTGGTTTTGTCCAAGTGACAAGACCACACTAACCTACTAATTGTGGTTAGGGGAGAAAACCTCTAGTGAGGGAAAAGTGTCCCTAACTCACTTATGGATTACATTGGCAACTGCTTAGAATATGCCAATAATTCTAACACCCCCTTGTAGTGCCAATGTGATGATGTACAAGGAAGTAATCAGTCACCAAAAGGAGATAAGTTCAGGGCACTGCAAATGCCTCAAACTTCACGTTAAAGTGCTTTGGTGAAGATGTCATTAACATTGTTATGTGTTGATTCATAGATCATATTGATCTCCCTTGCATGCAACTTCTCTCTGACATAATGATAATGAACCTCGATGTGCTTCGTGCGAGCATGAAACACAGGATTATTTGCCACTGCTAAAGCACTATGATTATTAGTCAGAATTGGAGAAGATAAGAGATGAAGATTAGCAAACAAACAATGCAACCAAACACATTCAACTGTCGTCGTGAAAGTTGTCCTTTGCTCAGCTTCATGTGAGGAAGTAGGCATAGTAGATTGTTTCTTGCTCAGCCAAGAAATGCAAGTTTTGAACAATTACCACTGATGTCATAGTCTCTAGCCCAATCTGGGTCACTGTAAGCATGCATTTGTAAGTCACCCCTCTGAGAAACATCAAGCCATAAGACTTTGTGTCTTGCAAGTAACGGAAGATGCGTTTTACAGCTTGTCAATGTGTTGTCTTTGGGTTGTGCATATACCTGCTCACCTGAGATACTACATATTGAATATTTGGCCGTGTATTGCATAAATAAATGAGCCATTTAACAGCCTAGCTATAAAGTGTGGCATCCATTGATTCACCTGCATCATACATAGTAAGCTTCAGCCCAGGCTCCATGGGAGTGGTTGTAGGCTTACAATCTTGCATGTTGAACCTATCCAAGAGCTTTTGCACTTACTTGGATTGAGACATAACAATGCCATGCTTGTCTTGTATGAATTGGATTCCTAAATAGAAATTTAACATGCCCAAATCTATCATGTCAAATTTAGCTTTCAATTCAGTCTTGAAATTTGCAATTATTTTCTCATTTGACCCTGTGAGTAGCATGCCATCTATATAAAGAATGATGACCAAAATATCCCCTCCCATCCTTCTTGATGTAGAGGGTGCTTTTTGTAGGACTATTGTGTAATCCC
Source organism: Dipteris shenzhenensis (assembly GCF_047967505.1). Taxonomy (NCBI): domain Eukaryota; kingdom Viridiplantae; phylum Streptophyta; class Polypodiopsida; order Gleicheniales; family Dipteridaceae; genus Dipteris; species Dipteris shenzhenensis. The sequence continues at coordinate 46,050,245 of NC_141624.1, read as the reverse complement.
TTACTTGCCAGAAAGGCATCAATCTTGGCATACCATGCACGTGGGGCTTGTTTCAGCTCATATAAAGCTTTATTCAGCTTGCAAACTTAAAGTGCATTGCTTGAAAGTTCAAAGCCAGGAGGTTGTTTGACATAAACCTCTTTCTGCAAGTTTCCATTAAGGAAAGTTGTTTTTATGTCCAACTGATGGACACTCTAAACAAAATTTGCAGCCATGGCAATAACTGACCTGTTGGTTGTCATTCGGGATGTAGGAGCAAAAGTCTCCTCATAATTTATGCCCTTTTTCTGAGCATAGCCTTTGGCAACCAGTTGTGCCTTGTACCTTTCAATGGACCCATCTGGCTTCCTTTTCACTTTGAAAACCCATTTGGTACCAATGGCATGTTTCCGTGGTGGCAAATCCACAACATCCGAAGTCTGTTTTTTCTCAATGGATTGCAATTCATTATGCATGCCATTCATCCAATGCACATTATCCTTGGCTTCTTCAAAAGTGTCAGGTTCTTCTTCATCAAGAGGAGTACTTACACAAGCTGCCTCAATAGAAAGAGCTCACCCTGCATGCCTTACTATACTACGAGTCCTACCAGGCAAAGGTGCTTCAAGTCTACTCTCCCTAAGAGTCTGTAGCAACTAATTTAGAACTATTTTTGCTGCATATATCTCTTGAATCTCTTGTCTGACACCATCATCCACTACCTGAGGAGGAACAAAATCAGCATGTGGCATGTGGACCAGATGGAGGTTGCTGTAATGCATGTATCTCTTGAATCTCTTGTCTGACAACATCATCCACTGCCTGTGGAGGAACAAAATCAGCATGTGGCGTGTGAACCAGATGGAGGTTGCTGTAAATTTTGATTTTTAGCATGAGCCTCAGTTGGGGAACTAAAAGTGATAGGAAGCATCCCCTCAAAAACATCATCTAAAGAAGCTAAGATAGTGAATTTAGCATGTGTATGAGCTGAATTCTTTGAAAAAATAACATCTCTACTCACAAAAATCTTGTGTTGGCAAGATTGTAGAGACGATAGCGTTTGCTTTGTGCACTATATCCAACAAAGTCTTATGTCGAAACTCCACAGGCATGTGGGGATATGCAACACAACCAAAAACACGAGAGTGATCCAGTGAACGCTTTCACCCATGCCAAGCCTCATAGGGAGTGATGGTCTTCAAAGCCTTTGTGGGAGCCCGATTCAAAACATAATTGGCACACATGAGGCCTTCGAGCCAAAATTTGTGAGGCAACTTCTTGCTAGTGAGCATGCATCTATCCATCTCCATGAGACTGCGATTTTTTCGCTCAGCTTTGCCATTTTGTTGAGGGGTAAGCCTCACTGTAAGCTGATGTGTGAAGCCTTTCTCCTTTAAAAAATGCCTCAAATTCATGAGACATATACTCCCCCTCTTTGTCAGTGCGAAGTGTTTGCACCTTGAGTCTTGTCTCATTTTCAACCATGGCCACAAAGTGTTTGAAATGCATAAATACATCTGATTTTTTCTTCAAGCCATAGACCCAAGTATAATTTGTGTAGTCATCTATAAATGTAACATAATACAGATAACCACCAAAAGCAGGTGTCCTCATGGGACCATAGACATCATTGTGTATGAGTTGTAATTTGCGAGTAGCTCATACTTCACCATGCTTTTTAAAGGGAATTCTATGCATCTTACCAAGGATGCATCCCTCACAAGTATGAGGAGGAGGTGACTCCAAAGGAGGCAATGCATAAACCATAGCATGCTTTTGAAGTGTCATCAAGTTGCCATAGCTCATGTGTCCATGTCTGGCACGCCAAAACTCTGCATTCTACATGGCAGCAGTGGGAGTGCTTACTGCAAGTGCAAGATTGGATCTTTTCTCATAAATATCAAGCTGAAAAAGACCTCGATACAAAGTGCCAAACAACATCAAAGAATAATCATTCTCTTTGTCTCGGACTGCACACTTGACATAATCAAAGATAACCTAAAATCCTCCTCGATTGAGAGAGGATACTGAAAGTAAATTCTTCTTTATACCTGGCACATAAAGAACATCAATAATTTTGAAATCTGTGCCATCCTCCTCGTATGATGTCACCTACTCCACACACTGAATAAGAAGAAATATTGCACATGTCACCTTCTTTTTAGTGGGTGGTGCATGCAGAGATGCAAAAAGACTCTTCCTTGAAGTTATGTGCTTGGACTATCAAAATACCAAGTGTTTAGTGTCTCATTGACACTGAAAGAGCATGCATTCATCGAAGGGTCATAGTTGCAAGTCAGGAAAGCATACGAGTCGTCCTCAAGAGTGGATGTAGTATCTGGACCAGCCACCATATTCAACAACTATTCCCTCAAATCCTGAAGCTTGGTGAGGTGAGCATTCATGGAATCACCATCATCCATGTGTGTATGAGATAGCTCTCTCTTTAGGAATGAGACTAGGGCATCATTTCTTGCTGCAAACATGCTCTCTAAAATATCCCAAGTTGCCTTAGAGGTCTTGCATGACCGAACGTGAGGAATGATAAACCTCTTGACAGAAAGGGAAATAACTAAAAAGAGCTTGTGCATCACGTGAATCCCACCTTTTCTGTTTTGCTATGGGAGCCACCAAAGTAGTAGCTACTGCTCCTACCACTTGTCTTGTACCTTGACCTCTACCCCTACCTCCACTTGTAGGAGTGATAGGTGTAGAAACAGTTTCTAACCTTGTCTCATCTCCATTGACATAATCCCGGAGATGTCTGCCAGCTAGAATGTTGCACACGATAAAGCTCTAGCTATGCCTTAAAGAATTGCATCATCTCCTCTCGGTACAACATATGCAGGAAAAGATTGTGTCCAGTACCTAGGGAGGGAGCCAATGATTGGCTAAGAATTCATGTGTTGGATGCATTATATGCTCCCTTAGGACTTGCCATTGGGACTCGATGGTGGCAGCCCGATCCTGATGACTATTCTAAGTTAGCAGTGGATCAAGGTGAAATGGCTTTACAAGAGACAAGCTTTGTAGAGAAGAGGGAGGCAAAGGCAAAGTAATGGTGGTGGCCCAAGTTGTTGTACCACCATTTTGTTGCTTGAGTTATTGCTCAACAGGCCAGGCTGCTTGGTGTTTCCCTTATCCGCTCCCTCGGCAGCTTCTTTCCTTTGTTCCTTGTGCATAGCCTCTTCTTCCCTCTGCTCGGGCTTTTCACTGCCTTCGGCCCCCTTGGCAGATTCTTACACCAATTGTCTCATGGAGGTGACTTCCCGCTGTTCCTCTCTAGGTTTCCTTGCCCTGGGTCCTTGAAGGTGCTCTTCTCGCCATTCCCCTCCAAGTTTTCTTTCTCTGGCTCCTTGGTGGTGCCCTTGTCGGTGTTCCCCTCTGAGTTTTCTTGGGTCTGTTGCTTGGAAGTGTCCTCACCGTTCTGTTCCCCTTTGGCATCTTTTCTTGTGCCTCATCTCCAATACCCTTATCATTCTGCTCTTGTGCCTTCTCCTTGGCACCCTTTTCGACCCTTCTAGGTGCGTGTTGGGCCATGAAACCCATCCCATTGTAAAACGGTGATGTAGCATGCAAAGGTGTAGTTTGAGCTTGCAATGGATCTCACCCCTACTCACTGCCTTCAACTGGGACTCGAATACCTTTTTAAAGATAGTGAACCAGTCCATAGCTAAGTCGTCCTCCAGTGCTGCTATCATCTGCACCACATGTTGTTGTGGGACATAGTCCACAACTCCTCTTCGACCCAATGAATTTGGACAAGAATCTACATGCTATCCTCAAGTTTTCATTGAATGCTTTTGCTGATGAGGTAGCCTTGTTAGGACAAATAACTACCTGCATCAAAGTACACATCACATCTTGAGGCAATGGTGAGCTTTCTGGGAGTTGGGTGAGCTTTGAACTTGAAGGCTTTCTCCAATAAAAAATTGTGAGCTGAAGCCCTAGGACATGGATGTCATCGATTATGACACTATGGTCTTCTTTATCATAGGAGTCCAGAATTTCTCTTGCTAGCAATTCATTCCAAACCTCTCTCCATGGAAGACGTTCAAACTTTATGAGTTTCTTGCTCCGCAAGATTCTTGTGAGGATGTCACTTTTGAACTTTTCGATGGGGTGTGGAGGCAACACATGAGATGGTGCCCTTCTCCTCTTTTGGTGATCATAATGCTCTCTGCACTCCTCCATGAGTGCAAAAATTGCACAGCAGTAGATAGCTAAGTGAGGATGGGGATGATGAAGAAAAAGGATGGGATAGCACAATAAATGATAGGGGGCGATGGGAACAAGGAAGCTATTGCAAGTGATAGAAATATGGGAGCTATTGTGAATGACATGGAGATGGAAGTAGTAGAAGATTGAGAAAGCAAATGGAGACGATGAATAAAGTCCCTAACCAAGGTTGCAAAATGGGATCTAAAATTGGACATTCCATTAGATGGATGGCTGCATGAGTATCCCTTTCTTTAGCATGATTATTATGCATTAATGTGCCCACAACATTTAAACTGCCATGTGTCGACATGTCTTGCATCTCTTCTACTGTCACTGAATAGCTACCTAGTACTCTCATTGGCATAAAATTCACCAAGGCATTGTTGACCGAGTGATATGTATCCAAGTCTTGTCTGTACTGACGAGGAACCCACTCCTCGGTACAGCTTCACTTTGCTCCCATTATACAACTCGAGGAATATACTCCCTTGCAAATCTTCAAGTTGAAGTGTCCCATTGGAGAGAACTTCAGTTAACCGGTAGTCTCAACATCTTATCTTAAGCCTCAATTGGAATTTGATGCTCATCCCATAAAGCTTCCCAATTTGACATTTGTTTTGAGAGGCCCCAACTTTGCATTATACAGGTAATATCAGCATACCCTTCTTCAAATGCATAGGCACAATATGCCTCTCATGCCATGCCTTTCTTTGGCATTGTATCACTTGATGTGACCAGGCTGCTTAGAGGCGTAGCTCATCTAGGTGGCTTAGGTGATGCAATCGCCCCTTGATTACTTCTGAGTCATCCAAGTATGCTCGCTAGCAATCCAAAGATTAAGAACAATAAATTTTAAGGGAAACACTACTTCCAAACCAAAGGTCATATGAAAGGGAGCCAGAAATGTAATGATATTATAAGCAGTTCTATATGCCCATAGAGTGGAATGGAATTTGGTATCCCATTCACTCTTGGCTCATTGCACTATTTTTGTAACGATCAACTTAAGCGTTTTGTTCGTTGACTCGACTTCACCATTGCCACCATATCGCACAAGGTTCACCACCCTCTGTAGGTATACAAGCCACAACGTCCATCCGCGACGGGAAGCACCGATGCAATCCTTGATCATGCAGGACCCAAACAGTGGCATGCCAACGGCGGCACGCACGTCCAAGACGCTACTCGCAGTCCCTCATCGCCTACTAGATCGCTGGCTGCAACGACCGTGCCCAATCTCGCAAGACGGGCACGCACGAAAATGGCCAAAACGTTCAGCGAAGAGAAGGGTTCACCCACCCATGGAGCCTTCGGTAGTCACAAGAGGGGTGGGGGACCAGACGCCTCACCACACCACGACCCTCGTTCAACGGTCGGCCTTTGCCCACAAGCAGGAGAACCACTCCCCATAATATAGTTGCTGGTAGCCAGGCAGGGTGGCAGCTCCACTCGTCACAAGTTCCGCTAAACACTCACGGCAGGGGGGGGGAGGGGGCATGGAGTGCGGGGGTGGGAGGGATCTCGCGCAAAGGAGGGGGGGGCATGGTGGGTTGGGGGGGGGACATGAGGGGTGGGGGTGGGGGTGAGGGTGGGGGGGGGGTAAGCAACATGCGCACAAGGGGGGGGGGGGCATGGGGTGTTTGGGGGGGGGGGGGGGGCATGGGGAGTGGGAGGGGGGGGGGGGGGCATGGGGTGTTGGGGGGGGGGGGTGTGGTAAAAGCCTCAAAGCAAGCGGGAGGTACCTTGCCCCAACTCCAAGGATAGTAAGTAGTGGTATTCATGATTTTGAATTCAATCTCATGTAGCTATACCACATCCTTAAATGTGTACCTTGATCACTAACAAGTTGTAAAGGGCATCCATATCTACAAATGATATTAAAAAAAATGAACTTAGCATTATTTTGAGCCGAGTGATATCGGAGTGCCTTAGCTTCAACCCACTTAGTAGCGTAGTCAGTGGCTACAATGATGTATTTATTTTGTGTAAACCTTGCAAGTTTGAAAGGCCATCAAAATCCAAACCCCATCTTTAAAAGGCTTCCCACAGACGAGTAGGTTGTACTGGTATAGACTGATTGGCCGATAATTGTCGAGTGTGTTGATAGATGTCACAATACATACACTTAGTTTGAGCATCTTTGAACAAACTTTCAGACCATAAGCCTCCTTGCAAGACTTTTCTAGTAGTTAATTCCACTTGGAAATGTCCTCTTGATGGACCGAGTGAGTTTCCTATAGAATAGTCGCTTGCTTGTGTGGCATCACCCATATGCGAAGAGCTCCATCTACACATTAACAATAGAGATGTCCACCAATCAAAGTTTATTCCACGTCTTCAAGGCCAGTTGTCTGTGCTTATCTTGAGGCATTTTATTAGGAAATGTACCCTTAGACAAATAATCCATCAACTCGACACATTCATGCCCATAATACTCAACTGCAAAGAGTTCAGCATAGTAGGGACCCCTTGAGTATCCTCGGGTGCACGAAGTTTGGATAAACAGTAAGCTCCTACATAGGTTTTCCTAGGCTTATGAATGATTTTACAATTGAACCTAAAGAAGAAGCATCCAGCGCACAAGGCATCCTTGAATAACAGTCTTAATAAAGCACTGCTTGGTGGTCAACATAGAACACAAAAGTATTGTCAATTAAATAATGCCTTAGTTTCTGCATACTGAATGTCATTCTCAAAGCTTCTTACACAGTGGTATTGTAGTTGGAATCGGTGGGTGTCATAGTGAGAAGAATCTACATGCACATGGAACATAACATCCCACCTTGATTGCCTTAGAATAGGAGTAGCCATTGCTCGGTTCTTCAATTCATGAAAAGCTATTGTCAACTCAGTAGCCACTCAAACTTACCACTCAAACTTGGCATTTTCTTTGTCAACTCATACAATGGAGCTACAAGCTGGCAAAATCTTTGATAAAGCATCTATAGAAGCTGATAAACCCCATAAAAGAATGCAATTGAGTTAGATTTTTTGAGGCTCAAGCATTTGTTGTATGGCTCGAATATTACCTGGCTCGGTTCAGATACCATCTTGAGATATGACATGACTGAGCATTATCCCCACGGACACAGAATACACTTTTAGCTAGGTTCAATGAAATAGCCACTTATTTGCATCTTTTCCAGGTAACCAAGATAATCCTTATCAGAAATCATCTAAAATAGCAATGAACTCGGTGAGAGAGTCTTAGAAAGTTTCTACCATGAACTTTTGGAGGGTTGACGAGGAATTTGTCAACCCAAATGGCATTACTCGGGTTGCATAAGCACCCCATTTTGTGATAAAGGTAGTCTTGGACTGATCTTCTGGAGCCATAATGATTCAATTATAACCATTGTAACCATCCATAAAAGAGTACATGTCATGTCTTGTAACTTGGTTCAAGATTCCATCAGTGAAGGGTATTGGAAATAGACGAGGAACTATCTAGCCACTGTAAATGTCCATAAATGAATACATCTCATGTCCTACAACTTGGTCCAAGGTTCCATCAATGAAGGGTATTGGAAACAAATTAGGAGCTATCTGGGCATTCAACTTCTGATAGTTTACACAGACTTAGAGTCTACCATTTTTCATAAAACCAACATGCAACAATTGATCTAACTTGACTTTTACTAGTTTGGCATAGTTGAAAAAAATAAAAAACCTGCTTAGCACAGTTAGGATTTAATGCTATTGAATTGGTTTGGCATCTGGCTGCAAACGTATCTTATGTTGACACAACTTAGGAGGAATTCCTTCTAGATAATAAGTGTAACTCCAAGCAAAAACATCCTTATACTAGACAAGTAAATACCTTGTAACCCTTAATTGCTTGGAAGAAAGATTGGCACTTACCACTACCATTGCAGGGTTATCTGTTGTTTTGGGATTTAGTTCTTGTGTTGGATCTGGTACTAATTGTTTAGTACTAAGTCATGTAACAGACAACATCATTTTAGCTAACTCTCATTCCCCTTCAATGTCTTCAATGAAGCTACGTAAAAGAGGTCTTTTTGCTTAGCAATCTACTTTGCTTTCAGCTTCTGTTTGATATCTACATAACCACATGAAAAATATCAATCTCTCCTACAGGTAGGATTTGTAATTCCATCAATTGTGATTCCACATTTTAAGGGAATGGATTTGCGACCTCCAAATTCTTTGGTCGACCACTACTCGAAAACTTTCAAGGATTTGTAAGAATGTACACATCTTGACTATCTATTTTAATGATCATCTCTTCTAAACCCCTATCATGGAGTACTTTTACACTCTTAAGCCAAGGTCATCCCAATAGTATTTGATAGGCATGCTGCTCCATGGCAATCACAATAAAACTAACCATATAATCGATTCCACCTATGGAGATGACATCCTGTAACATACCTTTCAAATTGCTTGGCCATTGGTCTATCATACGTACTTGGAAAGGTGATGGTTTGTAGGACTCAAACTTTATTCTCTTACAAATTTCTTTAGAAATGATGTTGACCCCAAAACTTCCATCTATTATCATTATCGGTATGGTTTCTTTCTTAAACTTGATGGTGATACTGGCACTTCCTCATGAAGTACTGGAGTGTCAATCACAGGTATAGCGGCACTTCATACTAGAGTGTCAATCATAGGTATAGTGGCTAAAGAATCTACCTCTTTTGGTTGCTCGGATGATTCTTTGAGTTGTTGAGAAAATAAATCCTGACAGTATGGAGCTATCTGCATTAACTCAATGAATGTCAAACTGACTTGCATATTCTTAAGTATTTTCCATGCTCAGGCTAGCTCTATGCTAACACTCACTTGCATATGTACATCTTCGCACATATAGGTAGCATCAATCGATTTTAACCTAGCGCTCAGAAGTGATGCCTAAGTTCTAGCTGCCCTATGAAATCCCAGCAACAAAAAAATCATATAGTTAGTCCCTACCTAGCTATTGCTAAGTCACGTGCACTCACACGCTTTCGCTTAGACACATAGATGATTGCATGAATAATTGTGCCACACACTTTCATTCCACACTCTAAAAGCATGTATAAAAATAAGATCTTTCACAAACACACAGAAAGGTCATACCTGCATGCCAACCAATCTAATGATCAATGGTATACCACTTGCACATGGATGTAGGTTTAGAAAATATGCTGCCACTAAAGAGGATGTGCAGAAGCACTCAGTTCTGATGCATTTGCCTTAGATCTTAAGAATTCCCCTTGCTCCGTAATGGACTGCTAAATCTACTAGAGCTTTCTCTTTTAACTCCCTTGCAATTTTAGTGGCTAACTCATTTCAAGCCTTCCAATTGATGTCTTTACTTGAAGGATCAGTGTCTTTGTGGTTGTATCTGATCCTTTTGACCAAGTAACCACTTGGGCATCAACTATATCTAGTATGCAAGCTACAAAACTACTTGGCATTTTTGATCCACTTCTTTTCTTGCCATGTTAGTTTTAAGAAGCTTCAAATGATAAGATCATATTGGAAATTCAAAACCTAGATGATTTTCCCCACAACAAAAACACTTGATCTTAGATGGGTTTATTTTCTCCTTACCATTCTTACCTTTGTCTGTCTACTTGAGATTTGGTGGCTTACCGTTCGATGGTCGGGCATTTGTTATCATCACTTAGTTCATTCACACTTGGTGATTTTTACCATTGAACCAACATTTTGATTAATCATGACCAAACTTGGTACAAGTATTGCAATACTTAGTTTTAAATTTCTCTTCCAAGTGTCCACCCCTAGAACACTTGTTACACCATTTCTCATCATTGCCTGGTTTACCTTGAATGCTCAATTCTTTTCAGGCCTTCTTTAGCTCAAGTTTGTGAGCTTATCTTTCTTTGTTGGCATCTCCTTGGTGTCACTTCCAACATCTTTCTTTTTTTCCTTAGTCTCAAGCCTTCACTCTTTTCTAGAGCGATAGCTTGGTCTAGCAATTCTTCATAAGTCTAGACGGATTGACTATCTTTGGCTTGCAAAAATCTACCTAAGTGTAACCTATGATCAACCAAGCTTGCATATACTTGTCATATGGAATAGTACTCAACTGATTGTTGATAAGAGCTCACATGGGGAAATATCTAATTGGAAACTGATTGAACCACCTCTCATAATTTTTTATTAGGATACATGGGAAATAGTCCATGTACTCCTCATTTGTGGTGGCACAATTGATGTGATAGACTTGCAAGAAACTTTGCAAGTGACTATATGGATCTCATCATTAGTGCCTTTGAAAATTTGGAAATTTACCTTGTCAACATTGGTGCTGGACTTAGATTTTTCTGCCACATAGCCTGAGTAGATAGGTCTTCCACTCGGAATGGCTAAGTCATTGGGCTTCCACCGATCATACCTACCTTCATGCATATGATGTTGTTGGCTATCCCACAATCGGTTTATACTATCTTCAGGCCTTAGAGGTATAGTTCAATGTATGTAGGCATAAGTCTAGTAGAACTTCTATCCACTGTGAGAGGAACTTGGGCAAATCGCCTTAGTTGCTCCATGTTCACCTCAGGCCTTTGGTGGTGTCTCTTCCCATTAGAAGTACACCTCTCTTCTTGTCAGTTGTTTCTTCAGCCATCTGTTGAGCTGACTTCTTCCATCATTTCTTTCTTGATGTAATTCCTCTAGAATGATAGCCGAGTATTGTCAAAGTCATCCTCTTCATTCTCTAAGTTGGTCTTCTTGTTCAATTTGATGTTCTAGAGGAAATGTTTATCTGCTCGCAATCCAAGCTTTCTGTAGATGAATGCTTAGACTCCACTTACCATGACAGACCTTCAACCACCAATGTTTTGGTATGCCTTATCATAATAACAACGTTTTGTCATTTTGACTCCACATATAGTAATCAACTTTCACCCCTAGGGTAGGGTGGCCAAGTCTCTCTCCTCACTATCATCGCTCCTACTAGACAGTTGATGCTTCTATAAGGCTCCTTTGGGCATTGAACTTTAGTTCTAAGATTGCTCCAGTTCTCATGGTAGGATGCAACCAATTCCTTTGGCACATGAACTCTTCGTGCCTAGTCATGTATCTTCTCTTCTTTTCAAACGTGCATCAGCCACCATTGATTAAGGTGGAAAGTATCTGAGTAGCAACCCAAATACTTTGTGTCCCACCACCTGCCGGCCTTCAAGCACACCACCAGACTACACAACTTGTGTGGAGTTACTTGGAGAAATTTCTTGTCGTAGCCCACAATTCCCAACAACTATTTCACTTTGTCACTAGTTAACATGAACCTCACTAACCTCAACACTAAACTTACTATCTTGGTTCTCTAAATCTCTTGACTAACAACTCGTCAACTTGTGATTCAATTGATCCTTTCCTAGCAAGATTGCCAAAATGTTGACACTTCAGTTCACTCACCCATGGTGGTTTGTGGTGTTAACCCAACCCGGTGTTGTTCTCGGTGAAGATGCTCTCTCTTGGAATCCTAAGTATAACATGCTTGGGTGATAGAACAAATGACAACCTTAACACTTAGAGTTCGAGGTTAGTTGTCCAAAAGAGAACCGTATGGTGATAGACAAATATCGAGTTACACATACACTTCAAGAGAGTACTGAGTGCAATACACCATCAAAGACAAGGATATAGACAAATAGAGTCAAATTGTATTGATTTGTTTACAACCAATTTTCCTCGGCATGCAATGAATACTTAGTAGCTTACTATCCTAGCAAGCTCAAATGAGAGGAAGACAACTCAACACAATCCTATCTTGTTCTCTTCTCTTCTCCCTGTTACAACCGCATCACCTCTAGCTAAGCAAAACCCCCTTTAAAGTATAGTAGCACTTAGCGTGTCACATTTCTAATGTTGATTGGTGGAACTATCATAATCTCCTACACCTCTACTACAAAATAGTGCTCAATTCAGGACTCCACCGCTTCTAAGTAGGTCAGCACTCGATGATTGCACTTGGAACCCTATTGTGTTAGCCTGAATTGATGGCTAATAGTCACAGGCAAATTCAAAATGGTAGGAGAGAATTTGAGCCTCGTCAAAACCTCCATGATGTGGCGACCCTCCATGTTAGCCTGACCTGAGGGCTAATATATAGATTCCATTTTTATTGGGGGCTAAGTCTAATTCTTTAGTTTTGTAAAAGGAAGCTTGATTTATCTTAGTATTATATGAGTGGTGGCATATGTGCTTCTTTGTGTTCAGGGCCTTTTCTTCAATGCTTTCTCCTTTCTAAGATTCTTAGCTTGCTCTATTAGCTTTTAATGTTTTACTAGGTTAGGTGGCTCATGGGGTGACAATAATTAGCATATGATGTAGGGGCACTAAAGGTTATTTCATTTTTGCTTAAAGTTTCATCCAAGTTTTTAAAAAACATTTTTATTACTTTGGTATGTAAGCTTCTATTGATCATGATTCATTTTGATTAGATTTTATGGAGATTTGATGTTCTTCTTTCGGCGGTGGCATTTAGCATCTTATTATTATAGGTAGAGGGGAGCCAGTGGGGTGTGATAGCTTGGTAGCTTGGCACCATTTTCTTCTTTGTTGCACTTGAGATTGTGCTCTTCTCCTACATCTCTAGCCTTTTGAATCTCAGATGAGGAGCAACTCTCTATCTGTTGGCTTCTTGTTTCTTTGCTTCTTGATGTTATGGAGAGAGCTTTATTTTCTTTTTGATCTTTCATGGCATGTTTTGCTACCCTTTTCAATTTCTTGCTTTTGATTGTTAGCTATTAATAGTCATAGATTTCAAATTTTAAGGTTTTTTTAGGTTAAGTCTAGATTTAAAAAAGCTTGACTTTTCTTAGTATTTTTGCAAGCCTACCTTATTTTCTTCTTTGTGTTAAGAGCATTTTCTTCCAATTTTTCTCATTTCTCAACATTATTAGCCCATTCTTTTAGCTATTTTTAGTAAGTTAGGTGACTTAAGGATGAGATTAATGAGTGTAAGTTGCTTGATGGCCGAAGGTAATGCTTAGTTTTGTTAAATCTTGTCTAAGTTTTTAAAGAAGTTTTGTTATGTTGGTGTGTAGGAAGCTATTAATTGCAATTGGCTCTATTTAGATTTCATGGAGATTCGATGTGCATCTTTGGGTGTGGGTATTCAAATTTTAGTTTTTGTAGGTAGAGGTCCGCAGTGAAAGGAGCGTGTTAGGTTGGTGCTTGGCATCATTATCTTCATTATTGCACCTGTGTTTGTGTTCTTCTCCTTCCTTGAGTGTTTCGTTGTGAAGCTCCAAATGAGGAGGGCCTCTCTATGCATTGGCTACTTGTTTTCCATCCTTTGTGTTATCTTGTGGGTGGCTCGATTGTGTTTGTGTTCTTCTCCTTCCTCGAGTGTTTCCTTGTGAAGCTCCAAATGAGGAGGGGCTCTCTATGCATTGGCTACTTGTTTTCCATCCTTTGTGTTATCTTGTGGGTGGCTCGGTTGCTAGTTGAGGTGTGATCGCTCATCAATTAGTAGAACTTTGTGCTCTTCGAATGTATTTGTGATCACATTTTATCAGCAGTGGTTGAGTGTTGCTCAAGCTACATTTTTTTCTACTAGTCCTACTGCCAAGTAAGGCATAGTATTAGTTCATGATTTAGTCTTTTTAAGTGAGTCGGGTGCACGCGCGTGCACACAAATAAACACACACACATACACACAAATGCCCTTGGATATATTTGCATTCCTTGGGGTTGTTAGCACTTTGATTGTCCATGAGAACATCGTGGACCTTGTACTTGTGGTTACTTTGCAAACCAAGGGAAAGAATGCAGCAATGGTTACTAACCCCGATATCTTGCACCTTGTTGTACTTTCATAGACTTGATTGAAATCTATAACTCTATGGCATGACCATGATTATGTATGTGTTATATAGGATTTGAGCTTCCTTGGAATGGCTATTGATTGGTAGCCTATGAGTTATGCATTGATGGAGAGGGATTTTGCCTTGGAACATAAATGGGTTGGAGGCAAATGATATATGTTTAGACCCTATAGATTTATTATACCTTTAAGAAAAGAATATATATATATATATATATAATTTCCTTCTCTTTAAATCATGAAGAGAGGATGATCTTTTGGAGGGAATCGATTAATTAAAGATCAAGCGATTATTCTATTGAAACACTACAGAAGGAAGTATTATACTTGGGCGTTATTATAATGGAAAAGAGGCTAGGATCAATCCAAGAAGAAATACGTGACAACAATGGAATAAAATGGTGGGATTTTTTACCATAATTTGACGAATATATTCGTGCAATGAGTGATGCCTAAGTGCTTGGATAGATAGAGCATTTATATTTTTGAATTTATGAGAGATGCTGGAGGCAACCTTAAGCGGGAAGTTTGGAGTACTTTGGGCATAAGCATCACTGATCATCGCTTATCATTGACCTTTTCTTCTCATTGTGATGGAAATGTGGTCCACAAAGGAGTTGGCTATGTGAGATCTTCCAAGATCTATTTTGGAGAGCACAATAACTAGAGGGAGAATCCAAGGATTTTACATTAACGGGAGTGACACAAGAATAGATACCGGTACAATGGGACCATGGGTACATTTTCCCTCCCCTTCGAACCTTGGTGAACTACTGGTATCACCCCATACTCCAACGAGACAGACCCCCATCTTAAAAAACTGTGATGTCCCACACGAGCTGGAAAACTTGAGCAGTTCTATATTCTTATTTGGCACCAAAATACTCCGAATAGTTGCCACCGATTGGAGATGTCAAACATGAGCATGGATGGCGGTGCAAGTTTGTTCTCCATGCTTCTCCAGCGAGCTTCAACCCCCTCCCCAAGTGGGTCAAGAGATAAAAGAAGGCTGCAACAGATGTCGGAGGAGCGATAGAACCCCCTGGTATGACGTTTGATCTTGAGCTAGCTTGCAGAATTCGACCAAAGCAAAAGAAGCTATTGAACTACAATCATTCTACTTTAGAGCACATTGAACCACGTTCATTCTACTTGGCTTCACGTTGAAGCACGATCCTTCTACTTGGTTGCCTTCACGTTGCTGCCTTCACTCGGCTCGATTGCTTCATTTTTGAACTTATGCTCTCTTACCACTAGAATGCATATACTAGTGTATGGTGAAGTGTCTGCTTTGTAACCTGTTGTGCATCAAGTGAGTGCATGGAATCGCATAGCTTGCAGGCCTGTGAGTTTCGGCTGAGAGAGTTCGGTTATCGTCTCTGTTGAGACGTCCTCTACTCCCAACTATTTTGTAGCTTTGTTAAGAAGCCCCTGGAAGTCCCTACTAATGACTGAAACACTGCTCTAGCGTATTACTATGATCTACTATGAGGTACTGTGGCGGAACGATATAGCTAGCATTAGCGCTTAGTAGAAGCTTGCTGTGGCTCAACGTATAGCCCTTCTCGAGCTATTCTCAGGACAGCTGGTCGCTCTCTTACGACTCAGAGCCGCAAAGGTTCTACCTTCACGTTGCTTTACGATGGTCATGAGAAAGATGAACTGCCTTATGAATTGCTACACGAAAGTTTTTGCTAGCCAGAGCATCTTAGCCTTTAATAGCAGAGCCGGTTCAACAAAAAGAGAACCTATATATTGTCGTACGTAAGCTTCCCATGAATCTGGCATTTGGTAGCTCATACCAAAGCACACATCGCGACTGGTTGTGCTTGCCTCTTGTAAGCTATCTCACTAGCTCACGGGTTCCCTGAGCTACATTGTGAGCGAACTCTATGGATTGGGATACCCTGAGGAAAACGTGCGGCCCTCAAGTTGTGTGAGTCATCTTACTCTCCATGAGCATGGTTTGCATGAAGCTGGTGACCATGAATATAGATTTGATGACAGCAACAAAGGTGTCCACACCCTTAAGGTTTGATGCACTCCTATAACTTGTAGCAGCCCCCTTGCTTATACCTTTCACGAGCTTGTTGACTTGGATACTAAGGCTTATACCGTTGGAAGGAGAGCTACCTCACGTAGTGTTTTCCTGCCAAGTGACGGTCTATTTCTTGCTGCAGAGCTACGATGCTTTAGAACTGTGCTAGAAGCTATGAGCTACGTTACATTATGAACCTTGCTTATGACAACACCAGTTTACATACAGGTTTTGGCTATGATACTGTTAAATTACATGGCGCAGCGGAATAGGAACTGAACAAAGAATAGAGAGTACACACAGTGCAGCGGAATAGAAACTGAACAAAGAATAGAGAGTACACAGCAAACTGGAGACGAACAAAATTTTCCTTCAATACTAATGTAGTACAGATGATGGCTCCATCTACCCGTGCGCTCCCACAGTGGAGCTTAGATGGCGATCTAAACAGATACTAGGTGAAGAGCTACTAGCTGGAAGATCTGATCTGATACAATGGATTGGGGAAGTCACCTCTTTATAGCAATGAGGGCGGTAGTCGAATCAACGTAGTCGGTAGAACCGACCAGTCAACCTAGTTGGAGTCAACCAATCAACCTAGTTGGTGGAACCGACTAGTTGTCCATGGATTATTCAAGGAATATTCACTATATCGTGGCCCCCAAATCCCCTGGGACCCCCCAGTTGGATGTAAGTTGTCCCCTAGACCCCAACGAGAGAAAAAAGCAATAGTGAGAATTTTTATTACTATGGAAGAATGAAATCTGCCAAGGTTTACTGGTGATGATCTAGATAGCCTAAGTTAGATAGTTTACACTCAAGATCTATTTGCAAAATCTCCTACTCTTAATGGGGTTAAACATATGTTCCTTATCAAGATTTTTCATAGCGGCATTTGACTATATAATCTTTGAGAAATTCCCTATAAGACTTTTTATATAATTGATTTCCACAGTGGCATAGTTGTGTATAGTACCATGGAGTTGTGTATGGTTCCATGGAATATAGCATGATTTTAAATGTGAAATGATGAAAAAGCCATATATCATGGAGTTTATCCTTCAATTATGACCTTCTTAGGATACCACATTTTGTTTTGCCACACTTTGACTTTCAATGCCAATGTTTCCAAGGGGCACATCTAGTTTTACTTTATTGGCTTGTTGAGGATTTGCTTTGAGTGGACAATCCATGCATGCATGCCCAACTTTGCACACAAGATGAAAATTTTTGGGGTCCCTCTATGTGGGCATTCCACTATCTGGTGGTTTTCTAAGCATCTAAAGCACTTGATGGGCACATGGCAAAAGTGGTATGTCTCAATTTGTTTACACACATTGGGATGAATCCTTTACACTTTCCATGTACTACATAGGGTATTTTTGTTCATATTCATATTATGGCTCTACTTCTTCAAGTTGGTGTTGTTGAGCTAGGAAAATTACTAGAGTGACATTAGGAGCAAGTGGGTATTATGGAGGATTGGGACTTCCCAAGATTGGTTGTAAACAAATCAATACAAGTTGACTCCGTTTATCTATATCCTTGTCTTTGATGGTGTATTGCACTCAGTATTTTCTTGAAGTGTGTGTGTAACTCGATATTTGTCCATCACCATAAGATTCTCTTGTGGACAACTAACCTCAAACTTTGAGCATTAAGGTTGCCATTTGTTCTATCACCCGAGCACATTATACTTAGGATTGCAATAGAGAGCATCTTCACTAAGAACAACACTAGGTTGGGTTAACACTACGAACTACCATGGGTGAGTGAACTAAAGCATTAACATTTTGGCAATCTTGTTGGGCTTCAAAAGATCAATTGAATTGCAAGTTGACGAGTTGTTAGTCAAGAGATTCAGAGAACCAAGATAGTAAGTTGTGTTGAGGTTAGTGTGGTTCATGTTAACTAGTGACAAAGTGAAATAGTTGTTGGGAATTGTGGGCTACTATAAGAAATTTCTCCAAGTAACTCCACACAAGTTGTGTAGTTTGGTGGTGTGCTTGAAGACCGGCATGTGGGATACACAAAGTATTTGGGTTGCTACTTAAATACTTTCAACCTTAATCAATGGTGGTTTATGTACATTCAAAAAGAAGAGAAGATACACGACTAGGCACGAAGAGTTCCTGAGCCAAAGGAATTGGTTGCATCCTACCATGAGAACTGGAGGAATCTTAGAACTGAAGTTCAATGCTCAAAGGAGACTAATAGAAGCATCGACTGTGCAGTAGGAATGATGATAGTGAGAGGAGGAGAGAGACTTGGCCATGCTACCCTAGGGGTGAAAGTTGATTACTATATGTGGAGTCAAAATGGCAAAATGTTGTGATTGTGCTAAGGCATACCAAAACATTGGTGGATGAAGGTCCGTCATGGGAAGTGGAGTCTGACCATTCATATACCAAAATTTTGGATTTCGAGCAGATGGCCATTTCCTCTGGAACATCAAAATGAACAAGAAGACCAACTTAGAGAATGAAGAGAATGACTTTGACAATACTCGGCTATCATTCTAGAGGATTTACATCAAGAAAGAAATGATGGAAGAAGTCCAGTTATTACAGCAGATGGCTGAAGAAACAACTGACAAGAAGAGAGGCATACTTCTAATGGGAAAAGACATGACCAAGGCCTGAGGTGAATGTGGAGCAACTAAAGCAATTTGCCCAAGTTCCTCTCATGGTGGATAGAAGTTCTACTTGACTTATAGACATACATTGAACTATACCTCTAAGGTCTGAAGATAGTATTAACCGATTGTGGGATAGTCAACAACAACCTCATATGAGGTAAGATAGCATAAGTTCAAAAATGAAGCAATCGAGCTACATGAAGGCAGCAATGTGAAGGAAGCCAAGTAGAAGGATTGTGGTTCAATGTGAAGCTAAGTACAATGAACATGGTTTAGCACGCTCTAAAGTAGAATGACTATGGTTCAATAGCTTATTTTGCTTTGATCGAATTTTGCAAGCTAGCTCCAAATCAAACATCATACTTGGGGGGCTCTATCACTCCTTCGACATCTGTTGTAGCAGCCTTCTTTTATCTCTTGACCCACTTGGGGAGGGGATTGAAGCTCATTGGAGAGGCATGGAGAACAAACTTGCACTGCTATCCATGCTCATGTTTGACATCTCTAATCAGTGGCCACTATTCATAGTATTTTGGTGCCAAATAAGAATATAGAACTACTCAAGTTTTCCAGTTCATGTGGGACACCAGTTTTTAAAGATGAGGGTCTGTCGCTAGAGTATGGGGGTGATACCAGTAGTTCACGAACGTTCCAAGGGGAGGGAAAATGTACCCATTGTACTGATATGTATTCTCTGTGTCACTACCATTAATGTGAAATCCTTGGATTCTCCCTCTAGTTATTGTGCTCTCCAACATAGATCTTGGAAGATCTCACAGAGCGAACTCTTTAGTGGACCACATTTCTATTAAGATATTTTTGTGGACCACAATGAGAAGAAAAGGTCAATGATCAATGATGCTTATGTCCAAAGTACTCCAAGCTTCCCACTTAAGGCTACATCTCGCATCTCTCATAAATTCAAAACTATAAATTCTCTATCTATCCAAGCACTTAGGCATCACGCATTTCATGTTTATATTCATTAAATGATAGTAAAAAATCCCACCATTTTATTCCATAGTTGTCATGTATTTCTTCTTGGATTGTTGATCCTAGCCTCTTTTCCATTATATTAATGCCCAAGTATAATACTTCCTTCCATAGTGTTTCAATAGAATAAGCGCTTGATCTTTAATTAATGGATTCCCTCCAAAAGATCATCCTCTCTTCATGATTTAAAAGTGAATTATTTTATTAAAGGTATAATAAATCTATAGGTTCTAAACATATATCATTTGGTTCCAACCCATTTATGTTCCGAGGCAAAATCCCTCTCCATCAATGCATAACTCATAGGCTCCCAATCAATAGCCATTCCAAGGAAGCTCAAATCCTATATAACACATACATAATCATGGTCATGCCATAGAGTTATAGATTTCAATCAAGTCCATGAAAGTACAACAAGGTGCAAGACATCAATTAGTAACCGTTCCACATTCTTTCCCTTGATTTGCAAAGTTACCACGAGGACAAGGTTCACAATGTTCTCATGGACAATCAAAGTGTTGACAGCCCCAAGGAATGTAAATATATCCAAGGGGATGTGTGTGTGTATATGTGTGTGTGTGTGTTTCCCTTCGACCGCATTCCCTCAGATCCCACACAATCCAAGTGAGGGAAGTAGTCTGCCCATCACAATGGATTGGGTCGGACTACTACGCTAGATAGAATAAAAAATAAGTATAATAGTGATTTCTTCTAGGGGCAACTTACTATCGATTACCCTATGTAGTGGATTTAGATCTGTAAGTAAAAAGTAAATAAAAGTATCAATCCTCTCCAACTAGTCAGTGAAGGGTGACCAAGTTTTTATAGTTATGGAGAATAGTCCTTAGTCCAATAGGTCAAGGACATTCATAGAGTGTATCAAGTGAAAGATGCTCGACCAGTTGGTCGAGGGTATCAGTCCCAAGTATCAAAATAGCATGCTTCTAATGGTAATTAACACTTCGAGCTTCTAGATAGATTACCTCTACCATATGGAGACTTTTTGTGAATATCAAATATTTGAAGAGGAATTGCATCTCCTTGTAAATCTTCCATATCATGGCCAATGGATTCATCTAATAACTTGATATTGGTCCAAGTATCACACACAGCATAGCAACTAAGGAAAGGGGTTGGTCCCATAGTCCTCGTGCCACAATCAAGCCTAAAACTTCAATCATAAACAAGTCAGTCCAAGTATAGCCATCAGTCATAAGATTTTTCTTATCTTATAATGATATACTAGTGTGTTCTCATCCTATTAAACATCTATCGTACTGTACTACTGGACCAGTTTTCAATGTCAAAGTAAACCAAATTGCAAACATATAGTATTAACCTTTTCAAACACTTAGTGAGAGTAGTCCATTAATAACCAATCTCTCAATACCACATAAGTGAGAATAATCCATATCATACCATTCCTCTTAACACGGTGTCAAAGTGGGAATCAATTATTATATTCACATTTATGTCAGTACATTGTAAAAACTACAACGATACTCATGACTAGTCTCCAATAGAGAGTTCAATCTTATTTAGCAGTACTTGGAGAAAATCCATTTTAGAGTGCTCCTCGAAGTTGCTAACACCGTGTCTTCATGCCTTAGATTTTCTAATGCAAACCTGATGGAGAGGTATGCCGGCTCACCTGGCACCATCACAACCAAATGAAAGTTAGAACAATTCATTTAAGTTGTGGAAGCCAAGCTTCAATGATGACACACAATTGTTATCCGTGTCACTCAATCTAGATTAGCATAAGAAAATCTTGACCTTTTACTATTCAACAGTAATCCGAGGTGGGCAATTAAAGATATAAAGAAATACACATAAAATGTTAGTGAAATCCAAGTAATAAGTGGGAATCTCAAGTAAATCATAAATTTGGGTGTTCCAACCAAGTCCAAGGGAATTCCCATGGTCAAAAAATCTAGATACAACCTTAGTATAATTATACCTTTCCTTGATATTGTGTTGGAATTTTCCAATTACCACTAGCAAGCTCTGGTGAGAGGAAGAGAACTCAACACAATGCTCTCTTGTTCTCTTCTCTTCTCCCTGTTACAACCACATCACCTCTAACTAAGCAAAACCCCCTTTAAGGTGTAGTAGCACTCAGTATATCACATTCATAATGTTGATCAGTGGAACTACCACAATCTCCTACACCTCTACTACAAAACAATGCTCGATTCAGGACTCCACCACTTCTGAGTAGGTCGACACTCGATGACTACACTTGGAACCCTACTGTGTTAGCCTCACCTGATGGCTAATAGTTGCAGCAGGCATATTAAGAATGGTAGGAGAGAATCTGAGCCTTGTCAAAACTTCCATAATGTGACGACCTTCCATGTTAGCCGAGCTAACACATAGATTCCATTTTAAGGTTTTTATTAGCTAAGTCTAATTCTTTAGTTTTGTAAAAGGAAGCTTGATTTATCCTAGTATTATATGAGTGGTGGCATATGTGATTCTTTGTGTTTAGGGCATTTTCTTCAATGCTTTCTCCTTTCTCAGATTCTTAGCTTGCTCTATTAGCTTTTAATGTTTTACCAGGTTAGGTGGCTCATGGGGTGATAATAATTGGCATATGATGTAGGGGCTGGAAAAAAATAATACAACATCTGTGCTCAACAGATAATAGGATCTCATATGCAAGAAAGAAAGCCAGATAGTATGGAGAATCAAAAATTTGATTATTGTAAAACTGATACAATAGATGGCGCTTGCCTCCCAACCGTGTGCTCCTATGTGAGAAGCTTCGATGATGTGTTGGAAATAGTAGAGGACGGAGGCTAGATGCTAAGGAATCAGGGTTGCTGTAGCCAGTGATGAATATGGGCTTCACAGGCTTGCTCTTATATAGCCACCAGTCATAGTCGGTCAGACTCAATTGGGAGACTAGTCTGTCCAAATCGACCGATTGGAGGTCGGTCCCGAAATAGGCCACCGACCACACGATAGAATCATGGCGTAGAATAGAGCAACTATGGAGTCTATTCGGCCCAGAGCCATCGGGATCATCTGGGGCTCCAAATGGGCCCCCCAGCACGAGAGCGGACTGCCTCGGGAAATGCTCCGTCTAGCCTTAGTGCGGTCAATCATGGGATGCCTTCCTGCACTTGCATATAGCCTAGTTGGCAGTGTGCCAACTCTATCTGAAGTTGTCTAGCCATCAGGCCACACATGGCCCCCATCTGGTGTCCAAACTATGACCTACCAGATAACTGAGCTACTCAAATGCCTTCTCCTAATATGGGGGGCTTATAAGTAGAGTTAGCTGGTTCTCACGTAGTTACATGAGAGTGGAGCATTGATATCTACACCCCCCCTCATGTCCACCCGCAAGTGAACTTACTTTTTCGGCTCGATGCCAAGTCGATGCAGATGCCTCTCCAGCAAGTCTCTTCCAAGAGCCTTCATGAAGATGTCGGTAGCATTCTCTATAGTCGGATAGTACACCAAGTCGACCTCTCCATCCATGATGAGCTCGCGTACAAAGTGATATTAAATCTCAATGTGTTTTGTTCGAGCATGGAACACAAGGTTCTTTGCAATCACCATGCAACTCTGATTGTTACATGATAACTAAAAGGCTTATTTTGCACTGCACCCATGTCCCCTAAAATCCTCCTTAACCACACTACCTCACAAGAAGCAAAACATGCTGATTTGTACTCAGCCTCAGTAGAAGAAAGAGCAACTGTAGGTTGCTACTTGTTGACCCATGACACAGCTCCAGATCCAAGTGAAACAGTAACCTCTCATTGATCTTCTACTATCCACGTCTCTTGCCCAATACGAGTCACAGAATCTGGTCAAGATGTTGCCCTTGGTATAGGTGATGCTGAAATCAAGTGTGCCTTTGATGTATTTCAGCACTGCATCCCTGCCTTCCAATGGTTCTCCCAGGGCTTATTGGAAAACCTGCTTAGTACACCAGTCGCAAAGTTGATGTCCGGCTGCATGTTGCACAAGTAAATCAAGCTACCCACAAGCCTTCTGTACTTCGCTTTGTCCACCAGTCGTGATGAATCCTCGTTTGAGAGCTTCACGTCAACCTCCATAGGGGTGCCAACTGTCTTGTACTTAGCCATGCCAAATGCCTTCAGTATCTCTCCAGCATACTTCAGTTGTGAGATGAAGATCTGTTTTGGCTCTTGCCAAACTTCAATCCCCAAACAGAAATGCATCAGTCCGAGGTCTGTCATTTCAAACTCTCTTCCTAGCAAATGCTTTGCCTGTGAGATCTTCTCTTCATGGTTCCCTATTATGACAAGGTCGTCCACATAAAGGACCACGACCATACACCTGCCTCCTTCTCTGTAGATATACAAATTTGCATCAGATGGGCTCCTCCAAGCATCAATCCGCTGGTACCACACTTGTGGGGCCTGTTTAACCGTAAAGTGCCTTCTTTAGTTTACAGACTTCACCTTCTGAACCGGGGATCACAAAACCTGGTGGTTGTTCCACGTATACCTCCTTGAGATCTCCATTCAGAAAGGCAGATTTTACATCCATCTAAAACACGGGCCAACTTTCCTGTGCTGCTAAGGCCAAAACACTACAAATTGTGGTTAGTCAAGCTGTGGGAGCAAAAGTATCCTGATAATCAAAACCATGTACCTGTGCAAATCATTTTGCCATGAGCTGAGCCTTGTACTTATCCAATGTGCTGTCGGACTTGTACTTGGTGTTGTACACACACTTGATGTCAATTACTATGCATTTTGGTGGTCAATCCACAAGGTCCCAAGTGTTGTTCTTCATTATGGAGCCATACTCCAACCGCATAGCCTCCATCCACCTATCATCACCCTATGCCTCTTCAAACACTTGGGTTCTTCAGCACGGATCACCTTTGTCATCAAAGCATAGTTGACCAAGTGTTCATGTGCCCTTCTTTGCTCCTCTAATCTCTTGGACCGGCAGTGTTCGGATGGTTCCTCCTCAATGGCTGGAGGTTCTTTGCTATCCAAAAGCTGCTTTACCCACTTCGGGAAAGGCCGTTGCGGTTGTGGTTCTACAGGCTCTTCTTCCTCTTCTTTATCTTGAATCCTCCCAAGCACCATTGGGGGAGTTCGGTCTGCTGTTGGTGGTTGTACTAGATGGATATCCTTGTCTTGGTTGTCTGGGAAGGAAGCATCCTCCTCCAATTGATGCGGCTATTCTGAGAAGACCACATCACGACTTACTATTACCTTCTTGATAATAGGATTATAGAGATGGTAACCCTTCGCCTCTTCACTGTAGCCCAAGAAAATACACTTCCGGCTCTTCGGTTCCCATTTGGTCCTGTTAGCATCAGGGACATGCACAAAACAGTCACATCCAAAAACTCTGAAATGTGTAGCTGAAGGTTTCTTACCAGAAAAGGCCTGCAGTGGAGTCATCCCATTCACAGCCTTCGTGTAGCTACGATTCAAAAGTAAACTACCGTGTTACATGCTTGAGCCCAGAAAGGCTTTGGAAAATCTTTCCCTTTCATCATACTCCTACCCATTTCGCAAATGACGTGCATCTTGCACTCTGCTACTCCATTTTGCTGTGGTGTATGTGGCAGGGGTTTCTGCCTCTTAATCTCGTGACTTTTGCAGTAACTCTCAAATTCACTTGATGTGAACTCACCATCTCTATCTGATCTCAACTTCTTCACCTTCCTCCCTGTTTCTTTCTCGACCATTACATGCCATTCTTCGAACTTACTAAAAGCCTCATCTTTAGTCTTCACGAAGTATATCCATATCCTTCTACTATAGTCCTCGATCAGCATCATGAAGTAGTAGGGACCACCCAAAGCTTCTATCTCCATCTTTCCATAGAGGTCCGTGTGAACAAGCTCTAGAGGAGCCTTTGCCCTACTGGCCTCTTTAGGAAAGGGCTGCCGATGCTGCTTGCCCATCATGCAAGCTTCATATACATCGGGTAGATCTGTAATTTCTAGTAGGTCTGTAATCATTCCACTTTTATGCATCTCCTTTAAAGAACTAAGTTTTAGATTACCAAACCTCTCATGCCACAACTTAGTGTTCTTCACATCGGCTCGAGCACTGAAAGCTGAGAGTTCTACATGTTGTTGTGCCGTGTACCTTTACCAATGACCTTCCCTCGAAGATCCAAAATCTGTGCACCATTCTTATCGAATTGAACTTTAAGGTCCCAATCCATCATTGCAGAAACGGACAAGTTCCTCTTGATATCTGGCACATAAAGAACATCGGACAATTGTTTTACAACTCCATCTGACTTGAGAGCAATCGTACCTTTTCCTTTTATTGGACATTTTGCATCATTGCCGATTGCTACTAGGATGTCATTCCATATCGGATGTAGAGAGGTATACCAATCCTTCCGACTGGTCATGTGGCGCGATGCACCAATGTCAATAATCCAAGGCTCATCCACAGGTACATGAACTGCTTCTTTGCAAATCTCCTCAATCACTACGAACAGCTCTACTGGTACTGCCTACATGCTGTTACTGGACTCTTTCTTTACTCCGTTCTTCTCATCTGCAATCTTCTTCCGGCACTCATTTTGCTTGTGCCCTGCCTTGTTGCAATAGAAGCACTTGATCTTCTTCTTTCTCTTTTTATCATTAGAAGAAGATGGGTTACCAGAGTCCTCACCCTTACCTTTCTTTGATCCAGCATAGAAAGTCGAATCTTCTCCAGTCCTCATCTTTTGATGCATCTCCTTCTCCAGAAGCATAGCACCGAAAATCTTAAAGTTGAGGGGCGGATTTCTGCTTTGTGTATTCAGCGCCATAACAAAACCGTCATACTTTGGTGGGAGAATCCATATGCACCTTCATGCTAGATTCTCGCTAGTGATGGTGATGCCAATCGTAGTCATCTGATCGCGCAGATTCTTCACCCTAGTGATGAACTTCTCTATCGTTTCAGACTCAGATAGTTTCTCATTCGTGAGTTGAGTCTCCAGATTCTGAATCGATTTTTCAAGACTGTCCATGCCTCCTCCACTATGGTGACATGTTGAATTAATGCCATGACAGAATCACTTACACTGCAAACAATAGAACAGAGCGCATCTGCATTTCTTCTGTGCTGCATTGGCTATGGATTCGGTCTCGCAACCGGCTTCATGTCCACCGCAGTAGCAATATCCCAAAGCTCGTATGCGCTTAGGATGGTCTTCATCTTGAACTTCCAAAGTGGATAGTTAGTGCCATCCAACTTTTTGCTTTCGCCAAATGGTGGGATTGATAGTCTTGCGGGCTGGGCCATCTCTCACAATCTACTCGCAAACAGAAACGCACTACCAAATCTTCTTGCTAGAGCCCAAGATTTGATACCATGTAAGAAAATAATACAATGTTTGTGCTCAACAAATAACAGGATCTCGTATGCAAGAGAGAAAAGCAGATAGTATGGAGAATAAAAATTTTGATTACTGTAAAACTAATACAATAGATGGCGCTTCCTCCCAGCCGTGCGCTCTTGTGTGAGAAGCTTCGATGGCACAGTGGAAATAGTAGAGGATGGAGGTTGGATGCTAAGGAATCAGGGTTGCTGTAGCCAGTGATGAATATGGGCTTCACAGGCTTGCTCTTATATAGCCACCAGTCGTAGCCGGTTAGACTCAATTGGGAGACTGAACCAGTCTGCCCAAACCGGTCGACTGGAGGTCGGTCCCGAAATAGGCTACCGACCACATGATAGAATCATGGCACATAATAGAGCAACTAACCTACGGAGTCCCCGTTCGGGGCCCAGAGCCATCCGGGATCATCTGGGGCTCCAAATGGGCCCCACAGCCTGAGAGTGGGCTGGCCCGAGAAATGCTCCATCTACCCTCAATGCGATCCAGTCATGGGATGCCTTCTCGCACTTGCATGTAGCCTAGTTGCTAGTGTGCCAACTCTATTTGAAGCCGTCCAGCCATCAGGCCACACATGGCTCCCGTCTGGTGTCCAAACCAGGACCTACCAGATAACCAAGCTACTCAAATGCCTTCTGATATGGGGGGCTTACAAGTAGAGTTAGCTAGTTCCCACGTAGTTACACGAGAGTGGAGCATTGATATCTAACACGGGCACTAAGGTTATTTCACTTTTGGTTAAAGTTTCATCCGAGTTTTTAAAAAAATGTTTTTATTATTTTGGTATGTAAGCTTCTATTAATCATGATTCATTTTGATTAGATTTTATTGAGATTTAATCTGTAAGAAAACAATACAACATCTGTGCTCAACAGATAACAGGATCTTGTATGCAAGAGAGAAAAGCTGATAGTATGGAGAATCAAAAATTTGATTACTGTAAAACTGATACAATAAATGGCGCTGCCTCCCAGCCATGCGCTCCTGTGTGAGAAGCTTCGATGGCATGTTGGAAATAGTAGAGGACGGAGGTTGGATGCTAAGGAATCAAGGTTGCTATAGCCAGTGATAAATATGGGTTCACGGTCTTGCTCTTATATAGCCACCAGTTGTAGTCAGCAGTTAGACCCAATTGGGAGATCAACCCAGGTGGCCCAAAACGACTGACTGGAGGTCAATCCCGAAATAGGCCACCGACCACACGTTAGAACCTTGGCATAGAATAGACAACTAACCTACAGAGTTCGTTCGGCCCAGAGCCATTCGGGATCATCTGGGGCTCCAAACAAGCCCCGCAACCCAAGAGTGGGTTGCCCTGAGAAATGCTCCGTCTACCCTCAATGCGGTCAGTCATGGGATGCCTTCCCACACTTGCATTTAGCCTAGTTGGAAGTGTGCCAACTCTATCTGAAGCTGTCCAGCCATCAGGCCACACATGGCCCCCATTTGGTGTCCAAACCAGGACCTACCGGATAACCGAGCTACTCAAATGCCTTCTCCTCATATGGGGGGCTTACAAGTAGAGTTAGTTGGTTCCTACATAGTTACACGAGAGTGGAGCATTGATATCTAACACTCTCCCTCAATGTCCACTGCAAGTAAACTTACTTTTTCGCCCCAATGCCAAGTTGATAAAGATGCCTCTCTAGCAAGTCTCTTCCAAGAGCCTTCGCGAAGATGTTCGCAGTGTTCTCTGTAGTCAGACAATACACCAAGTCGACCTCTCCATCCATGATGAGCTCACGTACAAAGTGATATTGAATCTCAATGTGTTTTGTTTGAGCATGGTACACGGTTCTTGGCAATTGCCATGCAACTCTGATTGTCACATGATAAATGCGTAGGCTTGTTCTGCACTGCACCCATGTCCCCTAAAATCCTCCTCAACCACACTGCCTCACAAGAAGCAAAACATGCTGATTTGTACTCAGCCTCTGTAGAAGAAAGAGCAACTGTAGGTACTTGCTGACCCATGACACAACTCCAGATCCAAGTGAGAAACAATAACCTATCACTGTTCTCCTGCTGTCCATATCTTGTGCCCAATCCGAGTCACAAAATCCGGTCAAGATGTTACCCTTGGTATAGGTGATGCCATAATCAAGTGTGCCTTTGATGTATTTTAGCACCCACATCCCTGCCCTCCAATGGTTCTCCCGGGGCTTATTGGAAAACTTTCTTAGTACACCAGTCGCAAAACTGATGTCTGGCTGTGTGTTGCACAAGTAAATTAAAGTGCCCACAAGCCTTCTATACTTCGCTTCATCCACCAGTGGTAATAAATCCTCGTTTTAAAGAGCTTCACGTCAACCTCCATAGGGGTGCCAACTAGTTTGCACTCCGCCATGCCAAATGCCTTCAGCATACTTCAACTGTGAGATGAAGATCTGTTTTGGCTCTTGCCAAACTTCAATCCCCAAACAGAAATGCATCAATCCGAGGTCTGTCATTTCAAACTCTCTTCCTAGCAAATGCTTTGTCTGCGGGATCTTCTCTTCATGATTCCCTGTTATGACAAGGTCATTCACATAAAGGAACATGATCATACACCTGCCTCCTTCTCTGTAGATATACAAATTTGCATTAGATGGGCTCCTCCTGAACCCATTTTGTAGAAAGTAGGCATCAATCTACTGGTCCCATGCTCGTGGGGCCTGTTTTAGCTCGTAAAGTGCCTTATTCAGTTTACATACTTTACCTTCTGAATTGGGTATCACAAAACCTGGTGGTTGTTCCACGTATACCTCCTCCTTGAGATCTCCATTCAGAAAGGCAGATTTTACATCCATCTGAAACGCGGGCCAACTTTCCTATGCTGCTAAGTCCAAAACACTACGAATTGTGGTTAGTCGAGCTGTGGGAGCAAAAGTATCTTGCTAATCAAAACCATGTACCTGTGCGAATCCTTTTGCCACGAGCTGAGTCTTGTACTTATCTAACATGCCGTCAAACTTGTACTTGGTGTTGTTCACCCACTTGGTGTCAATTACCTTGTGTTTTGGTAGTCGATCCACAACGTCATGGCGTGCTAGAAATAGTAGAGGACGAAGGCCTAGATGCTAAGGAATCAGGGTTGCTATAGCCAATGATAAATATGGGCTTCACGGGCTTGCTCTTATATAGCCACCAGTCGTAGTCGGCTAGACCCAATTGGGAGACCGACCCAGTCATCTCAAAACGGCCGACTGGAGCTTGGTCCCAAAATAGGCCACTGACCACACATTAGAACGGTGGCATAGAATAGAGCAACTAACCTACAGTCTCTATTCGGCCGAGAGCCATCCGAGATCATCTAGGGCTCTAAACGGGCCCTGCAACCTGAGAGTGGACTGCCTGGGAAATGCTCCATCTACCCTCAGTGCGGTTAGTCATGGGATGCCTTCCCGCACTTGCATGTAGCCTAGTTGGCAGTGTGCCAACACTATCTGAAGCCGTCCAGCCATTAGGTAACACATGGCCCCCATCTGGTGTCCAAACCAAGACCTACTAGATAACCGAGCTACTCAAATGCCTTCTCCTCATATTGGGGGCTTACAAGTAGAGTTAGTTGGTTCCCGCGTAGTTACACGAGAGTGGAGCATTGATATCTAACATGATCTTCTTCTTTCGATGGTGGCATTTAGTGTTTTGTTATTGTAAAAAGAGGGGAGTCAATGGGGTGTGACAGTTTGGTAGCTTGGCACCATTTTCTTCTTTATTGCACTTGAGATTGTTCTCTTCTCCTACTTCTCTAGCCTTTTGAATCTCAGATAGGGAGCAACTCTCTATGTGTTGGCTTCTTGTTTCTTTGCTTCTTAACATTATATGGAGAGAGCTTTATTTACTTTTTGATCTTCTCTTGATGGCATATTTTGCTACTCTTTTCACTTTCTTGCTTTTGATTGTTAGAAATAGTCATAGATTTCAAATTTTAAGATTTTTTTGGGTTATGTCTAGATTTAAAAAAGCTTGACTTTTATTAGTATTTTCGCAAGTCTACCTTATTTTCTTCTTTGTGTTAAGAGCATTTCCTTCTAATTTTTCTCATTTCTCAGTATTATTAGCCCATTCTTTTAGCTATTTTTAGTAAGTTAGGTGACTTAAGGATGAGATTAATGAGTGTAAGTTGCAAGTATGGGCCAAGGTAATGTAAGGTTTAGTTAAATCTTGTCTAAGTTTTTAAAGAAGTTTTGTTAAGTTGGTGTGTAGGAAGCTATTAATTGCAATTGGCTCTATTTAGATTTTAGGGAGATTGGATGTGCATCTTTGGGCATGGGTATTTAAAATTTGGTTTTTGTAGGTAGAGGCCTGCGGCGGAAGGAGCATGTTAGGTTGGTGCTTGGCACCATTATCTTCATTATCGCACCTGTGTTTGTTGTGTTCTTCTCCTTATTTTTATGAAGCAAATGTCTTGTCTAGACTCCCTAGCATGCTCACAACCTTCCTAGATATCAACAACAGCCTCTAGGAGGCCTTTGAAGGCTACAAATTACATCACATAAGATGGGCCCCTCAAACTTGGGTTGTCCACAACTTTGGCGGCATGCTATTGCCAAAGCCTTTTAACACCTTGAAGGGAATGTTCTTTTATGCCTTGTGGACACAAGCTCAACGAGGACAATCATGGAAGGCACTCAAGTCAGCCCCATCCTCAACAGCTTCTCCCCTTCCTCAAACTGTAAGCTACATTGCCTCATCAGTGTACACACCACCAAAGTGCATCGCTCATGCACTCGAGACCTTAGCTTCATGAGTTCTTCCCACTTCTCTACTCTTGTGCTCCCCTCTCCCCATTAGCCAACCCTCAATTCGAGAGCTTAAAGAGCACAAGGAACATAGAAAAAGCATAGCCCGTCAGCCTTGCTAACCCGAGACCCCTTCTCCTTGTGAGGTTTGATTGCTCCTCCTCCACACATAGGTTGAGTGCCTACAAGGCACAAGGAGGACTCAGAGACGATTATATGAATTGCAATGACTCGCAAGGCCAGAATACTTTACTCCCTAGTAAGGGGACTCCATGAAGCTAAGGTTACACCTAGGTTGACTTCCTTTGGATGGAAGAGCTGGACCGACCACGAATCCCACCTCCTCTATGCTCCTCCTTTCCGGCAACCTGATGTGGCAAGGAAACTAACGACTCTATGCCATGGCCATGCAACGATCCATGCATTGCATAATCTGTAGGGTCCTGCGAAGTTCATGTAGGCTCCAGGCATGAAATGGAGGTAATCCCACTTTGTTGTTGCAACAATGGCCACCGCCGATGCCTATTGATAGTTCGAATTTTCGAAAGGTTTGAGCGAAGCAACAGAACATACACCTTGAGTGCAACAAATCTGAAGGTACCATAGTTCGTATAAAGTCTTTGTTGTTCCAGAAATAACGGGTGCTGTTAGAGGCTCCTTCTCTCTCAAGTGTGTCTTGTAGGCTTTCGCTTGCTATTCACTCATCGTTAAAACCATATTTCCACTACTCCACGCTACCATGAGAAAAATGTATGAGTGTTTTTAGTAGCCAAGCATTTAGTGCACACGGCAAGTTTGGAGCAAGGTTGATGGTGCATTTGACATTCATCTGTGTGAACTAAAGCCCTTCAGCATTAACTACATCTGCCGAGTGTTGATGGGAGCTGCATGGAGCTGTAAAATGCCTCTGTTTGCATTTGACTAGCTAAAGGGTGCTGCACAGTTTGTAGGTGGCACATTTTTATTGGTTGGGATAGAGCATTGAAGGGACTTGAGCCAAAGCCAATGCCTAATGGCTAAACACGATTGGATGGGGAAGCAGTGGCTCTCAGTGCTTGATTTGGCATGCTCAAATTTTGAGTTGCACAAAATAGCACCAGTGGCGCTGCAA
This sequence comes from Dipteris shenzhenensis, assembly GCF_047967505.1. NCBI lineage: Eukaryota > Viridiplantae > Streptophyta > Polypodiopsida > Gleicheniales > Dipteridaceae > Dipteris > Dipteris shenzhenensis. The sequence continues at coordinate 46,017,383 of NC_141624.1, read as the reverse complement.
AACGTTCTCGAAATCCATGCCAAGGTTCAAAACCCACCCGAATTGCTGGCATGGTGTGCACTAGCAGCCCTTACTGCTGCGAAAGGTTTGCTTTAGGAAAATTTTTCATCAATCTCGGGCAAAAGGTGGGCAAAAGTCCTCCCTGGTACCTCTTCCATGTTAAGTTGGGTGAGCTAGCAGGAGATTTTAGAAAGAAAATGTTTGCAACTGTAGCAATCAAACCTTGTCAAGCCACTTGATGAAAAATCACATCAATTCCGTGTCAGACCTTTCACGTTTCATGTAAGAGGGAGTCACCGCGCTAGCCGTGGCGCTCACCCAGTTCCACTAGCTGGCAAAATCTGCATCCCCACGATCAGGTGCTACTGGCTGAGCATTTGAAGCCAGCATTGGAATGCCAGGCCAGAACACATCACTCTTTCGAGCTATAGCATAAGCCCACACTTTCCTAGTTGCATCATCAATGAATGTCACATAGTAATCAGCCCCACCTAATGACCGTGTAGGCATGGGACCGCATACATCTGAATGCACTAAATCAAGCTTTTCAATCTCTTTCTTTCCCCTTCTTTTATGGGCTGATTTAGTCTGCTTCCCATAGAGACAATGCTCACAAAATTCAAAATCAGAGAAACTCAAATGCGGTACATAACCCAAACGGCATAAGAGTTTCATTCCATTCTGGCTCATGTGCCCCAACCTGCAATGCCATAAAGAAGTGCTTGGCTGCTCGGTTATTGCAACAACATGATCAAATACCCCTGATACATGTAAGGGATACAAAGTCCCACACTTGGCACCTCTGGCCAAAAGCATAGAGCCCTTCTGAATTTTCCAACTTTGAAAGCCAAAAGTGGTGTGAAAACCAGCATCATCTAGCTGACCCACTGAAATAAGACTCTTGGTCAGCTTAGGCACATGTCTCACATGTTTCAAAACAAATGTAGACGCATTTGCAAAAGAAAACTTTATGTCACCTGCTCCCACTACGTCACATGCATAGTCATTTCCAAGATGCACACAACCTGTCTTTCCACTATCATAAGTGGAGAACCATTCCCTATGGGGAGTAACATGGAATGAAGCACCAGAATCCAAAATCCAATCCTGGGAATATGCATCATCTGAAGTGGTAAGCAACTCTGCAGATAAATTAGACATGAAGAGAACATCATTGTCACTATCATGTGTGACTGCATTGATCTCCTCGATCTTCACTTTTCCTTTGTCCTCCCTTAGACTCTCTTCCTTTTGATTTGCACCCCAATATGCATTCTTTTTCTTATCCTTTTGCTCTCTTTTCAGCTTGTAGCAATCCTTTTTCATATGGCCCTTCTTGCCACAATGGTAACACTCAATGTTCCATGCCCTAGATTTGCTACGTGACTTCACTCTTTCTTGGGACTTCCCCCTGAACTGTGATCTGCCCCTTTGCACATTTAAGGCTGCATCCTACTTGTTGCCATCCGTCTAATCTCCTTTGCCAATAAGCTACCCACAACATCATCAAATTTCAGTACTCCACCAGGTGCAGAGTTACTGACAGCTGTAGGAAGGTATCCCATGAGGATGGCAATGAACATAAGAGAAATATTGCCTTAGTCTCTGCATCAAAATTCATTTTCTGAGCCTAAAGCTGGCTGAAAATAATATTGAATTCATTCAAGTGAGAAGCAATGGAGACCCCTTCCTTCATTTGCAGCTCAAACAACCTCTTCATGAGGTAAACTTTATTAGAGGTAGTTTCCTTTTCATAAGTGGCACATAGTTTCTTCCACAAATCTTCCGTAGTCTGCTCATTTACTACTGTGAAATAAACTGACTCTGCAAGATGAAGTCTAATAGTAGACTTTGCTAATGCATCCAACTCATTCCAATCATCCTCAGACATATTTGCAGGCTTAGCTTCAATCCCTGCCAAGGGTTTAATCTGCTTCTTTTGAATAAGCACATCCCTTATCTATTCTTTCCACAAAGAAAAGTTTGTCCCATCAAACTTTTTAATGCTGAAAAACTCCTTTTCAGGCATGGAAGAGGATGCCATGATGCAAATAAAGCAAAATCCCAAATGCTAGTGCTTGCAAGAGAGAATCACACCAAATATCAAGTGCACCCAAATGTGTATGCCACAATAGAGTGAAATATCACCAAAACTCAAAGCTCAAAGCATCAAAAGATGCATCTGACTCATGTCCATATACTATGCATCCATATGAGCAAATCTGGCCCAAAAGGAAATGCCAATAAGTGCCAAATGACTCAAGCATAAACACCGTCCACTGGCATATGCATCAATAATATCTCATCCAAGAGAGCATAGCACTATCAGTGCATCACTTGCAATGTGTCAAAGCTGTCCCTCAACATAAAATAACATCCATGTGCAAAGCGTCCATAAAAAATAGCATCCCATAAGGCAATTTGGGCCTATTAGTGCATCCAATAAGGACTGCAATGCATCCAAATGGCCTACAAATCATCCACTGCAACCAAATGCACACCACGAATGAGAGCACACTGCTCAAACTGCAACCAGAGTGATCTGCATAAGGTATGCTCAGGAAATCATGGTCTCACGGTAATGACCGCTACTGAAAATAGAACCTGAGATGCCTCAAAACATGGGTGCCATTGCATAATTGGACTCGGCAAGAAAATCTGCAAATATCTCTCTTCTGCCAGAACTCCAAAATCCCAACCGATGAGTGAGAAATGGGAGTCAACACTTATCCACTGCCATGTGGCATAAATCTAAGGTTTCAAAACCTTAGAATGAAAAATGCATAACAGAGAGACGAAATCGAATACACAGAGATCTATAACTCTGAAAATCCTCCACCGAATCACGCAAGAACTGATAGGTAGGGGTTTTTGGGCGTCCGGAACGCAATGGAACAGACGGTTTTGGAAACAGTGGTCTCAATCACTGGGTCCAACACACGTACTGAAAAACGTTTTTGGAAACAGAGTTGTTTGTAAACTCCACCGGAGTGCGAATGATGAGCAACATAGCAGTTTTAGGACCTCCTGAGTCCACCGGAACTGATAGATCTACAAATGGTTGCTCCAAACTTGAGTTCCAACACCTGGGCAAAAAACGCAGAAACTGACACAGAGAGCCAGAAATCCAATGAAATGATCCCAGATTCAAGAATGAAGGTGTTTCCAAGCTCCTGAAGTAATGTGGACACCAAAAGCAAGCAATAGTTGCCTCTACAAGTCAATACGGAGTCTCTATCATCGAATGGAACAGGGAAAAGCTCAAAAAACGACTTTTTCTTTGAAACCACTTAACAGGCTCTCAAAACCACTTCGCAAAGTCAAAGTGACTTTTCCAAAGGTTTCTCCAAGGTCTCTGCACACTCGGATGCAAGTAAAGTCACCCACAAAGCTTCCCACAGAGCTTCTCCTTCCTCCCACAGAGCTGCTGAGCTTCCAAGCATTCACGCACGCTCAGCTAGATCACCTGGGCTCTGATACCAGTTGAGAGTGCTCTCAACGGAAGCGAGAACGGAAGAAGGAGAGAGAGAGACAGAGAGCCACACAAGTTTGGTGGGTGCAGAACCACCCTAATCTTCTTTTTCATTCATTTATATATGTGTTTGAGTATTGTACATAACCGGGGTTAAGGCACAGTGACCTTTAACCCCCACACCAATAACTATGGTCTCCATTTATCATGCCTTAGTCTCAGTTCTTATTCTTATACTTGCTCGGTATACTAGAATGAAAATGATTCCAAAAGATGTTCCAAAAATGTTTGGACACACACAAGGCTGGTAGCACATCGTGAGGTGCTTGGCCCAACCCACCAACTTAGCACTACAAAATCTATATGCCTAGAAAATGCTTCACCGAACATAGGCATAGAACCATCATTCCTAGAATTATCCTTGATCAGTTTCAACGTAATAACCCTCTATACAATTGTTTATAGTAGCGTGTACAAATGCTCTAGTTGACTAGTAGTTCCAGAGCTAATTGCGACCTATACCAAGGTGATCTAGGCTGGTATACTTGCTCTATGCTACCGTAGTCTAGCTCTTGATGATTGTGTCTCTGATTTGTACAATGCCTCTCCATTAGAGGTTCTCTAGTATTTACCCTAATTGCTATCCACTTGGAAGCCTATGTGTTCCGCTCATATTCTAGTAGCCCCATGTATTTTCTTTCTCTTCTTGTATGTTGCCCACATGGTAGCTATTGGTGGCTTCGTTTGAGCAGGTCAGTACCATCAGAGATGGTACAATTGTAATTACTTTTGAGGGTTTGCCTTCAGAATTGGGGGGAGGTTCTTGTGTAACACCTCACAAGGGAGGGGTCAGTCCTTGTGCTGCTCCCTTGCTGTCCTTGGTGATATTTGTGTTGAGTTGGACTATTCGTGGGTGGTAATAGAGCGTATTCAGGACTTTGGAGCTGGTCTACTACATTTTAGAAATGGCTGGCCTTGGTTGAGAATCAGTCAGGTAGAACGCTTAAATGCCTACGGACTGACAATGGTTGGGCAAGGCCTGCTTTAATGTGTTGGTGTGAACTTTCCTTTTTGCTTGTAAGACATTATGAGCACAAGGAGTTATTGTCCTTTGCATTGCCATATATTCCTCCTGGCCAACTCCCTTATGCAATACAATTTTTAAGCTTAATTCCCTTTCACACCCATGACTCCATCACTCTCTCAAGAAAATGGCATTTGATTATTTAGCCTTCCAATCTTGATACCTTAGAGGCAGGTATTTGTGATGGTACCAAGGATGGGATTTGTGAGAGAAGCAGTCATGGATTTGTACCAAAACTTACAAGAAAAAAATGGGAGCATACAAAAATCATACTTGCTACCAACCTACTATCAAATTGAGATAAAAGAACCTATGCATGAGGACAAATGTTATAAGAAGAGTCTTATGAGATGCATAAGAAAACCACCCTTCTTACAAAAATATGATAAAATTATAGACATTATAAAATTTTAAGGGCTTATGCTAACATAAATGACAACACTTTTGGCACACTTGCACACCAATACATGTGCCTCTATGCATATGCCTATAGTTCCTAAGCTCATGAGTACTACAAACAAGTTGAAATCTGTGCACATGCTTGTACAACTACATCACATGAGAGAAGGACTAAATTTTAACTAGAGCAAGAAATCATTTCACTGAGAGACTCTAAATATCCAAGGAGAAAATCTTTTAGGTTGTTTATTTTATAATATTTTCACTTCTCTTATGCTAAATTGGAAATTGCTTATTAGTTCAAACGTTAACCTTGGCTATCCAAAGGTAAGATATATCAAATGTTTTTCATGAAACACATGTTTTAGCTCATCATCTGAGGCTCATGCTGGAGCATATATGCCTATAGTCCCAACATGACAAAACATGAAGCATTATGAATGAACCACACGTCATTGCAATTGATATCATCATCATCGTGATTGATCACCATCACATACTTGTAAGACCACAATGGGATATCACTCCTACTAGTTGAAACACTCTCAATACCATTCTTAGGGTAGGTATTCCTAATTACTACTAGTTAACAATAGAGAAATTCCCCCCCCCCAAAAAATAAAATCTTTGTCCTCAAACTCCTTTTCCCACTAGATAACAACTTCAATTTCCAAATGTATAGCAATATTATTGTAAGTGTGACTAGACGATGCAACAACAAATCTATCTATTATGAACCAACACAAGTGTAGACTTATACTGCATCATATTTCAATTGTCATATTATAGTTGCTTCTATGTGATCCCAATCCATGTGTGTATGATATGCATATTATGGAATGTGGAGCATGCCAATTAAAATTTCTCTAAGCAATAGTATTTTTTATTTGATTAACGTCACCAAGCAACGTTAATAATCACTTTTATAGTTACAATGTGATATGGTAATCTGATAGTTACAATGTGATATGATAATCTGATGCTCAAAGCAATTCTAGGTCACAAAAGAGTTAACTAAAGGGCACATTGCATCAAGGGTCACTGGAAGCTCATGTGCAATTGTGTAAAGTATCTCCACCTCTAATTTTTTCCTTAAGTCTATAATGCATGAAAATCAGTGAACATTGATATTGGAAAGGAGTTCTATTTTGTACTTTGCATCAATATCCTTCTTTGTGATATGAAAGGTTCACAATATCATGCGGACATATTTGAATGTTCTCAGTGAAGGCTCTTGAAACATGTACTAATTGAACTTGTAGGGGTTTGCAAGTGATCTGTAGTGAGGAAAAATGTGTCATGTGAATGGAATAGTACACTTGATTAGGAAACTGAGAGAAAAAGATAATATATGAGAGGTATCCATGTAAATGGAATAGTACACTTGATTAGGAACTTGTAGGGTTTTGCAATTGATCTATAGTGAGGGAAAATGTGTCATGTGAATGGAATAGTAGACTTGATTTTAGGAAATTGAGAGAAAAAGATAATATAGGAGAGGTGTCCATATATGTCACCAAGTATTCAAAATTTCATGCAACAATCTCACGCTCATGGATCGATGTAAAGATGCTTTGTTTTGCTTCATGGAGAATTGTATCGTTTTTTGTTCTATCTTCTTACTTCCACTAATGAGACTTGTGCAAGGCCATCTACTCTTCAAGATATCTTATTGATTGGTTTAGTTTTTCTTAAGTGCTAGTTGATGCTCTATATACTTCTTAATAAGAGAAAAGAGGCCAAATACTAGACCATAGAAGATGGATACGTGAGATAAGAGGAGCAGATTAGCTCTCAGACTCATCCTCTTGGGTTGGCAAGGTATTCAAGGATTATGTATATGTAGATCATCTCAACTTCTCTAAGATAGAAATATGGTATATATACATTTTGCTTGGAAGCAAAGCTAATAATTTCAAAGAAAGAATCAAATAGGAGTTATATGGACTCTATATGAAGGGTGAAAAAGTTTTGGGTACATAGATCAACAAAATAAAATTTTGTGAGATAATTACAAGAGATCACAACAAGAATACAAGACGATGATGCAATACATGTCAAGATTAAGGGTGATGTGGATTGAAACTTTGATGTTCATTGAAACAATATCCCTCCTTTTAAATGAAGACCATAGTCAAGCAACGAAAGGGATGATGATCACTTTGAGAATGCATATGCAATCAATAAGTTTTAAAGAATGTCTCAAGAGTAACATTGTATGCTCATATTACGACGATCAAGCTAGATATACGATTGAGTGATATAGTATGGAAAATACTTAAAGAAGAAAAGTCATCAAGTGTTGAATGATACAAGAAAAAAAAAAGTTGTGATAAGAAGCACTACACCGAAAAGTCCATATACATCAATAGTTGTAGCCAATCACAACCTATACAATTGATACAATTGAGTTTGATGATCTAGAACATAAAGTATATGTATGAACTTCACAATTTGATCACCGATAAGATGATTACCTCTTGAGAAGGAGAATGAAATGATAGAAGTCAATCATTGAAGAAAATGAAATAGATGTAGCTGAGGAGCAAATATCCACATGTAAACTTTTAATGACATGTTGCACAATTCAAGTAGAAACCATCAGTCATATCAGGGAGAATTTTTAAGCCAATCTATGGATGTTGCCACTCCTAGTGCATATCTCATGGTTAACATGACTAAGAAGGATCTATATCCACCAAAAAATTTCCAAAAATGGAAAATTTAAGCTCAAAGATAATGGGACAATAGGGCAAAGTTGCTGTAAAAGAATATGCATGGGAGGAAGGCATACAATTTAATGGTACTAGTCATATAGCTAAATAATATGCAATTGCTTATTTATTAGTTGCACTACACATATGCATTAGATGGATGTCAAATTGAAAAACCTAAACCTACGATTGTAATAAGAGGTGCATATGAAGCATCCACAAGGACTTGTGGAGAAGGGGTGTGAGCATTTTCTTTGTAGGCTCAAGAAAGTTTTGTGTGTTCTCTAGCAAGCCCCAAGGTCTTGATATAGCAAACCCCAAGGGATTTTTAAAATAAAATAAAATAAAGCGAGTTTTCAATATTATAATTAAAAAAATCAACAGCCTATTATAACATTATAGTAATAATAATAATTTCTAAAAAAATCAAGGGCTTGTTCTTATAAGATCAAAATCTATTAGCAAAGGTTCATAAGGAGTGGACTTGACTATGAGTGTATGTGATGAGAAGAAAAATGCTCCTAGTATCAGACATGAATATTATTGGCAGCAATATCATGATACAGTTGGCTGTCGATTTTTAGCAAGAGAGGATGGCATACTTTTAGTCCAACAAGGTAGATTGATTTCATCTTTAAGCAATTCATGGCATTGGATGCCCTTCCACTCAGCACACCCATGGGATATGCATAAGCTTCAAAGATATGCTTTTAAAGATTACACAATATATTGACAAGCAATTGGGAAGCTAATATACTTGATGATAGCACCATATCTCAACACATATTGCTATGCATTTGGACTTGTGAGCTTGTCTATTGCGACATCATGTATCCACCATTGGAATAATATGTTAAAAATATACTTAATGACACCAATGTGGCATGACATATATGCCTATGTGATTGGAATTGTGAGACAATTTATTGTCAAGCCATGTGTATCATCATCCAAAAAGGAGCTTGCCATTCTGGCATTGCCTACAATAGAGGCTAAGTTAGTCTGTGTCTCCATACACCCTAGATTAATCCATTGATTCTCTGAGATATTCACTAAAGCCTTGCCTCATGAGAGTTTGATAAGTTTACATGGCTTTCATGTCTTTTTGATGATGAGGCTATTGAATGAACAAAGCATGCCATTATGGCATTGCCTACAATAGAGGCTTAGTAGGTCTCTCTGTGAAGCCATAAGCTAAGTTGGGTCCTAGAATAGTCAATTAATTCTTTGAGAAAGCATGCCATTGTGGATTTGCCTACAATAGAGGTTGATTAGGTCTGTGTCACAAGCCATAGGCTGAGATGGCTCCTAGAGTAGTCCATTCACTCTCCAAGAATAAAGCAATTGACTTATGCACTAAATTCTTGCCTTGTGAGAGGCTTTGATACATTTACACTACTTTTATGTCTCTTTCATGTTGAGACTATTTAATGACAAGGGGTGAGTAGTCATGGAGGGGAGGGGGGTGATATATGGGTCATTGGTTGGTTTACCAACTTCTACACATAGTTGTGCCCTCTCTCCTCATCTCCACTCTTCTCCTCTCCCCTCTTCATATTTTGTCATGGTATTAGAGCTCCCTTGCCTTCAGCTAAGGTGTTGCGATCCTTGAGAGAGTGTGATAGTTTAAGAGTGATAGTCGATGATAGTGCAACACATAATTTCTTAAACTACTTGTTAGTTAAGAAATTAAAATTGCCTGAGAGTCCAAGTGCCCATAAATATGTGGTCTCTTTGGCAAAGGGCAGTGATAAAAAAGTTTGGGACACCATGATATATGGTGTAGAGGTGGATATTCAAGGCTATCAAGATGTCTTGGATTTCCAAATCATGCATCTCGACCAAACAGATGTAGTGCTTGGTCGAGAACGGTATAGTCTTGGGCATAGCTTACAAAGGAGTTATCTTAATAATTCATTATGTTTGAAAAAGAGGGTAGAGTCTTCCAGATTCAAGGAGAACATGATGTGCCTAACTCTCCTCTTATTTGTTCGACGGAATTGGAACGACTACTACACTAAGAAAAATGCGAGGTATATTTTTGTGGACCTACTTTTATGTGCCCAACGGAATTACTCTGCATATGAGAAGGAACTATATGCTATATAGTCTATGCTTTTAAAAAGTAGAGGCACTATTTATATGGTGCAAAATTTGAGATCATCTTTGATCAGGAGAGCATTAAGTGGATTTGTAAGCAGCCAAAGCTTAAAGGTAGAAAAGCTAGATGGGCTGAGTTAATGCAAGAGTTTGATATACAATTGACATATAGGAAAGGGAAGTTCAATGTGGTAGCAGACTCTCTTAGCTGAATGCCAATTATTAATGAATTGAGTTTTACTCAATTTCAAAATGATTTCCTAGAGTCGTTAAAGGGGAAATGTGAGTTTGATCCTCACTTCTCTGAAATATGGAAATAGATTAAAAATAGGGATCCAACTAATCGAGAGGCTTTCATTGAGGAGTCGCATGGAAATAGCGACGCACCATAGGTTAGTGAATAGGGATCCAACTAATCGAGAGGCTTTCATTGAGGAGTCGCATGGAAATAGCGACGCACCATAGGTTGGTGATAAAGGACTCAAGTGGAAAAAATATACTATTGAAGATGGCTACCTGCTCTACAAGGGTAGAGTATGTGTCTCGGATGATAATGACATTAAGCACCAAATTCTTTTTAAAGGTCATGATAGTCCGACTGCTGGACACCCGAAAATTCAGAAGACATATGTGCTTCTGAAAAGACAATTCTTTTGGCCTAGAATAGGTAAGGACGTCCAAGGTTATGTATTAAAGTGCAAAAAATGCCAGGTCAATAAGGTTGAACGCCTTAAGGTAGGAGGTCTCCTACACCCATTGGAGATTCCATCTAGCAAATGGGAAAGCATCTCCATAGATTTCATTGTGGGGTTACCTAGGACACAGAGGGGGCACAACTCTGTGTGGGTAATTGTTAATCGGTTGACCAAGATGGCTCATTTTATTCCTATCAGTGAAGATGTTAAAACTCCAGAATTAGCTAGGCTACTTGTGGAGCATATCTATAGACTGTATGGGCTACTAACCGGTATTGTTAGTGATCGAGATAGCAAATTTAATAGCCATTTTTGGAGGGCTGTGTTTAATAGGTTGGAAACTTCATTGAATATGAGCACCGTGGATCACCCACAGAGTGATGGTCAAACTGAAAGGGTCAATCAGATCATTGAGGATATGCTTCGAGCATATGTAAGTAAACGGCAAACTAATTGGGAACAGTATTTGCCCATATTAGAATTTGCCTATAACAGTGCCAAACATTCAGCTATAGGTTTCAGTCCATTCATGATGATGTATGGATTTCAACCAAGAGCCCCAATGACAGTGGGACTCGAAAAAGAGAAGGTTCAAGCGACCAAAGACTTTCTTGAGGATATGAATCAAACACTTAAGTTAGCTAAAGATAGCATAAGAAGAGCTCAAGATAGAGCACGAAGTTATGCAAACCCCCACCATAGAAAGTTGGAGTTTGAAGTAAATAAGAAAGTCTACCTTAAGGTACCTGAATCTTTAGAATCTCTAAAGATAGGTAAATGTCCAAAGTTATCTCCTAGGTATTGTGGACCATTCACAATACTTAAGAGGATTGGAGAACGTGCTTACAAATTAGCCCTACCTGGAGGATGTAGAGTACATCCAGTTTTTCATGTTAGTAGGCTAAACAGAAAATTAGGAGATGATGATAATCTCATTGGAAATGAAGTCCTAGTTGAACTCATTGAACCTGCATCTTTACCACATGAACCAGAAAGAACTTTAGATAAACAAGAAAAAAGAACGCGACATACTATATGGCAAGAATGTCTGGTTAAGTGGAAAGATAGACCTGAAGAGAGTTCAATGTGGGAAAGGGTAAGCAGTCTCCAGAGGAGGTTTCCCAAATTTGTTTTCGAGGATGTAAACCATTCTTAAGGGGAAGGGAATGTTATGTTAGCCATAATCCCAGGAGTGTGGATATGGTGAAGTGGGAAATCGGAGGGCTTGACAGTGTAGTGGTGGACATGCGAATTAATGCCTAGCATTTATTAAGGATGCCAAGAGGGGTTTAAAAGATTAAGGTCCTTTGAAAGGACACTTGGCATAAAAGGAGTCCACATGTCATGCACTGGGTTCAGGGGATATTCTAGAGTCAGGCTCCACAAAAAGGAAGGAAGGACAAGGAACTCAGGAGAGTTCACGGATGAAGGGAAGGAGGCACTCGACGAATCTTGGTTGGGTGGTGAATTGAACTGGAGCCCTCTTTACGGTGATGTTAAACCAAAAATGAAAATCGATCGATTTTTTGTACTCTATGCGCTCATCACATCACGTGCACATTTTGGTGCAAGTATCACTCACTTTTGAGCCTCACCCAACAAATCCACTTCCTTCATGCACATCAGCCTCTACATCGATGCATCTGACCTAGCACATAAAAAGAACCAAAGAAAAAGAAATTATTTATTGTTCTTTTCTTTGATTAACGATTGGTATAAATCTAGATCAGAGTAGACTAGATCGACATAGAGGAGATGATTTGAATTTCTCCAAGTTGCCATGCTCAAAATTCCGGACTAGTTCCCACTCAGAGTCAGTCCGCATGCTCACATACGGTTTCACATCATCACATTTCCTGAAACCTAACATTCATCAGTTCAATGAGTAGACTTTAGAGTGTTCAGAGGCATTGACCGATTGATCAGTGAGCAAACAGCACATGATTTGATTTCACACACACATGCCATCATTGTAAAGCCTATTCGGCTATTTTTCGGCATTGTGCACATAATTTTGAGCCTTGTAAAGCCTCTTGGCTATTCTTGGCATCATTTTTCACAAGCCTTGTAATTCAAATCGGATTATATATTGCAATTCTACCTTCACCAATAGTTCAAATTTAACTTGCCACAGTTAGTGTTTTGCAGTTGATTCAAACAATGATTTTCATGACACTTTGAGTACAATTCTTGCACCATGCCTACGACTAGCAACCTTAATCTGGAGGCATCTGCTAAGTTAGACAACTCCAATTATGGCACATGGATATACCGAATGGAGACCGTTCTTGTACTTCAGGCCAAATGGGAGTATGTCGATGGATCTACACCCAGACCATTGGACGATCCAGCCAGTTGTAGCTCTACTCTACCTGTTGTCACAACACCAACAGCGGGATCTCTAGCTACACTGACAATTTTCACACCTGTAGTAGATCCTACCATTGCTCGAGCACAGGCGGAATGGGACAAGAAAGACAAGTATGCATATCATCTAATCAAGAAAAATGTGCAAGATGTCATGCTAGGATAGCTCAACGCCATCAAGACATCAAAAGAAGCATGGGATATGTTCGCAACTCTCTACGAGTCCAATAACACTCCCAAGATTCTCACACTGAGAAACCAAATCAACCAGAGTTTTTGTAATAGCAACGAAACCGGTCATGCTTACGTACTCACGATCAAAGACTACAACAATCAACTCGCAGCAACATGAGAGACTATGAATCCAACATAAATGGTTCAAGTCATCCTGAATGGACTAGGGGAGGGATACAAGAATCTAGGCCAGAGTATTGCCATTCAACAGCAAATTCAAACACTAGAAGAACTTCAGTCCAGTCTTACTCGGTGAAGAACTCAGGACACAAGCCATTTATGCACGCAAAGGTTATTCTAATGATCATGCATTCACAACTTTAGACAGAAGCAGAGGCAGAGGTAGACCATTCTAGCGAAGTGGTCTTCATCAGCAACAAAGTCATCAGCAGTCAGAATCAGCATCAGCATCATCCTCAGCAACATTAGAATCAGCAAAGAGAAAATCATTCCAATCGAGGAAGATTCCAAGGACGAGGGAATGCATCCACCAACATGTCAAACATCCAGTGTAACTAATGTCATAAGTTTGGACACTATGAAAGAGATTGCCGCAAGAAGTAATACGACCAAGGCGGTCAATCCAGCAGTAGCAATCGAGTAGACCCAACAATATCATTGACGACTACAATAGACATTGGTGGGTCTACTTTCTGAAAGAGAAATCTAAAGTCTTTTCCAGATTTCAAGAATTCAAAGCCATGGTAGAAAACCCGACAATGGTACTTTAGCAGACAATGCTAGAGCAATGCTTAGTGAGAACCATCTTCTGAATCAGTATTGGGCAGAAGCAATAGCCACTACAAACTACTTGCTCAATCAGCTTCCTACCGAATCGATTCAAGGTATGATACCTTATAAAGCATTCACTAGACACATACATGATGACCATGGCAAGAATTTGATGCGAAGTCATGTAAATGCATCATGGTTGGCTACAGTGAAGAAAGCAAAGCATACAAGTTGTATGATCCCATCAACCAGAGATGTAATCTTCGATGAGGGATCAAAATGGAAAACCTCAAATACACAGGAGATAGATCACCGATTTCACAGTCATCTATAAAAAAGGTTGATGAAGAAGAGCAAGAATTGCCAGAAACACCTTGAGATGAACCACAGCAACTCAAACGGTCTACTAAGGAAAGCAGACCACCATCTAGATTGACATATGCTCATAAAGGCAAAGCGATTTAGGTTGAAACCACCAACTATGCTCTTATGACTACCATCATGGCTACAGAAGAGCCAGTGTACTTCGAAGATGCAGTAAACAAGCCAGAATGGCAAACTGCTATGAATGAAGAAATGGATACTTTGTACAATAATAATACTTGGGAATTATCTGACCTTCCACCCGGAAAGAAGGCCATAGCAAACAAATGGGTATACAACATGAAGTACAATCTAGATGGAAGTATTCAAAGATACAAAACCAGACTAGTTGCAAAATGATTTGCACAGCAATACTATCAAGATTATGATGAGACTTATGCTCCAGTAGAAAAGATGGATTCCATATGATTCTTGATATCACTAGTGGCACTCAACAGATGAAATGTGTACTAGCTCGATGTCAAGAATACATTTCTCAATGGTTACCTAGACGAGGAAGTCTACATGCAACAACCAGCATGTTATGTTGAGCCAGGAAAGGAGAATAAGGTTTTCCATCTCAAGAAAAGACTTTACGGCTTAAAGCAAGCACCTAGAAGTTGGTATAGTAGAATCGACAAGTATTTTGCTGATTTGGGATACATGAAGTCCAATGCAGATCATACTCTCTACTACAAAGTTCAAGGGGAGGACATTACTATTGCACTTTCGTACGTAGATGATTTGATTGTGACCGAAAGCAAGGATAGCTTCATCAGAAAGCTAAAACAAGACTTATCTGCAGAGGTCGACATGAAAGATCTTGGACTTATGCACTATTGTCTTGGAATTGAGTTATGGAGAGATTCAGATAGTACCTTTATGAGTTAGCTCAAATATGTTGACAGTCTCTTGACAAAGTTTCATATGGCAGATTGCAAGATTGCAGCCACTCCCATGGAACAGAGTTTGAAACTTGCTAAAGATTTAGAAAAGCCTACAGTCAATGATAGGTACTACAAGCAGCTCATCGGATCTCTTATATATCTGATTATCACACGGCCAGATATCTGTTATGCCGTAAGTTCACTTGCACATTTTACGGCAAATCCAAAATAGTCTCACTGGAATGCAGCCAAAAGAGTCTTGAGATACATCAGAGGTGACTATGATGTTTTTTTCCTTGGGATAGTGACTATGCTGGAGATCATGAGACCAGGAGATCCACACAGGGATATGTATTTTTCCTTGCTCAAGGTGCTACATCATGGTTGTCAAACAAACAGCCAACTATTTCTTTGTCTTCGAGTGAAACAAAATATAGGGCACTCACTATAGGTGCATGTGAGGCTATATGGCTTAAAAGACTATTGTCAGAAATAGATTACTTTGATGAATCAAAGCCAACAACAATATACTATGATAATAAATCGGCTCAAGCATTGGCCAAAAATCTAGTATATCACTCCAGGACAAAGCACATTAATGTCAGAGAGCACTTCATCAGAGAAAGAGTGTTACTTGTTGGTGACATCACACTACAGCATTGTGATAGCAAAGAGAATGTTGCAGACATCTTTACCAAACCACTCAATAAAGAGCTTTTCAAGAAACACCAACAAGCTCTTGGTTTGACACAGAGGAAGGACATTTCATTAAAGGGGTATGATGGAATGTAATGCTCAATCCTTCTTTGATTCCCTAGAATCATCATCATGAGGGAAGGCATTGATCTTGAGGGAAGGTGTTGAGAGACCACGCTCAACATCATGTGATTACATGTGCATAGCACTAACACATATAGAGTGCTATAAAGGAAAGGATTAGATGCCCTAACCCTAACCCTAAATGGGTTTGTATATATTCTACATTTTCAACTAAATCTAGTATACAGTTAGTCATTTGTGGTGTGCTCTCTAGCTGTGCCCTCTCTCCTCATCTCTACTCTTCTTCTCTCCCCTCTTCATATTTTGTTAGATGAGACTATTGGATGACTAGAGCATGCCATTGGGGCATTGCCTGTGCAGAGGTTGAGTAGGTTTGTGTGTGAAGCCATAGATTGAAGTTCAATGAATAAACTTTATGTATTTAGGGTATCCCTTTTAGAGTCCCGTATATGTTATTTCATTTCTTTGTCATCATTTTCTATGGCAAACTTGTGTGATTTTCTTCTCCCCGTGTGTGAGTGTGTGTGTGTGTAGCCACTATCTAAAATTGTTTCCTTATAGTCTAAGAACAAGTATGCTGGCATGGATTATAACATGTACTCATATCTGCAAATCTTACATGTTAAAAGCTTCCACCATAGTACAATTTAAAAGCATGAAATTTGTATGGAGCTAATGAAACTTTACTAGGTGATGCTGTAGGGACATCAATGATATTCCAAGGATATGTAGTAAAAGGCTCCAAGGAACATGAAATTTGAGTTTAAAGCTTTACATTTATGGTGGTATCCAATCCATGGTTATCATTTTGAATACTTGCACTCATGCCATAGCCTAATGTAATAATACAATGGTGCATACAAATTGATGCCACAAAGCAAGTTCATACATTTATTCTAGGTTACAATGCATTAAAAGAGAATGTCCTTCTTTCAGTCTTGCTTATTTGTATGGTTGGGTTCCAAAGAATTAATGGAAGTTCTTTTTCTCTTGAAAAAAAAAAAGGGAATATCTTTTATTGGCCTTATACTCTACCTAATAGTTTTCAATTTGTCATTCCTATCCTAAAATTATGGATAGATTGCAATAATGCTAATGGACGGTAATATTGATGAAGCAAAAGAGGAGTGGCCTATCATATTTATGGCATTCTTGTACAATTGATACATTAAGAGTTGTCTATACATATTGAAAAAGAGGTTCCAAAGGTCTTGATACAAACATGGCTACAACTAACTTATGCTTTGGAAAATTAGCCTTTCTAGAGAATATTTTATAACTTTCTTCGACACTTGCTATGGAAAGGTTTCTAAAGTGATTCCAAGCATTTGTACCAAGGGTGCCACGATTAGGCATGATCATTCTATGCTCATATTTTTTCAAAAAAGTAGAGCTTTGATTATATTTATTGTATAATTTACATTAACTTTTGCACTTTCCAAGTGAGTGAAGCTAGTGTGTGAGGACAACAACTCGAGATGCATCATATCTATTTATTGGGAAATTTGAGGATAGTGTGAAAGTGGTCAAGGCATAGGAGAAGGTGTCTAAGGTTGATGAGACATTGCCAACAAGATATATACATTGGAGAAGGAATGAGGCATTACTTTTGCTTGGAGTGTGCAAAAATATTCTTTAATAAAAGGGTAGGTTGTTAAGCTTGTACCTCTTTGAAGACAAACATTGAACACATAGCACATGCTAAATTTAGCATATGCGGCGAATAGTTTTAGGCTATGACTAATGGTATAGATTCATTGAAGTTCTCCTTACAATAGCTTTCTAATATTAAAGGGAAGGAGATGGAATGAAATGATCTAGGGTTGGACAGAGGTCCCATAGTTCGTATGTTTTGGAGTTTCTTTCATTGCTCATAAGGTTGTGAAGGGTCCCATCAACAAGCCAAAACCTCTTCATAGAGTGATAATCCAACACATGCTCTAAAGGGCATTCATGGTTTCTTAGAAGATTAAACATAAGACCTTATTACATTTTGATTGAAACTAGGTACAAGCATTGGAAGCCTAGGCTTCAGAACTAGCACAAATCCATTTTATGGTAGAGTGTGTAGCTTCCCTGTGGATGGTGCCATTCTCTTGCAATTGGATCTAATTTGGTTGGGAGATTAACAACCACTCTAACACTATCCAATAGCGCTCATGTTGCTCATTTGACGTGTCTTTTCTTTTTGAGAAAAGGACTGATTTTTTAAATTAAAAAACCAAAAAGGTGAGCAGCCTCCTTAACAAGTAGGCAATTGAAAAATATTTGACAAGATTCCAACGCCAAATAAACTCATTTGGCATGTCTCCTAGTAGCGAAGTACTATTGAAAATTCAAATAGAATGAGTAAGATGGGCAATCCATAATAGTTATTGCCAAGAGGGCTTACTTGACTCTCCTTGCACTATTCCATAAGGTTAACCGTAGGATTGTCTTCCAAACTAATTCTAGAAATAAGTGAACTCGTAGGTGCGACTTTCTACCACCAGATGAAAACCCTTGATATGTGTGGTAAGTGAGATAGGGTAGTTGAAGATGACATAGTCGTCTTGTTAGACTGTATCGAGCGCATCTCATGTGAACACAATTGTGTTTTGAGGACATGGTGTGAGTCACGTGAGACATGACTCGTTTGATCCGAAGTTTGACTAGACGTGTATATATTGAAAGTGGCCCACAATTCAAAAGTATAACAAAAGAGCATCATAAAGATTCTTTGCACACGAGAGCTGTCACGCACCGTTCTTTCACAATCACGATCAAAATTGTAGCAAGATAATAATCACGAATAACAAGAAGAGAGATTCCAGTATGAATCAAACTGATGATTCTTTACAATAATTTTGGAGAAGAATCACTCCGTGAAGGAGCTCGATACCACCCGTCTATCCCCGAGCTATCTCACTCTCACTCTCACTCGCATGAAGATGTTCAAATCAGATGATCTTCAAATGATCAAATCTCCATCACACTCTCACTCTCACTCTCAAAATATCTTGATCTTATCTTCTTCTTTGCGCTGCCTCGATTCGCGTGTGCTATTGTCACTTTTGTCGCACCTCGATATGCGTGCCTTCTCTTCGCTCGCGCAACCTCGAGATGTGTGCGTTCTCTTCTTTTTCGCACAACCTCGATATGCGTGTGTTGGATTGTGTGTTCTCCTTCTCACGATCTCCTCTTCTTTTATCGCCTTTCATGACTCTGAAAAAGCTACCAAAAGTCCCCAAAATCGGCCAAAAACAGCTTTTCTCGAAAAGTGTACGTGTGCTTTTCACCTTCTTTTAGCGTGTGCTTTTGATAGCAAACGCGTACGAAATCTCGACGTCTCTTTTTTTTTTTTTTTTGAAGGCATGAAAACGGCCCTGTTCGGAGCATCACCACGCCTGCCTCGTAGATCCAATGGACAAGCTCAATAGCTCATCTCGAAGATCGGACCCTCTTCTTTCCCTTTGCATTTGACCTTTCATAGCTAACTCTTCCATCTCGACCTCCGTCCAATGCCTGCAACTCTTGACACGGAAATCTAGATGCACTTTTACCACTTTGTTAGCAACTTCTGACCTCCATACAGGCATGCAAACGAGTGAACCATAAATTTTTCACTAGGACAAAGTTTTTCTACTCAACAAGATTTAAAACTCTCTCACACAGAGTTTCTTCAAATTATTTCTCTAACCAACTCAAAATCAAGCCGCAAAATCCAGCTGACACCATAATGGACAAAAACCAAAATTTTTCAACCAACACCAAACTTTCCCAAAACCTTCAAAACATCAAAAACCATCCTTTTTTGAACACTATCTTGTGATATATATTTCAAAATATTTCATATACAAAATTGGAGCGTCACAAGAGCCATAGCCATAGCCATAGATAGCCATGGCCAAAGCCACAACTAGCGCCATAGCAATAGCCATAGCCATCGTCATAGTCATAGTCATAGTCATAGTCATAGTCCTGCTCGTGAACCGTGGCCTAGTGAGGCCCACTGTCGTGCATTGGCATCGGGATCCGAGCAAACCTCGTCTGGTTGCCGACCGTGGCTACTCCACCCGCAGCAGCCAGAGGGCCTTCCCAGGTGCTGGTCTCTCTCTTCTACGACACCGCTGCCTCTGCGACTCGAAGGTGTGGGAGAGCATAACTGCATGAGGTCGGACTGTAACAATTGTAAGCTCACAAAGCCATCCAGAGTTTGACGAAGAATGCCTTCCTAGGCAGAATTTAGCAACGATTGCTTATTGATCAGAGACGTGATGCGACTTAGCGAAGAGTGCCTGTTGATGAGAGAGAGGATCCGGCGTTCCAAGTCTCGACTCTCGGGGGAAGTTAGCAATGACTGCTTATTGATCAGAGACGTGATACGACTTAGCGAAGAGTGCCTGTTGATGAGAGAGTGACACGATTCGGCTGAAAATGTGCGAGATTGCTAAATGAGGAGAGAGAGAGGATGGGAGGATTTGGTTTCATGTCTTGGAAGGACAGGAGTATATAGTGAATGATAAGTGCCGATCTGTGACCGATGTAGAGGGAGAGAGATTTGGCTGCATCTGTGGTCCTTTTTGTGGCTTGTGTGTGAGAGAGAGAGAGAGAGAGAAATTTGTAGTTGTCCCTTCTTGAAAAAGGCAAGGGAGGAGTTTTATCGACCCTTGGACACACTAGCCGTTCTTGAGTCCCTGAGCCCCATGAAAGTGGAAATGAGGGGAAAAGAGAGAGGAGGGTACGCAGAGCTGGGGTAGCAACGACTGTTGATAAGTGCCCTAGGCGGGGAGAGGGGGAGAGAGAGAGAGAGAGAGAGATGCAGCGTTGGGTGAGCAACATCAGTGCTCGTGTCTCCTGATAGAAAGGAGAGTATGCAGAGCTGGAGTTGAGAGAGAGAGAGAGAGAGAGGTGTTAGATTAGCCATGTCCAAGTGTCGAAAGCAGAGTGCTCTTGTTGTTGAAAGAGGGAGAGAGGGAGAGAGAGGAGGAGAGAGGAGGAGCAGGAGAAGGGCGATGCTGCAACAATTGGTAAGGGCAACTTGGTGGGTGGTGCTTGTGTGGGGGAGCTCTGGAAGGGGGGGGGGAGCAGGGAAGGTGAGAGCGATGTGGGTGGTGGGAGGGGTGGTGATGATGGCAGGGTGGAGGAGGGAGGGCGGGGCACTGGCGCAGGCAGAGGCATCTGAGGGGGATGACACAGCGTGTTTGACAGAATTGAAAGCTGCTTTACAAGAGATGGGGGGAGGAGAAGGCCTCAGCTCATGGACAAGCACTTCCCTCGCCACCCCTTGCCCCAACTCGTCTCCCACTTCCCTCTCTGGCATCACGTGTAATAACAACCGAGTCTTCTCCATCACCCTTAACTCCTCCTCCCTCTCTGGCTACATCCCCCCTAGCCTCGCCAATTGCTCTTTCCTTCAAACCATCGACCTCTCCTCAAACCTCCTCTCTGGCTCCATCCCCCCCTCCCTCTCTAACCTTAGCTACCTCACCAGCTTGAATTTCTCCAACAACCAGCTCTCTGGTCCCATCCCTCCCCAGCTCAGTGCTTGCGCTTACCTCAACGTCATCGACCTCCATCTTAACCAGCTCACCGGCACCATCCCCGGCCAGCTTGGCCTCCTCCAACGCTTGAAGGCCTTCGATGTCTCCGACAACCAGCTCTCCGGCGCCATCCCCGCAACACTCTCCAATACCTCCACAGGAGCTCCTCGCTTCAATGCCAGCTCCTTTCTTGGAAATAAGGATCTTTATGGGTACCCTCTGCCTCCGGTAACGGTCCACGGCGTCTCCGTCATCGCCATTGTGGGCATTGGCTTGGCGAGTGGATTAATAAGCCTGATCGTGAGCTTTACGGCCGTATGCGTCTGGCTCCGGGTCACGGAGCATGGGTTTGCAGCAGAAGAGGGGAAGATCTCTCAACTCGTGTCGGAATCCTAATCTGAGGTAGAAAGAATTTCTACCGTTTTGATACATTACTGTCTTTGAGATGCAGTAATGCTCGATTCGCAGATGCGGCTTACGTATCTTCACAGCAACATCTTGACTTGGTGAACACTCCAATTGTTCATAATTTTCATGGCGCCACGCCCGCAGGCCGATTTAGAAGCTACATTTGGTGACTTTATACGTTGTCTCTTCTATTGAAGCACGAAATGAGGACGGAATGTGATTTTTTCAGTTGGGCCTGTCTTGTCAATACCGTCTTGATGCTGAAGGTGCAAAATTTCCTCCTGTTAGTTTTCTTGTTTCTTCGAGCTCCACTGGAGCTTCACTTCGTGTTCTTTTATTATAAGCGTCACACTTACTTGCACATTGTGCTTGATAACAATCATTGTCAACGGACGAGGACAGAGCCAAAGATTATACTCGTAGGAATTCCAGGTTTTGTCTAGGTATACAATGAACGTAAAAGGGACAATACAAAGTTCAGATTTGCTGTTAAACTGTATGCATTGCTATCGGGTTGCGATATAACGGGAACAGGGTGGTTCTGCGCGGATGAGCAAGGCGACTTTTATGCTAAGAAAAATTTACAGGAGGAATCTTATTAAAACCGCTGGGAAGAGTTTCGGGTCGGTGTTTTTACATGTCTATAAGTAAGACGATTGAATGCTCCCTACTCTGTTAGAGTACGTTCTCGCGTCTGGAAGCAATTCGACAGAAATGCCTAAAGCATGCCATGGGGGTTTGGGAATTGCATACACAATATTTGGGGCAAGAAGGGTTTGAGACCGATTGAAGATTGGACGTCCCTAGGAACGAGAAGGTTTTGCAGAAGCTTTTGCTCCAATTGCGCATCGAGATTCAAGTGTTTTTGGACTGAGAGGCAAAATTTCGACAAGTCTCGGGCGAAGAGAGAGGGTGAGAGATTGATATCCGATGCAGATCCAAGGAAGCAGTGAAGAGACACGGCCGTTGATGCAGGGTAGTATACCCTATTGCTTATCTCTTGCATTCCATGGGAGCAGTGGCCTAATCCAAGCTACAAGGAAGGAAGCAAGCAACAAGTAACTAATCATGGGAACAACTGTAATGCCTTCGTTTAGGCACCTGAGGGGTATGTCCTTACCTAAATGAAGGCATTACACTTGTTAACCTCAACTTGAGCGCCTCTTTCTCACACTTGGAGGTTATTTCAACCTCTTTCAACATGTACTAGCACATATCTTTGAACATCTAAGGGCCTTCCCCAAACGATCGCATGGGCGATCAATTGTTGAAAATTTCCAAGAATATGCTTGCAGCCCACCCAAAATTCCTAAGAATGACTCCCAAGGATGGGCCCCCTCTACGTGAAAGTCCTTGAGTCATAGGCGTTCCGCCCAACAAGTCTCTTTTGACCTACAAACCTAAAAAGAGCGTGAAAATTTTCACAGGCCATAGCATACATAGATTCCAAAAAACCCTCCAATTTTGCTCACATGGCTACTCCCCAAGCCTTCCACATGCTTAAGTGGCTACTCCCCAAGCCTTGCACATGAGGATGGGATGTGGGTCCATCGGTCACCATCTAAGAGTAGCTTGGGGCCTTCCCTATCTCATCAATGACCACCACGATATGCATATTTTAATCTCTCTTTTTATGCACTTTCGTGGTGAGCTCTCCTCACTGCACACCCATCACTTACTCATTATAACCTCAGGATGGTTATCCCCTCCAAATAATTGCTAATTAGCCAAGCAATATATCAGGACCACCAACATTGTTTGGCACAACACCTTGCACAATATTTTAGTTATGTGTCTTTTGAACAACATAACTGTCGAAATTCGGTGTCAAAGTCCAGTGTCCCTTAGGAGCTCAATGGTTGTGGGTAAATGCGTTAAGAAGCTTGGAAGTCATCAGGTGATTGATGGAAGTTGAGATAGATGAGATGAATGCCTGCACAATTGTGGATGACGAGCTACAAATGGGAGTTTCCATTGAGACTAAACCCAAAACCTCCCAAAGCGAGGTTCAATGAGCATAATGAGCTTCCTCCTCTAAGAAACATGGAGGCTCTCTTGGATGAATTTGTCCATCCAAATTGCATGCACATAGGATCTCCTGAAATTTTAGAGTACTTTTCAAAGGTTTTAGTACTCCTAGTTATACTTGCATCGAAAGCTTCCTCTTTGGATGCTGTCATGTTGTTTGTAGCTTAAAATATTACGGTCCGCGGAGCCATATGAGATAAGGCCAAGGAAAAAGTTTGATAAAAATAAGAAGTTTGCTATTAAAGATAACTGCAAATCATCGAATATAAGTTGTTACCTCTTGATAGAAAATGTCAAGACAAGTTGAGAGACGTGTAAAGACAAGCTGGGAGACATGTAGGAGGCAAAGAAAGAAGAAAATCCCAGTTACATCATTCTACATGTGAAGCAACAAGATGAAGAGCTCCTTGTGTTGAGGTTTTTGCTTTTTTGGCTATCAATCCAAACACAACAACCTCAATCTAACTCAAGAACCTATCATAATCTAGCATAACAACAACATGGTGCTCGCTTTCTCCCTCTATCTATGCTATGAGACATAACTCTACACTTCTTGAATCTAATTCCACTTCTTCATCTCTTTGTTGGAGCTGTTGATGATGTAAAGACTTGGAAATTGAGGGTTTTCATCTTAAGAAGTACGAGGAGGATGACGCATCTATGATGGGGTAGAGACCCACTCCATTGGTTCTCAAGGTAGGATCTTATAATGTCTTTAATTTTAAGAAATAAAATTTCAAGTTTCAAGACCCTCTCCACCATAGGCACCACTTGGCTTGGCTCTATGCTCAATTTACTCAACAATTTAGCTAGATAAGTGGCCATGTGATGTTGATCAAGTGGCAAAGCATTCACACAAGAAATCCCCCCTCCCCCTCTCTCTCCTCCCTACTCTCCCTCTCTCTCTCTCTCTCTATATATATAAATATAAATATAAATATATATATATATATATACATATCTTTTCCCTTGACTATCTCCCTCATGCACGCGCACACATGGACACTAAAACCTCCATTAGGGGAGAATTGGGATCTCAAAAGGGCCTCATAAGGAATTGATTAGGGAATGCTTAGTGGGCTAATGCAAGGGGCTTGGAGGGTCCCAAAGAGGCCTAATAGCCCAACCTAGGTGGGTTAAGCCCACATTTGAGCCCACCTCTCCTTCCATTAATGAGGCGAAGGGGCTCCTTTTTTAAATTTGAATTTCAAATTTTGAATCTCCCTCCCTTTCTCTCTCTCCCTCCTTCCCTCTCTCTCCCTCCCTCCTCCCTCCCTCCCTCCCTCCTCCTCCCTCTCCCTCTCCCTCCCTCCCCCTCCCTCCTCCTCTCCGCTCCTTCTCTCCCCTCCTCCTCCTCCCTCCTCCCTCTCCCCTCCTCCTCCTCCTTTTGGCTCCTCCTCCCTCCTTCCTCTCCCCTCCTTCTCGAGCTGCCCAGGCTCCCTCTCCTTTGCTCCTCCCTCCTGTAGAATCTCTCCCCTCCTCCTCCCTCTTGTAGCATCTCTTTCCTCCTCCTCCCTTTTGTAGCAGCTCCTTCCCTCCCTTCCACACCTATCGCCCTACTCTCCTCCTCCTCTTCCTCTTGCCCTCATCTACTTTTTCTCCTCCCTCTTCCTTGCTACTCTCTCCCTCTCACTGCTCCATCTTTGCCAACTCTCCTCCTACATTTTAGCCTGCATCACTGATATCTCTCTTTGAGTACTCATGGCATCATTCGAGGACATATCCAACAAGTACCATGTGAACCTACAACTGGAGGTAGAATATGCAAGCACACGCTCTTTGGGATATAGTGGAACTCCTCAAAGTGTGCTCCACAGTCTTCAATTGCAAGGGTAGAAGCATCTTGACCTTTGGGTGGATGAAAACTTGTATCCTTTAGACCCTGCCACCCAAAAGAGTCCTCCTTTTCATACAGTGCATGATGTTGTTCGGTTTGTTGGCAAGGGACATGCTGGATTACTCAGTTATTGCAATCGATTGAACCATTCTTAGACATTGGCTATGCAAGCAAGCGAGGTGCAGAGAGCCCAAGTAGAATAACTTGCACATTTGGGAAATATTACTATTGTGGCAATGCATAATAGTATGCAGGATCTCCAATTGCAAAACAAAGAACTCAGTGACAAAGCACATGCACTGGACTTGGAGCAACATAAATTAGAAGAATCAATCCAGAAGCTTGCTAAAAGCAAACAAGATTTGGAAAGGTCTATCTATGGCCAAGTTCAATGTGCTGTGGAGAAGGAACGAGAGAAGTTGATAGAACGAGTACAAAAGTTGAAGGAAATACCTTTGGGACTGAATTAGAGGAAAAGACAATTGCAATCTATGGATGCATTGTCAACCAATAGTGGTGCCCGAAAGAGGAGAATTCGGGCTGCAAGATTAGTTTCCCAAATTTTCAATGAATTTTCTTACTCTAAAATATTTGTGGTGTTGCATTGTTTCCACTAAGACTCATTTATACTCTACTTTAGGAATTTCATGGAGGATGTGATGGGAACAATGGAAATGGATGATAGAGATCCTTCATATGTTCTAAGAAGTTTAATAAAGCCAACTGATGTCATGGAAGTGTTGAAGGACCCTAGACAAAAAGGGCTATGTAAACAAGTTGCTAGAGAGGTAATGAAGTACTTCAAGGGCCTCGTGCAAGCAAAGGAGGTGCTTGGAGCTTGTGATGCTGTTGGTGTAAGTCGTGAAACTTACAACTCTGTTTTTAAAATTTTCAAGTCTGCTATGGAGGAAAAGTATAAGATATCTACAATGCCATTGCCAACACCATGGTCTGTAAGGCTTGTATGTCAAGAAACAAACCAATGTGCTAGAGAAAAGCTTGGAGGATACCATTGTGTAAGTGGCACAATGACTTGGAAGAGTAAAAAGAAATCTGGCATCCAAACGTTTGAGATGAATGCGAGTCATGGTCAAGTTCTATGGGATGAGAGAAGAAGGTAAGAGAAATTCCCTCTTTGCATTCAACTTTATTTCTTTTCATTTCTATATCCTTACTATATTTCTCTTTCATTGTACAAATGGCAAACTAGTATTTGTTATAAAAATGGATGAAGCTCAGTTGGTAAAAGAGCACAAGCTAGAGAGGGTGAGCATTTGTATTATGAACGATGCATTGCGTTTTGCTCAAGGGGATAAGGAAGTTGAGTAGGGTTTCTCAATCCAATCTAAGAAGGACATATGGTGGCTTGCAGCCTTTGAGACCCCAAAGGAGTGCCACAAGACATTGAAGTGGGTTTTGGAGAGAACCGGCATCCCGTCAATTATTCGAAGATAAGAGGCAAGGCAAACATTAATAGTGGATGGGCATGGAATGTTTCAAATTGAATGGCATCTAACTGGTGATTTGAAGACCCTCAAGTGCTTGTGTGGTTGTGATACAGGTGCAGATGCAAAATGGACATGCTTATATTGCACTCACTCTTAGAAGATGCAAAAGGGAAGTCTACAGCGGAAAAATGGCATCCTTTCTTGCAACCAAAGTGCAGCCCCTGATCGTCACAAAAAGGATCCTAAATGGGACCCCATTCTACCAATTCCATTAGAGCGGATACACGTGTGTACTTTGCATGTTGAACTGTGTATACTTGATAAGTTACTCTATCTCCATCTAATTTATGCTTGGAATTTGAGGCCACAGCAAATATTTGCACAATGCATTGCAAAAGTTGAAGAACTACTCTTACTAATGGGACTTCACAAGGCAATGTGAAGCTTAAGCAGGACAAGAAACAATCAGGAAAGACACAAAATCTTCCTGCTAAAGTGTCCATGGGTGGAGGAAAGGCAAGGAGGTTCTTGTCCAACCACAATGCTGATAAAGAAAAACATACATTGGCTCAAATCACCCTAGGTTGGGAGTATTGGAAAGCTTTGTGTAAGTGCACTACAAATCAAGCTTCACATCCGCAAATTGCTACTTTGAGAGTAAAATTGTGGACAAAGCTTGATGCATTTATAAAGTTACTTAGACAAGGTCAAACATAGGAGCTTTATTATGAGAGATTCAGGACATCATTGGGAGAATTCATATCATTGATGGTAGAAGCATGGGAGGAGTCACATATTACTCATTACATGGTAATCCTCCTTAGGTTGAAATTTTGTGCTTTAAACTTAAGTCAGTTTATGTTTCTAATACAATGTTTTTCTTTATAGCATATTCTTTACACACATGCACCATGGTTTGTGGAGCAATGGGGCCCTCTATCCATTTGGAATACTCAAGGAATGGAGAAATCACACTACAGAGAAAAGTCAACATACTTCAAGAATACAAGACATGGGGGTGGTATTGCACGAAGCAATGCACTACACGAAATGTTCGATTGGTTTTATAGATGTCTAGAGGCCAGGACTCTCAAGTGCAATAAGGTAGAGATCTCAAGTCTCGCAAAAGCAGTTCAACATGTCAAGAAGACAAGGAGATGTACTGCTTGGAAGTCCTCAACAGGGAGCCAAGGGGTTGCGCTTTGGTTGCAACATACACGGGAGGCGTTGGGTCCTAAGAGAGCCCCAAATGTAAAATGTTTGATGAATAAAGTTAACACTATTTTAAGTCAATTATTGATTCTAAAATTCACAAATTTGTTTGGAAATTGCATAATTGCATGTGTGACATGGCAGGGCGGAGTGGGTTGGGAGGGAGGGTGGTGAAGATTAAGTATTACCGAACTGGTGACAAAAGACTGGGGGGGGAGGGGGTGCACTCAAAAAACCCTAATTTAAAATAAAAACCCTAAAGTGCTTTAAAAAAGACTATATAAAGCACTTCAAAACCCTAAAATCCCTCATTTCTATGGCACGAGTTAAACAAACTACTAGACCCACTGAACGCCATTTAGATGCTACACATTCTCTTGCAAGCCCCAGTGGCCAAGACGGCAATGATCAGCAAGGATCTGAAGGCGGTTCTCATCATCAAGAGTCTAAGTAACGCGAGTCCCCACCATCCAACTCTCATGGGCGATCCTAGGGATCTCAGCATCATGAGGAATCCTAGCATGATGAAGATCCAAGCACGATCAGGGGTCCTCTCAGTCCTTCCACACAACTAATCGTGATCGTGATCAACTACCCCTTCATCCTTCGTGGGGTCCTGGCATGGAGCATCTAGACCAACAAGGGGAGCAAGAAAGGCAAAGAGAGGAGATGGAGAGATTAGGGCTCGCAGCTATAATGAACCTTGGCCCCAATCCTCCAACGAAGCAGACCGCACGAAAGAGTTGTGCCTCGATATTATCGAATATGAGGAGCCTCTAGTACGAGTTGAGCAAGAGCCTCAGCCTGTTGTCTCACAGCCTCATGACAAGGAAAAGAGACAAAGGACAAAGTAGACCCCTAGGCACGATAAGCCACCTCGAAGGACCCACCAGACACAGGAAAAGGAGTCTGAAGAGGTGGTTGCAAGGGAGGAGAGGCAAAAGAAGTTCAAAGCGGACAAGCAGCCATGGAGCCATGTCCAGAGGCTAGTGCAGGGTCCCCCAAAGATTAAGAGGCATAAAAAATTAGGCGTGAAGGCACTTCAAGAGATCCACAAGTTTCAAACCACTATGGACAATCTCATTCCCTGTACACCCTTCTAGCATGATGTACATGAAATAGCACAACATTACAAGGATGATGTGCGTTTCACTTTAGGCGCTATGGGAGCAATTCAGGAGGCAACGGAGCAGATGACAGTAGGTCTTTTTGAAGATGCGAACTTATGTGCTATCCATGCCAAAAGAGTAATAGTGATGGACAAGGACCTTGCACTCGCCAAAAGCGCATCCGCTTCGATCCCTCCCTTAGGCCCTAGATGTTGTTTAGGTTCATTTGGTGTAACCTGAATCATTTTGTAAATCTCTGCCCTTTGAGGCCAATGAATAAAAGATATTTTTATGTTCTATTACTGTTCCCATGTTATTATACATGTTACATGATGCTTTCCATCAGTTTATGTAAGTTCAGTGTGAATTTAAGTGGTCAAATGATGTTTTTTCACCATGGCACAGAAGGCCAATGTGTTCGGCAATGTACAGGGAGCCCAGAAATGCCAAAACCCGCTATGGCGCATATGGGGCATGGCGTTGGGGCCAAGTCAAACAGGCCCCATACGCGCCATAGCAAGTTTTGGCATTTCTGGGCTCCCCGCATGATGCCGAACACATTTGCCTTTTGCCGCGTGGTGAGATTCTTACTAGATTGCTCAGAAATGACCATTATAGTGCAAATATTTATATGATAGCATGCTTTTGAACAGATTTATATGATAGCATGCTTTTGAACAGAATAGTGAATGAAAATATTGATGCCAACAACATTAAAGTTACAAAATACAATGACAGTATAAAATAAATTTTGTAAAAGATTGCTCAGAAATGACCATTATAGTGCAAATATTTATCTGATAGCATGCTTTTGAACAGAATAGTGAATGAAAATATTGATGCCAACAACATTAAAGTTACAAAATACAATGACAATATAAAATAAATTTTGTAAAAGAACACAAAATGGGGCATTGTATAAAAACTATATCTGTATTCATATAAAATAAAATTTCTATACAATTAGGCTTCAGAGCCTTTCTCTCTTCTCTAAAACGTTGAGAACATTGGGCTTTGAATTCCCAAATACACTCCTAGCTCTAAACCTAGTCGATAGAGAGTCAATGCTATTGTCATTGCTGGCCAGGGACATGGCTGCTGTCGTCAATGCCATACCTTGAAAATTGGTTCCAAAGGCATTGAGGGTAGCCATGCGGTTCACCAAAATGACCTTGTAAGCATTGTGATTGATGTCAGTATGACCAATCACTCTTGACAAGGCCTTGCACTTCAGGAGGTCATCAGTGCCATGTGGAGAAAACTTTTTGTGGATAACCACACAGTGCACTTTTGCTTGGCCAAGGTAATGTGCCATTGAGTGATCTCGGCCAAAGCTACTGCGAACAAGGCATTGCCAAGATGAGAATAGGTCGACCTCAAATGCCTCCTGTAATAGTCCACCATTACATTAGAATTCCATTAAAGCAAAAGTATACCAAGAGAGAAGAAATTCAAAGCTCATAGTTTCTTACCACTATGGAGTCGTCATGCTCAATCCCTTCCTCTTTGTCAATGAGGATGGATCCAGAGGCCTCCTGCTATCTGGAGTGAGATGTGGAGGCTTTTTCTGGAACATCAGGTAGGTCAGAGTAGATTGATGTCTTTGCATCTTTGATTTGGGCCAGTGTTAAAGCAAGAACCTCTTCTATTGAATCATCTGCTCCCAAAAACTAATCGTTCCACCTCGTGTCCACACAGGATACCAAGAGCTTCGTCCTCTCAGAGACCAAACATAACCTCTATGTCATGGAGAAAGAGGTATTGTTCTCCATCGACAAGAAGGGGAGCAAGAAACCATATCATTGTTGCAGGGTCAATAGAGGTGGTGCCCGAGGTGGATGGAATTTGAGAAGTAGAATGGGGTTCAAGAGGTCACTAGAGCACTTCCAGGGCTAATGTAGCTTCCTGCTCCTCAGCTTCTTCATCGATGGGCTCTTCATTGTAGATGTTGGGCTCATCTACAGAAATAAGAGGATTGGAAAGGGTAGGGGCAGGGTTAGGGCTTGAGGTCAAGGCCTCCTCTTCCATTTGTCCCTCCTGGAGAAGGAAAATAAAGGTCATTTCCTAGGATAGGAACCTATTTCCTGTGTTTTCGATGACTCCACATGCTAGGAGGTCATCAGTGTCCACCTCCCTAAACCCTAGGGGTGTGAGCTAGGCTCGAAAGCGATCTAAACGCTTCACAAACCTGGGTTCTTGATTGAACAAGTACTTAAATAATCAATTAGGACCCATCTTTTTGTAGACTCATTAAGTTGATATGCAAAACTCATGATGTAGTCTTGCATGTACCTGATGAGGTCTTCAAAATTGTCTCGAGCTCCCAAGTAGGTGCCTAAGACATCTATACTCTTATCAAAGATTGGAAATAACTCCTCCTCTCTATCAATTAATGGAGTACGGGAGATGAAATCATGGAAGGCAGACCTAGCAGAATCCATGGTAGTTTGGTAGCTAGGAGAACTATGGCTATGATAGTGAAACTTTGAAACTAAAGTAACTTCATAACCTATATATACCCAAATGTTCTAAATATAAAAAATAAAAAGAATAAAATTTTTGGAAAAAACTTGACATTGACATGAAACAAAACCATTCAAAACATCAAAATTAATTGCACCACTATTAATTGGAAAATGTCAAAATCCACAATGGTTCCACCCTACATTGTTTATAATCTTCAATATTACAAAAGGGATAAAAGTGGCACTATGCACGAGCTTCTCTGCACGCTTTCCTACCTTTTCACCATTTAAGGTAAAGTGAAAGGACTCAGACATGCCATCCTCCATGACCAATAGGTGTACGTCCCTAGAGTCCACTGTGACGTGACAGTCACATTCTTGACATCTCCTAAATGAGAACCAATACATAAACTTACCCATGTATTATCATCGTCATTAGAGTCAAGGGGGAGCCAATTGCCACCTGTTTTCTTCCAGCGCCTATATTGGAAAGCAAAATATAACATTTGGCGAGAGATGTGGTACTTGACAACCACATTGTCGTTACATACATGACATTGAAACAGATGACCCTTTTGTTCACCTGACCTACTTCCCCAATTCACCCCAAGCAATTCCTCAAGGGCATTCTCATGTAGGCACTTGCATGACCACATGGTTTTTGTTCTGTGGATCTGGATATTTGAAAACAAGAAGCAAAAAATGTGCAGAGGCATAACCAAGACAACCTTACCCATTTAGAGCCAAATGTAAACTTCATGGGCATGCCCACATCCTTTGCAATCTTTTCCTTGTATTATTGCATTGTTCTTGTGTCCACCATGCTACAATCCATGTCTTTAAGTTGTGGTGTTGCAATGCATTGAAGATGGCCATAGCTTGATGTCGTCCTTGGAGTAATGTACTTGGCATTATACCAATAGATATTTCTCTATTTCAAAGCAAAGGACTTCTCTCCACCATGCATTTGCCTTCCTAAATCCTCATGAATGGCAGTAAACTTACCTAAGAAGCACTCGACTGGTTTCCACTCAAAGTCTGAAGGAAATACATCTGCTATGCACAAGTGCTATTTTAAAATACAATTTCAAACTGACTCATTACACTGGTTCTATTTCAAATACAATTTCAAACTGACTCATTACACTTCAAAATCTTACACAAAATGCAGACTTACAATGTGATGGTATTGTCGATTGATTGCTTGATGGAGGAAGGCGCATGTCCTTCCCCATGTAGATGTGTTGCACCTTTGCAAGCCATCCTTTCTTCCCAAGCTTGAACTTCATGATGTGGCCCTTCCATTCATGCAAGATCGCCTCTTTTGCTCTTGGGAAGCTTATGTGGACCCTTGGCAGATCCTCTCATGACTATCCAATCATTCAAGCTATAGGTGCAAGACACCCATTCACCCATTGCATTTTTTCTCTTGTGGGACATAGAGTACATGTATGGTCTCCTCACCATGCTTGTACAGAGGTCACAACAACAATAGTGGATGAGAAAGTGCAGCTTGGAGGGAGAGAGTAGCTGCGATAGAGGGAGAGAGGGAGAAGGTATAGAGGGTGCAACTGAAGGTTGAGAGAAGCTCCAAGAGGTGTTGTAGCCAGGAATGGAGGGAGAAAGAGCAGAGGGGGATGAGCAACTGCTCCAAGAGGTGTTGTAGCTAGGAATGGAGGGAGAAAGAGCAGAGGGGGATGAGCACTTACTACAAGAGGTACTGTAGCTAGGAATGGAGGGAGAAAGAGCAGAGGGGGATGAGCAGCTATTGCTATAGGAGGTGCTAGAGAGGGAGAAACACAATGGACCAAAGCAGGAGGGGGCAGAGAAGATGCTAAATGAGCTCCCACGTTTGAAAAATGGAGGGAGAATGGAGCTGGACCAGAGAAGAGGAGGGGGCAGGCCTGTAATAAGCTAAGAGGGGGGAAAATTTTGCCCAAAAGGGCCCACTGCCTCTTGAATGACTTGTAGGTTTGTTTGGGGGAGGTGCATATGGGAGAAGGGTCAAGCATGGGTTGAGGGGGGGGATGGTTTGAGTGGTCCCTGGTGTAAGAGGAGTAGCCAATAGGGGCTGTTTGCAGGTCTACCCACCCTTCACCTCAACATGGCATTGCCCCACAAAAAGGAGCACTCCCATTGGTACACTTCAAATACCTCACTAATCCCTTGAAATTAGGAAACACTAATTCGGGGCCTTTTGGAGACCCCAATTCTTCCCTAATCTCTCTCTCTCTCTCTCTCTCTCTGTCTCTCTCTCTCTGTCTCTCTGTGTAGTAGACACCCATATGCATGAACATTTTATCTTGCACACCTCTCACATGTATCACATATACTCTCTCTCTCTCTCTCTCTCTCTCTCTCTCTCTCTCTCTCTCGTGTCTTTCTCACATGCACACATGCAAACACTCGAACATTGGACATCCCTTCCCCCCCTCTTCTCTTTCTCATGTACACTTGCACACACATACATGCAGTTTGCTCACATCGTTGCTACAGACTCTCTCTTTCTCATACACAAATAAATTCTCTCTTGTGGCTACTCCCTCACACACATAGACACACATGCACACATGCACACACAAACACTTAAACTAGTCCCTTGCCACTACTCCCTCACACACATTTAAACTACTCCAATCACACACACAAACACACATGCACACATAAACACTTAAATTTGGAAAACATACACACATAAACACTCAATTTTAGGCTAGCTCTTCCTTTTGGCTAGCAGCTCTTCCTTGATAAAAGGATAGAAGTAAATACAAATGAAGAGAAATGAGAGAGAATGAGAGCAGTGTGATAGTTGGATGGGAGGATTTGGTCTTAGACCAAATGGTTGACAAATTGGGTTTTTTAGTTTGGTTATAGTTCAAAAATGTGATGAGAGAGTAAAGGCAGCAAGTGGGAGGCCTACATCAAACTTTGGGCCATTAAATAAAGAATTAGGAAATTTAGGCCATTTTCAATATTCTATTTCCCTCCATTATCGAATATTTTACTCAGTTTTATTCATCTTATCCTTCCATGTCACTAGCCCAAGGGCTCTCTTATGGGGCCCTTTTTTTAGTCCAAATTTTTATAATGTTTTTCCAATTAAAAAAAAAAGCTTAGGCTCAACTGAGATCTAATTCAAAAATTTATTCTAAAAAGTTAAATATTGGCATCTATAATAAAATCTAAAATGTTATTCCTTGATTAATGGAAAACTTGCAAGAAATTATTTTGACTCATTGAGGGGATGATTCAAATCAAATCACCAACTATCAAGAAAGTGACAATAAGACAATCACAAAGGGAAAGCCCCAAAAATTTAGAGAGAGAGGGAGAGACAATGGGGGGGGGTCCATTAAGCCTACACTTTGTTACTATCAAGAAAGCCACGATTAGACCAAAAAAATGACCCTCATATCATTTTGGTTATGCTTGACATTGTAAAAGCTCCGGCAAGGTCATTTTTGTGGCTTGGTCATACTGCCTATGCAGCCCAAGGGGCGGTTCCAAATATATCAACATATGTTTTGATCAAAAACTCCAAAGACAAAGCCTCATAGGAAATGGTGGACCCAAGTAGGTCAAGTGAGAGTTGTAGAAACAACATTTTGCAAAGCACTAGCCACATTTGACATCAACCATGGCTGAGCAGTAGTAGTGGAGATCCCTGTGAGAGAACAACAATAGGGTCTACGTTTTGAAGGCTCAGAAGTGTTCAACTCTGTAGAAATCATTTTCTTTGGAGAAAGGCCAATGTTTTATAGGGAGATTCTATTTTTAGAATCAATCAAGTGCTTAACTACATGCTTTGGTACAAGGTTTGGATAAATCAAAAAATTAGAGACTAGGTTTCAATATAAGGGTGTTAGAGGGCTTGCAGTGCGTTCAGAGGCCATGGCATTCTGAGGACAATGGGTAGCATCTAAACAGTGTCCAGAGAGTGTCCAAAGAGGAAATAGAAGCATCATGAACTATGTGGCTGAGTTAAGGCAAATTACAGAAGACTTAGCCTCCATAGATTGCAATGTGGAAGATGACGATTTGGTTTCTATCACCTTGAATGGTATTGGATACTTCTATTTTCATGTGAGGCCATATGCCCGATTTTGAGAAGCTGAATGCATTATGCATGACGGAAGAGGTGAAGCTTGGGCTCAAAGCCTCCGCAAGTAGTGGAAGAGACAATTTGTTCTAAGAGCCTCATATGACCCTCAAAATACTATGGATAGAAATGAGTTTGCTCAAAGAGGATGTGGTTTCATGCCAACAGGAAGGGGGAGAACCACACCCCGTGGTAGAGGAAGAACCACTCATACTCCACAAGCTGGAAATTGTCACTTTTGTAGAAAATATGGGCACTTTGAGAGAGATTGTTATGCCAAGCATAATGCCACATATAGAAGGCATGGTGGAAGACCACAATGCAATCATTATCTTGGAGGAAGATAGCATGCATATGAGCATAGATAGTACTCACCTCTTTACTATGGAGCGTGTTATGAACAGCATGCAAGAGCCCTCTTTTAGTGACGATTGGTTCATAGATTTGGGAGCCACAAATCATATGGTGAGTGGTTTATTCGCAAGGATGAGATGCCCAGTGAGGAGTTTGTTTCTATGAGATATGATACAATGCACAAGATTACTCATATTAATGATATTCCCTTGAGGGATAAATATGGTGTGGAAAACACATTGGGAGATGTCTTATATGTGCCCACAATCACCAAAAATCTTTCTTCCGTTGGTTAAATGGCTGATAAAGATTATCAAGTGTGCTTTAACAAGTTTGGATGCTTTTTAGAGGAGTTTCATAATGGCATTGTGGGCCAGATTGTTGCCAAAGGACAAAAGAGGGAAGATTGTTCACATTTAATGCAAGAAAGCCCTATTTATAGCAAGGTATGTATGCCAATAATGGTCCCAAACAAAAACAAGAGGCTCAGCTTTGGCACAAAAGACTTGGGCATATTAACTTTAGACGTTTGAAGGAAATGCAAAAACAAAAGAATTGGTGAGAGGGCTGCCCATATTTGGTCTTTTATATTTTCAACCATGTATGTCCTGCATGCCAATTTGCCAAAAAAACAAGATTATCATTTCTAAAGAGGGGGAGTGACCAGTCAATGGTGATGAACGCACCTCCTCCAGCAGCAGCAGCAACAACTTTTAAAGAAGGAAACTTATGTCATGGAATGATATCATCCTATTATGTAACTTGTAATGTGGATGATCAAGGCAATTGGGGTTCTGAAGTTCTTGAAATAGAGTTGCAACTGCTAGATTTGATAGGTATTTCTCTATGTTTGAGCCTATTCTTTTGTCTTTATTAGTTTTGATTGGCATAGGAAATCGATTTTGATCGTTGAAGGGAAGCATTGGTGCTATTTGGCTTGGTGGATTTTTGGGTTGGCCCATCGTGCATGATTACGACAATGGAAAAAAGAGAGCATGTATATCATCTAGCAATAATTTCCCAAACTATACAGTCACCAAGAACATGATGATTCATGATAGGAAAGAAATTTGGGTCAGGCAATTCTTGAATGGACTATGTCACTCGAAAAATCTTTCATAATGTCGATCGTGCCGTCTCCCTTAATATCTAAACGCAATAACATTATATATCTAAAGATTGGAGGCAGTAGCTATGCCAGTATCTTATCTATTCACAAGAATTATCATTGGCACTAATATTCTCAATGTTTATATTCTTGGCATTATCTCGGCACCCAAGGAAGGGCCGGTTCCCTCAAATTATCACTCTCTGGGGAAGGAAGCGGGCTATCTCCCCACCCACTCTATGTGTGGTTATAATAATAGTATATTATATATTATCATATAAATATTTTCAATTGCTCATCCCTTCAAAATTGCTTGTTTTAAATTTGAACTCTTACAGCATTCCTCTCTTTTAATGCATGTTATCGATGCGAGGGAGCAAGGCAATGGCAATACGGATGCAAGATTGAAAGATGACGATGCCTTTATTCATATGGTTGTAGTCCATGTCACAATATTATATAGAATGTAGTGAGGATCATTTATTGTATCACCTTATTCATGTATTTGTTGGACTTCCGCTTCCAAAATATGGGCATCACAAAATCAACAATAAATCACCACCCTTGATATTTGCAAGGAGGATCAGGTCCTAATAGGCCCTGTGTCACACCTCATGTCCACCATTTGACTCATTCGCTTTCACCCTTTAAAAATTGATAAAATACTCTGATTCAAGTTCAATTTTGAGTTAGTATTTAAGTACGTGCTCCAACAACGGAAAGGTTGTCTACCATGAATCTAGTTAAATTCTCAATGAGAAGAAATGTGATGATATTCATGCCACAACTGAAGCAAACGACTTCCTCAAAGGAGAAGAGAAAGTGGCTGCTTCACATCGCATCCCAAATCTGAATCTCCATATTAATATGTTGCCACATAAAATTGTCCCAGTGCTGAGCAAAACAATGGAGACTAGATTAATAGACGAATGAGAGATCCATTGCTTGAAAGGATTCAGGGCATCGAGGGAGTCAGATAATCTACGCCCTAGTATGATTGAATATGCATGAGTCAATCACACAGGAAGACTGGCCAGGCAACATGAGTTTGCACTACAAAAGGGAAACACATTCTAATTGTAGCAACCCACTTTGCACTTGAAGTTGAACGGTGGAGGGTCAATGGTGTGTGATCGGATGCTAGACTCCAGCATAGCTCCCATTGGAATTGCATTCAAGAACGACAAATATGTTACTAGAGATGGTGGCAAATGGCATAACGATTTTCTTTATAAGGTTGAAGGATCGCTCTCAGGATTTTGAGGCTTGCAGGTATTGGCCCTGAGGTTAGTCGAGTTGATGGTAAGGCTTCTTGGAGATATCTCCAGCACTTCAAACTTGCTGGCATTCGTCTGGTGGAAAAAGACACCATTTTTGCTATAGATGATGGGGAAGTTAGGAAGCCACAAAGTTTTGGAAATAATCACTGAGGGTCGTACATGGCCTCTCAAAAGAAGCACTATGTCCTAGATGATGATTTGCATTGGAATTTTGACTGAGAGTTTGGAGTCTGGATTGAAGTATCATTACCATTGAACATAGGGGCAAATTGGTTGTGTGAATGAACAACCAATTCGGGATTGTGTATGAGGCTAGTACGGGCGTCACGAGTAGCATCGCTAATTAAATCAAGAACATGAAGTATCATGTCAAAGGAGTGAGATCCATAGTGTGAGATTGTGCACTGAGGAAGAGTGTCGCCATGAGAGACGTCCCAGAGAAGAGGTTCATCGATTGAATCACGTAAATCTAGGAGCGCTAATCAAATCAAGAGGAGTGGAAAGCATGAGTAATATCGATCTTGGCGAAGGATTGTAGCATAGAAGTAGCATCAATAGAAGGAAGGGCTGTGTTGATAATGTCTACCATCATTTAGAGCGTATTCTCCTTGAGCTAGATGACTTGCAAAAACATGGTCTTTTCTGTGCCTTCAAGATCAAAGAAATTGCCAAAAGATGACAACAATTTGAATTTCACATGGCATGCCGCTCATGGTGATTTTATCGGGGAGATCGATTATGATTACGACTATTGGCATTCAGGCGATATGCTAAAATCTTATCCATTTGCGAGTCTTATTCTCAATGCTAATAGTATCGACGCTTGTATTCTCAGCGCTTATATTCAATGCATGGGGAAGGGCCCATTTACTTGGATTATAAGTCTTTGGGGAAGGAAGCATGCCGCCTCCCCACCCACACACTTTGTGATTATAATAGTTATATATTATATATTATCATATAAATATTTTCATTTGCTCATCCATTCAATATTCTTGTTTTCCATCTAAATTCTTACACCTCTTTTGATGCATCTTCTCGATACGAGAGAGCAAGAAAATCTAAGCTGGATGCAAGATCAAAGATATCAACACCTTTATTCATATGATTATAGTCCATGCGACAATATTGTATAGATTGCAAGGAGGATCAGTTATGAGGTGTGGCCTTATTCATGTATTTGTTGGGCTTCAACTCCCAAATCTCACAAACTATATGGCCAAGTCAATAATAAATCACCCCCCTTGACATTTGCAGGGAGGATCGGGACCCTTTGTCGTGTCTCATGTCCACATTTTTACTCATTATGGCAGGTAGCCTAGGGAAATGTTTGGGTTTTCTCACACCCCCTTGAGTGTTGGGATAAAGGGCAGTGTGCCCACCCACTTGTACAGTGCCCATGTATACTCATATATATTTGATAGAGGAATAAGTTGGAGAAGCTTTTGCTCCACCACTTTTGTTGTCTCCTCTTATCCCTTCTTGAGTGCTCCCTCTTCCCCCACAACTGGTATTAGAGCCCATGGCATTCGATCTACAAGGAGCTTGGTGAGAGGAGAACGGGCACTGCTTCGAGAGATCTACCGGGAGCTTTGGAGAGCTCGATTCTCTCATTCACCGAGAGATTTTGGGTCGACATCATCCAGATCTATTTGCTCTATAATGCAGCTGTAAGAATCACTTTGGGTTATCTTCCAACGCTCCAGTGCTCCAGCAACCTGTAGAACCCATCCATGGGCATTGTTAGTTGGATGATAGAGCTTCGGAGCTCAGAGGCAACTTGGCTCATGAGCACTATATTTGTTGATGTGCTGCTACTACGCAGGAGCTCAGAGCTGTTGTTGTTGGTGGCTGTAGTTTAGTGGTAAGAATTCTACGTTGTGTCGTGGAGGTAATGGGAGCTCACTGTGAGCTCATACATGATTGCAAGCAACAAATTTTTACCAGGATCTACTCTTTGGCAAAGGCTATTGAGGCCATAAGCCTCAAACTTAAGCAACAGGGAGGAAATCAAGCGTCTGTGCTAGGCGCCTTTGCATAGGCTGCTCTAAGACTGGAGTCTTAGTAGCAAGGTCCTCAGTAGTTTGCTCTTCAGTTCCAAGCACCTGACTAGTAGGCTGCTCTAGAGTCTCATGACCAAGTTCTTGGTTAGTAGGTACCTGGCTACTAGGTTCCTGACTAGTAGGCTGTGCTCTGGAGTCTGTAAGGTCATGGTTGAAGAACCATCTATGCCTCCTGGTAACTCCTCCTAGTCATGCTTTGCCTCGCATCCATACCTTCTTTGAGTAAGGCTTCCTTGCTTGATCCACTTGCATGTCCTTCACCTAAGATAAAGGGTGCCTTCCTCACTTGTGAGGAAGACAGTCAGTGAGAGATATGTTGAGCCTATGCCTACCGTTTCACTGGGTGGCGCCTCTTACTTTGTGACATTTATTGATGCTACTAAAAAGTACATATGGGTATATCCGATTCGTCAAAAGCATGATGTATATGATACATTTCAGCGCTTCTTGGGTAATGTTGAAAATCAGTCAGGAAAGAAGCTATTGAGCTTGATGACTGATGGTGATGCAGAGTTTACCTCTCCTAGATTTTAGCATCTATATGATACACTTGGTATTAGGAGGGTGTTGACCACTCCTCATCTTTTTGCTCACGATGCCTTGGCAGAAGGCATAAATCGAATTCTATTGGACAAGATTGGTAGCATGCTACGATATGTAGGTCTTACCGAATGCTATTGGGCTGAGGCATGTAAGACAGCTGCATACTTGCTTAACAGGTCACCCAGGAGATCTCTAAATGGTAGAGTGCCATTTGACTTCTTGACAAGCAGGGCACCATGTTATGAGCATTTACGTGTGTTTGGCTGCGAGGCTTATGCTCATGGTTCCCGATCGAGAAGGTGTATCTTCCTTGGATACAGTGAGTCCAGTAGGGACTACAGGTTATGGGATTCTTCAACTAGAGAGTTGATACGCAGCCATAATGTCTATTTCAGAGAGGATGCTATGTTTAGACAGCCCATGACTGTGGATAGCACGAGAGTGGTGTTCTAGGAGGGTGTAAGTGCACTGATACCTCCGAATTCTTTGCAGGGGCAGCCCATATCCCTTGGAGTGGGAGGTTTTTCCCATGGTGAGCAGGCTATAAAGTTGGGATAGCCACGATTACTTCCTGATTTTGGTTAGAGATGGTCAGATGTCTCAAGTATTCCACAGGTTTATACTCCTATGGAGCTTGTTGATGCATCTTCTATGGACAGTTATAGTTTACTCCCAGGATGCGGAGTGCCTCTTGCAGATGAGGATGAGGCTATGCATGGTGAGGAGGATATCTTGGCTAATTATGCCCGGTATGATCCATTGGCTAGTTATGCGATGACAGATGTGGTTTCTGCAGTTATTGACTCGGGTCATATTGCACATGGGTAGGAATCATTGATATGTTTGCTTCGTAAGTGCCTCCATGGCCAGAAGCAAACCCCTCAAGCTTGGCTTCATAGGTTTGATACTGTTATGAGAGCTCAGGATGTGATGCGCAGTGAGACAGGTTATGGTCTCAGTATTCAGGAGGTTGCTATCCTTCTGAGGCTACTTGCCATATGGTTCCTTATGGACAGGGATGCTTTGCAGTGGGAGCTGCATGGTCTTGATGATGTTTGTCAGATACTTGGTTGTTTCAGTATGGAGAGGGGGAAGTTACTGAGTACTCCACTACCTATATTGGCTTCATACTTGAAACACTGCAGGTTCGACGATCACAGATCAGTTGAGCAGCAAGTTATGGTTGATATGGTAGCCATAGTACTTCATGCATCCATGACTGTGTTGAGACTTGGTTCTCACATGTTTGCCATTGGGGCTACACTTCCGGTTCTTGCTTCCGTTGCAGTGGGAATTGGTAGCATGATTATGGCAGATTTTGGCAGTAGGGAAGCGGTTGTGGACATCATGTCGTTATGCTTCCAGGAGCAGCATGCAGGTGATGCATGTTGGGTAGACCAGCAGACGTCTATTGTAGGTTATGTGCTTATGGTCACAGGTGGTACATAGACATTTTCTCTACACAGTGACAGTTCAGGTGCTATGGACTTAGCACAAGAGCACATGGTGGTGAGAGTTCGCTCTCCTAGTGAGATCTGGCATGAGATCTTGGTTGATAGGCATCTACAACTTGTCATTTTCTATCGTGCAGACCTGATGTCTACTAGCAGCTTATCCTCTATGCACTTTGCACATTGTAAAGTGTTGATGGGCATAGGATGACGGTCTGGTCATCTTGTTTTTCAGCCTATGGCTAATTGTATTATATGTGTACTATACTCCCATAAAGGCACACTGCCTTTAAGTGGGAGGTTGTTGGGGTAAAGGGCAGTGTGCCCACCCACTTGTATAGTGCCCATGTATACTCATATATATTTGATAGAGGAATAAGCTGGAGAAGCTTTTGCTCCACCGCTTTTGGTGTCTCCTCTTATCCCTTCCTGAGTGCTCCCTCTTCCCCCACATTGAGCCACATGTCATGAATCCAAGCCCCTGATCTGGTTTTATCTTATGCCCTTGATTTCATTTGATGTAAAGGCTAAGCTTTTGACTAAAGAACTAAAAGCATATAGGTGCTTTTCACAATAACAAGACTATATAAACGTTTCAAACCTATGCAATTTGAAGAGATGGTCTACTTGATTTGCAAGTTTGGGCTTATTGGCATGTGAAGCTTTGGAGAGCCTCGCAATGACCTTATGCTCTACTCTCACAAGCCTAAAAGCTTGACTTACTACAATGATCAAACTCCCATTTTCTAAGGTTGGAGAGGCACATAATGCTGACTAAGTGGAAAGTGAGAATGTTACGTGCTCTATTTCGGACTTCCTCTAATGATAGTTGTCTTTTTGTGCTGTCCAGAGTCTATTGAACGATCTGAGAATGTTGGAATCATCCCACTGAAGGACACATGCAGATCCTCTCAAGGTCACATTGGCAAGTTTCCTGGACATTGTCTCTTAATGTTTGACTATGATTATGACTATTGACATTCAAGTAATATGCCAACTTCTTATCCATTCGCGAGACTTACCCTCGGCACTAATATTCTTGATGTTTATATTCTCTGTGTTATCTCGGCATCCAAGGAAGGGCCTGTTCCCTCAGATTATAACTCTTTGGGGAAGGAAGCGTGTTGCCTCCTCACCCACACTATGTGATTATAATAATAATATATTATATATTATAATATAAATATTTACGGTAGGCAGCCTAGAGGGATGTTTGAGCTTTCTGTGCCCTCATAAAGCCACGTGTTGTAACTATAGACGTTCATCTTCATGAAGATCTAAGGGTGTGAATCTTATGGATTTTTAAAAGCTATTTTTGGTCTTAGTTTTTGGATTTCGAGGTCTGTCATCTTTTGCTTCCAATCCTCCCGTGACCCATTGTTTGCTTCCAATGTGCTTCTCACGAAGGGCGTGCCACCCGAATTCTCGCAGGTTTTTCCAGTTCCACTAACGAAGAAAGCAGTGGACGTCAAAGAACTGCAGAACCCACTGATATAGAGAAGGCATTCTCAATCTCAGATTTTCCAAGTTCCACCAACGAAGAACTTAGCAATGAACGTCAAGGATTTGTGGAACCCACGATATAAAGATGGAATTCTCAGCCTCATGTTTTCCGAGTTCCATCAACGATGAAAGCAATGAACGTCAAGGAACTGCAAAAACTACCGATATAGAGATGGAAACCTCTAGTGGAGAATGGAGCATGAGAGACAATCCTATAGTGGTGGACAATGCTAC
The DNA here is from genome assembly GCF_047967505.1 of Dipteris shenzhenensis. Taxonomy (NCBI): domain Eukaryota; kingdom Viridiplantae; phylum Streptophyta; class Polypodiopsida; order Gleicheniales; family Dipteridaceae; genus Dipteris; species Dipteris shenzhenensis. The sequence continues at coordinate 45,972,892 of NC_141624.1, read as the reverse complement.
GAAGCACAACGTTCCAGAGGTATCGTCAGCCTGCGCGCAAGGGGATCACGTGCAGGGGACTGAGATCAGAGAAATAAATACAGTGGAAAAACAAAACCATAAGGAGAATACCAACAATTCCACACCAAAGGAAAGCGGTGAAGAAGCATTAGAGTCAGCAGCAATGGAGGATGCAGCAAACAAGACATGGGCCGCGAAAGCAAGGCACTGCCTGTCTGATAAATGTTGTTTGGTGTATGAACTAGAGGGCCAAATCAAAGAGATGAGATCGACAGCCAAAGCAGTAGAACAAACAACATCAATGCCAACCAAAATTTGGGAGCCTGGACAACCTCCCGCCTCATAGAAGATCATGGATTTTCTTTGTGTAGCACGGCATGTGCAGGCCTGATGATCACCATAGCCATGATAATTGCCAAGCACTCTACATTTCTTCAACAATATGCTTCTGCTTACATTCTGCCATCCACTTAACCATCATGAGACTCGCTCCAATCGTGTCTAGATGCTCCAGCCTTGTAATTGTTTGCCTATTTTCGTCGGGCTAAGAGCTCAGGAACTTTGCATTGTCTCCCTATGCAACAATTAACCCTTCCCATGCTCCCGTTTCTTCGACAAGGCTGTCAAGATTTTATTCACCTCGCGGGTATGATCCTGGCTTAAAAATTCTGCCTTGGTTGCGGCTTTACATACAAACATTGTTGTAAACTGGCTTGTTAGAATGCACAGCCTCCGTGAATATTATGAGAGACTCACGTGTGGACACAGGGATGTTGCATGCAATTGACTGTTGCATTCAAAGCCCAAAACTACGAGTAACGAGGAAACAATGGATCTCGAGTAGTGCACATGCTGTGCTATGGAAGGCGTACTTCATCGAACCCTCCCGTTGGTTTGATAATTGAAACAACAAAGGACGTGACGACGAGCTTGTCCCCTGAGGTAACTCTTAGCCGAACTTCAATGGTAATCGATCAGAGCAGGTGCCGCACCTTATTGAGTATCTGTACTTTCATAGGAGGCGGTTCAAGATGGCATACAATTCTCTGGATTCAAACGACTGCTATGAGCAAGATTGCAAGAAGCAGTTGCGAATTCATGTTGTAGATCTGGAGAAAACGATATTTTCAAAGTTGGCAGTAGTAGTGGACAACGTTGGGGAGACGGACCATGCTTCCTTGATTGGTAACTTGCAATCCGTGTCGATAGGCAACAATCGATTGCACTACCCCTCGCTATTGATTACGCACTTTTGTCAAGCTCCACCCTCTGTTGTTTCTCTAGACTTGATTCGATCAGTTGAATTGGTGTCACAAGCTATGCAACGTTTTGTCCTTACAATTTCTTGACACATTCTTGTGCCACAGATGTAGGGGCAAAAAACTGTACACAGACGTACAACCCGATCGCTCCAGGCTCCTCCTACAACAAAGAGTCAACCTTTACCGACCATGCCTTTCCATCTAGCTATCCTCGTAAATGATATTAAGCGGCTAAGAATTTTACAAAATGTAAGATGATTGATTGGGTTTTTTTGGGTTTAAAAGTTCGTGTCGAATTTGTCACATCAAGTTGCTTACCAACTTGCATTTGTTGGTATATATTTAAAAAATTGACCTTGCTTTCTAGAATAGAAAAACAATGTAGCTCTCAAATAAGACTTCACTCGCGAAGACCGAATTTGATGCAATGATGCATGGATCACGGAGACGGAGGGTCTGGCTCATAGTTAGCTGATTGATGGAATCCTCCTTTAGTTGCCTCACTCACTACCTGTCAACTCTTGAACTGGCCCTCAAATTGAACTTGATATTGCATATGGTTGTTTAGAGGCTTGACGATCTACTAACCACCGCGCGATGCCTTCTTGGAGGCTTACAAATCCATGGTGCAACAGAATGCCTTGGTGGGGAAGGGAGCGACGAGTGATGAAGAGAAGAAGCTAGGAAAGGGAAGAGTGGTGCTTAAGAGTCAAGGCCTATAAGGTAATGACTCTGAAATCATGGGCTGAGCAAGATCCTCAAGGACAAAAGGCATACACCCCTCTGAAATCCCATTCTGTTCGAAAAGAATCCAACACAGATTATCCTTGCTTTTTTTCTAGATCATCCTTTGCTTTTGGAAGAACTTTATGCCTTTTAATTCCTTCATTGGGTGGACATAGATATCTAGTGTTCCATCAATCCGGACGCTACATACAGATTCAAAGCTTGCAAGTTTCCTTGATGTGGGCTGGTGGAGGGAACTCGAGCTCAAAGCTCAACAAATAGATAAGAGGAAGAGAACTTGCTATGGACTTACCATGTTCGACTACGATTATGACTATTGACACTCAAGTAATATGCCAACACCTTATCCATTTGCGAGACTTATCCTCAACGCTAATATTCTTGGCGCTTATATTCTCGACGCACGCGGAAGGGCCCGTTCCCTCGAATTATAACTCTTTGGGGAAGAAAGCATGCTGCCTCCCCACCCACACTATGTGTAGTTTCAATTACTAGTCCATTCAAAATTTCTTGTTTTTAATTTGAATTCTTACAACATTCCTCTCGTTTAATGCATGTTATGAGCATGTTATCAACGTGAGGGAGCAAGGAAATCCAAGATGGATGCAAGTTTGAAGGATGGTTACACCTTTATTCATATGGTTGTAGTCCATGTGACAATATTGTAAAAATTGCAATGAGGATCAGTTATTATATCGCCTTATTCATGCATTTGTTGGACTTCAGCCTCCAAAATATGGACATCACAAAGTCAATAATAAATCACCACCCCTGACATTTGCAGGGAGGATTGGGTCCTAATGGACCTTGTGTCGTGTCTCATATCCACTATTTTACTCATTCTTTTTTTTCCTTAAACAATTGATAAAATAGAGGGATTCAACTTCAATTTCGAGTTAGTAGCTACTTGCTCCATGATGGAAAGACTGCTTGCCGCAAATCTAGTTACAGCAGGCAGACTAAAGGGAAGTTTTCCGTTTCTGAATCCACATTAAGCCACGTGTCCAAGTCTCAACCATTGATTTTCAAATATCTAATGGTGTCGATCAGCTTTTCCAAAGCTCAAAAGCAACCAAAAAGGTCAATCGCCAGCTTTTGTCAAGCTTTTCTTCGGGTAACTCAAAACGTTGCTTTTGTGTTTTTCTTGAATTTCTTTGTTCTAGAAGCTGGTGTACTGATCCAAGTAGTGAGAAAAAAATCAAAATCAATGTAGCATAGGCGAGACGATTTCTTCGACAGACGATAGTAGAGTGATGGAACAGTTGAAAGCAGCTTTTGATTCAGCAAGAAAGGTTCTTACTCATGGCAAAAAGGATCCATGGCAGAATCCCGTGGCTGACCCCACTTCTCTAGCCCTCCTAGGCACAGATATGGCTGGTGACCGAAAGGGAGCTGATCACTATGTTGATGATTACTTAGCCATCGGTGTTGCGGCAGAAGGCCCCATGCAAGCAACTCGCCCTTTGGGTACACCAGCAAAATTTAATGCTCTTCATCGATTCATGCCAGGTTATGGCCAACGAGTGGCTACGCAATTTTCAGACGCTCCTCTGGCTACCCAACTGTTGCTCAAATACCACAGAGGGCAATCTTTAGTAGGTGATTAGTCCTTTTATGTACTAATGTTGTCATTCTTGCGATGCTGTATTTACGAGATTTGGCATGTCATGTTGAGAGCTCCTTTTATCACAACGAGAAGGGCAATCCAACGGGTTGGAATAGAATTCGAGCAAGTTGACAGAGAGTTCGACTACTATCCGACTTCCGTACCCATCAATTCATGAAATCAATTTCGCTTACAGAGGGTGCGTGAACTTCGATCAAGCCGCTTAGGTGAGGGCTATTTTGCTATTGGTTATAACTGCAAATACGTTGGTGCGTGAGATCAACTGGAATCGGACAATTGCATGATGATGTTATTGCAAGCGCAATGACACTTAGCTAGATCTAGAACAACCTTGTTGGCTTGAGCTAGACCTTGTCGACGATAGCTTGAATCCTTGCTATGTAGGTATAAAGCATTGAAATTTATGGATCCCATTCAACAATTGAGTGCTAAACAACTAGTCAATAGAATGCGAATTGACAATAATGTACCTACATCGCGCTACACCACAAACTAGAGCCATTTTGCCGCCTATATTTGATATGCCATGCTGGCGTTCATAGGATGACCGCATTGGTTGAGTAAGGATGAAGCCGAAGAACTTCAGTAAATGTGATATGATGTGAAGCATTCTAGAAGGAGAAGGAGATCGATGGTGAGGAGAAATCGAAAGAAGGAGGCTATCCATTGACGCCGCATGAGACCGCTGTTCTGCTAAAAACCTTGGATTTTCCCTTTATCGTCGCTCAACAGATTTACAGCAACGAAAGTGTGGACATAGAAATGTTGATTATCATAAGAAGAGCTTTGAACATTTATGGCTGAGGCAAGGTCCAAGGCTATGGCAGAGGTGACTCCTCATTGGCATTGCTCTTGCCTCTTTTGCCCTCCTCTTCTTCCTTAGAAAATAATTGAAGCTTGCCCCTAGTCCCCCCTCCTCAACCATATCCTCCTACTTTTGGGAGCTTTCCGTTGATCCTCCTCTCAAGCTCTACAACCATTCTCCGCGTACTAATCTTTACCTCCCAATCAATGTCAAGATGAAGATCTATCTCGAATAGTCACCCAACATGGCTACAGCGTTAAAGAGGCCAGCTTAACTGACATGCCCAAGTGTCCTTGATCTGAATTCTTCACCTTCTCACGTAGTTTGGGAAGCACCCACCTTATTATGTAGGAATGCGATGATTTCAGAGAGGCCTCAACGATGGGTTTGAAATGCACGACTGTTAGGCAGAATCAAGAGGTAAGGAAGGCCTCTAAAGCGTGCTCTTGGAGCAAGGTCAAGGAATGGAGTTACCAGGCAGTAGAGAGGACTGCATCTAGGCTAGGGATAATGTATTAAAAGGTCCACCACAGTCTCCTTCAAGAAGCATGCTACCGGTGCAAATAGATATGATGGAGGAGGATTTGAAAGGCACTCCTTTCATGGATGTCATGGTGGTGAAAGTTTTTTGCGTGCATACATAACCAAATTTCTCCTTACCTTGGCAAATGAAGCGCCAATTTAGCTCCAATAGTAGCAGAATCAACATTGAGAAGATATATAAGTCGATGGTTCATGAACTACAAATCAAAGCTCCCCAAGCGACCGGCCAAAATAGGAGAGGATTCACCATTGAAGCTTGAACCTGTTGGAAAGACGGGTTTTCGCTTCTTGTTCTGGGTGATATGGTGCGCCTCTCTTTTGAAGTCGATGCTATGGTCTTATATCAAGTGTTGATTGCTGGTGGAGTCACTCTCTTTCGAACTCAATCACCAATATGGCAGCGGGAAAGGAGAATCGAGACGAACTACATTGATTGAAATTTAAGTAACATGTCAATATCTTATCCATTTGCAAGACTTATCTTGGCACTAATATTCTCAACGTTAATACTCTTGGCATTATCTCGGCACCCGGGGAAGGGCCCATTCCCTCGGATTATAACTCTTTGGGGAAGCAAGCGCGGCGCCTCCCCGTCTACACTATGTGTGGTTATAATAATTATATATTTTATATTATCATACAAATATTTTCAATTGCTCGTCCATTCAAATTGCTTGTTTTCAATCGGGATTCTTACAACATTCCTCTCTTTTAATGCATCTTATCGATGCAAGGGAGCAAGGAAATCCAAGATGGATGCAAGATCGAAGGATGATGACACCTTATATTCATATGGTCGTAGTCCATGTGATAATATTGTATCGACTTCAACAAGGATCAACTATTGTATCGCCCTATTCATGTATCTCTTGAACTTCAGCTTCCAAAATATAGACATCATGAAATTAATAATAAATCACCACCTCTCACATTTGTAGGGAGGATCGGGTCCTAACGGACCTTGTGTTGCGTCTCATGTCCACCATTTTACTCATTCGTTTTTTTAATTTAAAGAATGATAAATTGCTAGGATTCAACTTCAATTTGTTAAGTGCTCCGAGATGGAAAGGCTGCTAGGTGCAACTCTAGTTCGTTTTGCTCGTGAAAAAAATTTGGTAGAATTTAGGATCCAAGTTCAATTTCGTTATGTGTTGGACGACGGAAAGGCTGGCTCATGGGTTAAAGAGTCGAACCAAGTCAAGGCTGTTTAGGGAGCTTTAAAAAAACCGCGGTCAAGAGGCGGAAAGCGGTTTCGCGAGATCCGTTTCCAAGGTCCCTTCTTTCTTGACAGACTAAACCTTTCAAACTCGTGTCTGGACGCTGCTCTTGAGAGTTAGTCTCGCCCTCCCCTCGTAAAGCTTTGCCTTCAAGACCTTCAACACCTTCTCCTCTTACTTACTTTTACTCTTATTTTCTTCTTGGCTCCCTCACTTTTTGGCCCTTCCTTCCTCGTCTTCCTGCCCCGCTTCCCATCCATGGCTGAAGGCCTCTCCCAGGAGCAGATTCAGGAGTTCAAAGAGGCTTTCAGCCTTTTCGACAAGGACGGAGATGGTTCGTCCCCGGTTCCCTCTCCTCTCCTTACTCCCCAGATCGGTTTTTCTTTTGTTCTTCGTGCCTTTGTTTTGTGCTTTGGTTTTCTCGCAGTCCCTTGCTTCACGGATGCTGGTTGTCTCGGTATCGTTTTTGTCCTTCTTTGGCCAAACCCACAGGCTTGAAACGGGAATTTCGCATATCTGTTTCCGGACTCTTGGACGTCAGATTTCCACCGCCAGAATTCGTTGTGGACGAAAGCGATGCCTTTCTTAATGTTTACCGTGATTATTATCTAACTGTTTCTTCTCCATTTGGTTGGCATGTGTTATCACTCTGGCTTCCGTTGAAAGCCGGCTGTCATGGTTTTTGCAGTATAGCTTGCATTGGTAAGCCTTTTGACGGGTGTCTTGCAGGCTCCATCACTACCAAGGAGCTTGGCACAGTTATGCGGTCGCTCGGACAAAATCCAACGGAAGCCGAGCTGCAGGACATGATAAATGAAGTCGATGCAGACGGAAATGGAACTATTGATTTTACAGAGTTTTTGACTCTTATGGCTCGCAAGATGAAGGTGATTTTCAGATATCATGGTGCAGAGCCAATGTCAAATGTTGAGTGAAAAGCAGCCAATGTCTATTGAAATAGCCCATGCACACGTATGTCTTTCGCAATGATTGCTTCGTTCCGTTCTCTGAAACGGGCAGATGAAGTCGAGCACAAAATCGTAAAGGTTTTTATGTTGAAGAATGCTTTCCAAATGCATAGGTATCAGAACTGAGCGCGCGAGCAAAGACCAGTCTTCCTGTAAACATCTTTTATGTTGTCTGCCCTCCATAATTTTACATATGGAGCATTTGGGTGAATGCGTTTAGCTTGAGTAAACAAAAAGAATGGCGATATCAATAGATGCCATTTTGTCCGTAGTTTCTTCAGTTTGGTCCATCCGTTAAGGTTTAAACATGTACGTCATGACATGTATGTAACAGGACACAGACTCAGAGGAAGAGCTGAGAGAGGCTTTTAAGGTTTTTGACAAGGACCAGAATGGTTTCATATCTGCCGCAGAGGTAATTCATGGATTCTGTTGCATTAGGGAAGATATCTACTGGGAAATATCTCTTAGTTTCTGAGCTTATTGTTAAGTGATATATCTATTGAGCTTTTCAATGCAGCTGCGGCACGTGATGACAAACCTTGGGGAGAAACTAACAGATGAAGAAGTAGACGAAATGATTCGTGAAGCTGATATAGATGGTGATGGTCAGGTCAGTTATGATGAGTTTGTGAAGATGATGTTGTCAAAATGACAAAGATGGACAGCATGCATCTGTATCTCGAAGTTGACAGACAATATCATTTTTCTCGTTAAAGTTGTCCAAATTACGTCAGCAATCACTGCCATGTGATAATTGGGGGATTGGAATTCCGTTCTTTGTATCTATTGTAATGAATATCATGTCTTTATTGCTTCAACCTTGATCCTTCGCATGTGTTCTTTTCAGATTGTGTCAAGTTTTCCTGGCAAAATCTTACACTTATTGTTTCCGGATTGCTTACATATCTGTTAGGTAAGGGTTGCAGTTGATCCGTGGTAACCTTAACTGACTCGAAACTCTCTTAGACTTCAGTTTATGGTTTAACCTGTAGATTGTTTAATCTTGTTTGCTCGGGAATCATCCTTAAGAAAACGCAGCCATAGATCCATGTTGTGCCCATGCAACCAAACTCTACTTGTTGCATACTGTGTTGCAACTGTACTGATGCCTTCCGACTGCTAACTTGAGTTGGTTCCTGCTACAGTGAGCTAGCTATGGTTCAGTTGTGCTTGTTTGGAGAAAGTGTTTGCTATCCTTCATGTTGCATGATGCACCTGGTGACTTGTTTGCGGCTTGCAGTCAAGTATCTGTGCTGTGGACTATGTTATCTGGGGTTTGAATTTACGTCGATGATCTGCTGCTGCAAGGCATGGTGTCAATGGGAGAGCTGATTGAGTGATCCAATCTGACAGATGGTAGACCAATAGATTGAGACCACATGGGGCATAGATATGCAGTGGCTAGAACTAAACTGACAGATGGTAGACCAATAGATTGAGACCACATGGGGCATAGATATGCGCTAGAATTAAACTGACAGATGGTAGACCAATAGATTGATACCTCATGGGGCATAGATATGCAGTGGCTAGAACTAAACTGAAGTGCTTCTCTCTCGCACATGTGCACATGCATGCGCAGTACTCAAGTTTCAGAATGTGTTCTTTTCATTATTTTGCTTTGTTATAATTAGACAGGTTATCGGAGAACCTGCTTTTTGGCAGCATCTCAAAGAGTGCCTTCCAGAGGTCAACTCTTGTATCATTGGAGGTGACTTCAACAACCTAAGTTTATGGAGGATAAGCAAGGAGGAGCCTCTTCTACAAAAATGCTAGCTGCAGAGAGGGGCACTTGGGAGCAGTTTATTTTTGCGATCAATGGCAGGGATCCATGGCGAAAGCCTGAGTTTACCAGACTTTCGGCAGCCTTCACTTCTTTTTTGGATAGCGGTGACATGATGGGTTACTGGAGCGCCTAAACAGAGAGTCTATATAGGGGACTGGGCACTCCTCAGCGGCGACCAGGATCTTAGTGCAGACCATGATGAGGGATCACTCCCTGGTGGTCCTCTACTTGGAGCAGCCTTGCTGTGGACTCCACTAAAAGGGGGTCCGCATATCGGATGAGCTTTTATAGTAGGTGGAGGTACATCAGGCGATAGTGGAGATTTGACAACCCGAGGAGGGACCTAGAGAGGGCTGCACGACGTGGGTGGCTGAGACGATTTAACAGAGTAGCCAGAAGCTCCAGTCCCAGGCACTTAGATGAAGACTAGCTCTTCATGAGTGAGAGAGAGCACTTTGTTGAGACTTAGCATCCATAGAGAGACTCCGAGAGTAAGATCCGAGATCTCAATGGCTCCAAGAAAGAGTATAACCTATTGCCATTCTTGTGTTGGATTTCAAGAGTCAAAACCTATTGCCATTCTTGTGTTGAGACTTAGCATCCATAGAGAGACTCCGAGAGTAAGATCCGAGATCTTAATGGCTCCAAGAAAGAGTCAAAACCTATTGCCATTCTTGTGTTGGATTTCAAGAAGACATACGATAGTGTAGAGTGGAGTGGTCCTTTTTGGAGGGTACCATGTAGAGACTTGGCTTCTTAGAGAAGGGGATCTGAGGGGTTTCAACTCTTTATGCGGGCAGCTCTAGCGAGGTGGTCAGTGGGGGGCATACTTGTGAGGCCTTTCCTCTTTTCCGCTCAGTGAGACAGGGATACCCTCTTGCCCCCTACTTGTTCCTCTTCGTAGTGGAGTCCTTGGGTTACTTTCTGGGCTCCCAGGCACTTGGTCTCCCAAGGATGAAGCTTCCGATCCGATAGGAGGAGGAACTCTTGGATTCTGAGTTTGCAGATGATACAACCCTTTATGTGGAGGGCTCATCATCTAATCTAGAGAGGGTTAGGGGGGCCTTGTCCATTTATCGCAAAGCTTTTGTTGCTCGCATAAACTGGATGAAATTTGTTTGTTTCTTTGTAGGGCCAGAGGAGATACAGGAGGTTCAAGATTGGGAGGCTAAGTTTTGGCTTTTGGTGGATTCCAAGAGGGGAGACGGTGAGGTACATGGGCTTTTAGGTGGGCATTGGCATATCGGTAGAGGAATAGTTCGGCCCAGTCCTAGAGAGTTTTCAATGCAAGCTCTTGTATCGGAGCTTAGGCAAGCAGGTAGAGCCGTGGCAGTTAACTAGGTCCTTTGCCTCATATTGGTGTTTCCATCAAGGTTGCATAAGGTAGCTACGATGCTTTGTTTGAAACTTTTTGTGGGCATGATGGGATGGGATGTGTAACATCAAAGCTAGGGTGGCCCAGCAGATAATGATTATGCCATAGGCACAGAGAGGATTGGGTATCATTAATCTATCGATGTAGAGCAGAGCCCTGTTAGGCAAGCTGGTGGTGAGAGGCCTTACCCCAAGCAGAACCCTTGAAGATCCTCCTTCAGTGAGGGCTTCTTGAGAACACTCCTCGCACAGGAGGTCAGTGGTAGTAGTCATCTTCGAGGCTCTCTTGATAGGGAAAGTCTTGCCATTGATGAGGAGTCTCTACAGAGTATGGCAAAGATTAGCAGGACTCATTTGGGCCAGCGCGTTCTAAGGAGCAGTTGGAGAGGCATCCACTCATATGGGGCATGGAGGTTAGGGATTCCAAGTGACGCATGGTGGGTCACATTGGATGGGCACAATGGGACCGTGGTCTAGCCAGAGCCTTTGAAGCACGGACGTGACTTCCTAGGGAGGCAGAGGCTAGACTGCATGCCCTCTCTCATCTTCGAGGGGCGTCTCAGATGGTGGAGATTGAGGCAGCGATTCATGATTCGTGGTGGGAGGAATTACGGAGTCCTTGGACCCCACACTATTGGTCAATACAATTCTCGCAGATCGGAGTACTTCTCAAGATACACTTCTTTTGAGTGTCCCTTGGACCCTACCACTGTCAGTTTTTCAAGATGGGACGCGAAGGCTCATTGTAGGCATATAGGAGATTCACTATCATACATGAGACATGGATAGAGATCTACGATGCATCTTTGCCCTCTCGCGGTCACATCCGTTGACTCTACCAGAGTACAACATTTGGGAGACAGTGTCCAGCGTTACTATTTGGAACACTTGGGTGGCTTAGTGTAGTTGGGTGATGAGAGGCCAGCTGCTCTCTCCGGTGGCTACCCTAGTTGCCATTTGGTAGGACACCATTTTACTTTGAGCACCATTTGGGAGCATGGTACTCTAGGTTTGAGAGCGACCACCAAAAGGCTGGCGCATTTCTACAAGGCTTGGCTTGCAAGAATCTTTTACACACTTTTCGCAAGAGGTATTCATTGGATGTATAGACAACCATCGTGGTTTCTAGCTCCTGTTTTGGAGTCTCTCTAGGCAGTGAGTTGGAGATCCGAGATAGGCAGGCTATCCTATAGCAGGCAGGGTGTCTCATGTATGTACCTTCTATAGCTCCTCTCGGAAGCTGTTTTTGTATGGTGTTTTTAAGCATCAATAGAATTTTCTTCTTAGAAAAAAGCTACATCTATCCATTTGCCTTTTGGAATGGGTAATTGATGTAATAAAGCAACGGGAAGTTTGATTGCCCACTTTATTTTGCTAACATGACAAGCATTCAACAACATATTTCACTACATTTCTACAAAGTCGCCAAAAAACACTTTGCTTAGTATTTTCATAGGTCTTTGTGAAGCCCATATGTCCTACCATAGGGGATGAGTGCATCTCTTTTAGCACCAAAATTCTATATTGTGAATCTGGGACTATAAAAATTGTCCCAAAGCCACAACAAGCCACTGTGCAATTTAAACTCAAGAGGATCTTGACATGATGGGTCCTACAAACCAAAGAATATGGCTGCTTCCCTCAAATTCTATATATACTCTTTGTGGATTCCATGTATCCACTCTTCATAGATTGTGGAGATACCTGACCAAGTGCAAGCCAACATTCTTCATCAGGCATCTGCAACCACATTCTCCTTACCTTTCCTATAATGAATATTGAAGTCATAAGACTGTAGTGAAGCCATCTCTTTTGCTTGGCTAACAAATTGGGCTACACAAGAAAATACCTAATTGTCTTATGATCAGCCTTGATGTTGATTTCACTCCCATCCAAGCAGTGATGCCACTTTTTTGGGAGGCATGTAAGATTTCCAACATTTCTTGATCATAAAAAGGAAAACTGAGCTCTTTGTTGTTGACTTTTCTACTTTCAAAGACTATCACCCTTGGCTCCTGCCTTAGAAAGCCCCCAATCCTTTACCATTTCCACCAAGTTCCACAATAAGTGACCATTTAAAACCAAGGCATACCAATATTGGGGCATGGGTCAATGCAAGTTTCAGGTCTTCAAAATTGATATCTGCGTGTGTTGACACGAGAAGGCATCTTCCTTCAGGAGGTCTATGAAAGGGCATGCATTTCTAGCAAATGGTATATGGAACACCTATAAAAGGAGGCAAGGCTCTTAATTGAGTGGCATTGCATGGATATTTCTCACACATCTCACCTTTGAGGGGTCCATTCAAATTCCATTCCTACCCACAATATGCTTGCGGTATTCAACATCCTCTGCCATTAAACTGCATTTTTCGTCCTTAGCATCATAGAGCTTATGTACTCTCAAGGTTTCTAGCACCTATTTGACATGTTGAATATGCTCCTCTCTTTTTTTGTAAATATATGGTTGTCTATCATGACTCTAAACTCTGCTAATTGGAAAAGACTTCAGATTTCTCCTTGAGAAAATACACCCAATAATATATTCTATAGTTGCCAATGAAACTCAAGTACTATACTAAACCATTAATGCTATAGGGCTATGCACAACTCCAAACATCTATATGTATCAAATCAAGAGTACTTCTTACTCTTGTGGTGTTTCTCTCAAAGTCAACTCTTGCTCAAGTTTGCAAAGCAACATGTTGTGCAAACTACTCCAAGAAAATGCAGTTCAAAATTTTGATTGTCATGTTTTAAGTGCATCAAACTTTTGAAGTTGACATAGCAACGTCTTTTGTGCCATATTGGAAAGTGCATTGGTTGATGTTTAGATGACATGTATGCAAGTTTGGTCCTAAACCTAGCACTCTAAAAAAGAATCCTTCTTTGACCACTTTTTCAATTAGCTAATTTCCTCTAGTTTTGTCCCTAGGGAATTGTACATTCATCTCCATCAAAGATGACTCTATGATTAGTCACCATCATTTGTCCAATTGACAAAATATTCTTGCTAGGAACATAAAGTACGACTTTCACAAATCCTTTTATAAGTGTACAAGTTTATAAGAACTATGCCTTTTCTTATATTTGGTGTGTTATCTCTTTAATGTAGATAACGTCCTTGGATCGTTCTAATTGTTTGATCTTTGTAAACCATTCTTGATTCCTTGTGATGTGAGATGATGTACCATGGATCTTGATTTGCGTGATCAACAAATTATGTTTTTCTTTTTGAATCACTATTAATCTTTTCCATTCCTTCAATCACAAGATGCATTGTATCCAATCATTGGCATAATGATCGTGACTTTAATTAATGCTTTCTCTTCCATAAAATTTTTCTCTATTGCCGCTAGATTGACCTTCTTGGTCATATTACTTTTGTCAATCTCTTTTGTAATGTCCAATCTTGTGATAGTAGCTGCACTATATGTTTTTCATATTTTCAAATCATTTCCTCTTCCTTTAAATGTCCCTCTATTAGAATGGTTTCCTCTTGGACACTATTGCTAATATTTCTCTAGTGATATTGATGCTAATGCTATTGTTGATGCTATTTGAATGTTGATGTCCCCTTCTTGCTTGAGAAGGAACTCAGGACTTAGGCCATGCAAGCGTCCAATCTAATGAGCAAGCATTCGCAACCTCAAATAGAGTAGGGTAGATTTGTGGTTGCATGCATCATCCTTGAGTGATGATGGTGAGAACTCCCCCCCAAAAGGTCCATGGTCTGAGTTGGGAGTAGGATCTTACACAAACACGATTGCAAGGAAGTTATATGGTGGTTTATCTCCCCTATTCGATGAAGAAGCTTGGATTATCCTTTGGGTAGATGTGGCAAGACATGAAGCAGGTCTGGCTAAGCAAGGATTGTGGGAGATTGCAGGTTGGCCTTTGAGGCCATCAAGCCAAAGGTAAAAAGCAGGCAAATGGAGGAGTTACCTCTTTTTCATTGGTAGAGTTTCTATAGTTGGTGCGCATTGTGAGCTTATTACGTATGCATGTAATCGAGAGGAAAGATCTGCCATTGGATATATGGGGAAGGGCTTTTTCCATTTCCATTTGTTTTTGAAGAGGTATGTAATGAAATATTAGGGAGGTATTTCCTATTTGCCGGGGCTACAATGCTAGTTATCCCTTGGGGTTTAACATTCAATATTGAAGAGTTTTTGTATAGGGATTGTCTGGTATGGGTTGAGTTTCCAAGAATGCCTGCATGGTTTGGAAATTAGTAGATACTATGGTTGATGCTCTAGGTAGGGTTCTAGTGGTGTCTCTTTATACTTGGAAATTTAGTAGATATTGTGACTAATGCTCTAAGTAGGGTTCTAGTGGTGCCTCCTTATGCAAAGAGAGATTTCGGTCTAAAAAGGGTGTAGATCCTATGGGATCATGGCCACAAAATACTGGAATTCATTGATGTCTGTGATCCACAAAATATTGGAATTCATTGATGTCAAGTTGCCAGATGATGTCACGATCATTCAGAGGGTTATATTTGGACCTTTTCCAAATGCTTTTTACCCAGTGTGTAAAAAAATCGGTCATGCTTGCTGGTGCTTGATGAAGTTGGTTCATGGAGATGATATTCCTAAAGGATAGCTGGATGATCAAGTCAAGCATGCAAAGGATTCTGAGTGCTCACAGGCCAAAAAGGATAATCATGCTAAGGAGACTGAAGTTTGGTACACTAGTGCTAGTAGCAAGTAGGGTGACGAAGGCGAGACAAAGGTTGTGGCAGCTCTGCTGAGGTTAGGAGAGAAGACATGCATGTCGATGGGAAATCTATTATGCTTCCATCTTCACATGATCTACTTTTAGTGGTGGATTCCCCCATTTCAGATGACAAATTGGGGAAGGGCCAGGATGTACATAGGACAAGGACTTAAAAGTTGTCCGCAGGCAAGGCAAGACTCATGAGGAAGTGCAAGAGAATGGCTTGCTTGAAGTTTGGGGGGGATCTATAACTCTCAAATGGAGACAAAACAAGGTGAGGTGGATAAAGAAGACCTTGTGGTGGTGTGTTGTCTTGGAAGATGGGACTAACGAGGAGTCGCCAAATGCCAACCACAAGAAGCACCTCTTGGAAGAGGAATATTGAAGTGCACGAAGCAACTAGGCACGGTAAGCCAAGTTCTAAAGAAATGTAAAAAAGGATAAAAAATATGGCTAGGTAGTTGGAATAGGTGAAAATGGGTGGCGAGCAAAAGAGAGAGTGGGAGGCTATGCAAGGGTGGGTGAGACAAAGCAATTAGAGTGAGACAAAGAGAGAGATAAGCAGGAAATAAGGAGAGGGAGAGAGAAAGAGAGAGATAGGGAGGAAAGAAGGTGAGAGAGAGTAATCTAAGAGAGAGAGAGAGAGAGATGAACATCAATTCTCATTATTTATGCATTAGAAGACCATGATGATATATATTATGATCAAAGAATGTGCAAACTAGAGAGAGAGAGAGAGAGAGAGAGAGAGAGAGAGAGAGAGAGAGAGAGAGATGAACATCAATTCTCATTATTTATGCATTAGAAAACCATGATGATATTATGGATCAAAGAATTTGCAAGCTGGACTCACACTTTTCCTATTTCACATACTGTATGTTCTTGTTGAAATTTAGAACTCTCGCAAATCTATTTAGTGCTTGTGCACTAAATGAACCATTACACGATTTGTTACTATCTATCAATGCCAATTGATAGGAAGAGAGAGAGAGAGAGAGAGGAACATCAATTCTCATTATTTATGCATTAGAAAACCATGATGATATTATGATCAAAGAATTTGCAAACTTAGGAATCACACTTTTCCTATTGCACATACTTTATATACTTGTTGAAATTTAGAACTCAGCAAATCTATTTAGTACTTACGCACTAAATGAACCATTGCAAGATTTGTTACTATCTATCAATGCCAATTGAGAGAGAGAGAGAGAGAGAGAGAGAGAGAGAGAGAGAAGGGGGGGATTGTTAGAAATGGGCCTTGGTATGTGGTCCTAACCCCTCTCATGGTGGCACCTTGGTAAAAAATGTAAATATTAGAGGGGCTAAGAGGCCCTTGTTGGCACATGCAGGTGACACATGGAAAGTGGGGGTAGAAATGCCATATATAATGGTGACTGTTGTGGGTCCTTGGATATAAAGAAGGCTTGAGACCCTCCCCACTATCCTAGCCGACTTTTTTTGGGAAGTGGGGAGATATGCATGGCTAGGAAGTGGGGGAGTGGGAACCCCTATACTCGGTGCTTCTTTTGGACACATGGCAACCATGCAACGGTTGCCCTATAGTGGTATCAGAGTAGGCGATTGCCCTGCATACTATGGCGGTGATAGCGAGACTATTTGTAAAAGTCGACATGCGCAATTCTTTGGTATTTAACTACACACATGGGAGGTGATGACTTGTGTGTGCTATCTATGATGTAATTATTGGCATGAGAATTTCTTTCTTTCATTGTTTGTTTCAATTTCCCATCCATATCCTCTACAGTTTTGTAGATTCTATTCTTGCATAGAAAATCCCTGTCATGTTTCAACTGGCAGAATGTCAACATTGGGTTTTCTTGATAGCAACCTTAAATTTCACAAAAGTTCTTGATTATTAACACACGTGCTCTAAGGGCTTAGAGTAATATGTGCCCTAAGGGTTGATCCATGTAATGTCTTTCTGAATCAATAAAGACTTTATTTTTTAGTTGATTTCTTTCTTTGTTGCTTAGTATTGTTTCCTTTCTTTAAATTGCACATAAGTAAAATAGAGATTGCAAAGATTAAAGCATAATAATATTTTTATTTCCAAATTACATGTAAGTGAATTTGAAATTGTAAAGACAAAGTCACAGATTGCAAATGATGTGGGAAAAATGTAACTTCATTATATAAAAAGAAGCCAGATACAAGATTGAGGTCATTGAAGGTAGAATACACACATCAAACCTAACTACTATCGCCCAAGGCATAGTATCACAAAAAAACCTAGGTATCTTTGGCTTGCCTAGGACATACAATAATTTGTAGATCCTTTGTGGTCATGGTGTGACCTGGCTCCTGTGGATGGTAGCCATCTAGACATCGTCCATGAGGTCTACCAAGTAGGCCTTAGCTGCATGCTTTAGGGCAGCCACTATATGCCAAGGGGCCTCAACCATCCCATGCTAGTACTACCTAGACATATGGCTATTACCTCGAGTACCACTTTTGCAAAGCTCGCCTTTGAGATAAGTAGATCGATAGACATTTGATACTTGTAGCTCTCCCAAAGTGCGAGTGCCCCCAAATTGACTTTATGCTTCCTCACTAGTGGAGGACCATGAATGGTAGGTCTTTGGGCATGGAGGTGGTGCTTATTGTTGTGCCCCCCCAGCATAGAAGATGCTCTCGTGGATCTTAATAGAATGTGGTAGATCTCTTCAATAAATCATTACCTCATCTGTATGGCCACTGATCTCTCTGTCTAGTATGGATCCATAAATCTTGGCGAAGGTGTGTCCAGTCATAATAGTTCGATAGCTCCTAGTGTCCATGGAGTCCCCTTCTTTGTGTATAGATACAATAGTGGTAGTGCTCTAAGCAAGTGGGAAGCCATGTCATACTGCATGGTTGAACATCTACGCTAGAATTAGAGCTAGGATCTCTTGCCCATATGCAAAGTGCTCAGTCCTAAGTCCCTCATGATCCTATTCTCTCTAATTATGGAGCTAGTGAAGTGCAGCATGTGAATTCTATGCAATAGATAAATGACAGGTAGTGGGCTTGGGCATAGAGGACAAATTAGGTGGTGCTTGTAGCCATTACCACTAGATAATAAACATAAATATTGTCTTGCAACACTTGTTTTCCCTCTCATCCATTCCAACGCAACAAACTTTATAGATTTTTTTTAATTTATGTTTCCTCTCATGCATTCCAACACATCAAAATCTATAGGGACTTGTATACTATTTATGCAAAATCATCATTGGATAGTAAGCAAAATTATTGTCAATTTTTTTTGTAGTAGTAGCAGCAACACCTATTTTGCCTCATGCATTCCAACACATCAAGCTCTAAAGGAAATTTTCAAACTATCTGTGCAATTACAATTCAACAGTAGTATCAATAGATGGAATTACACTGCCAAGATTATTTGCAATAGCAATAGCAACATCAATGTATTTTCCCTTTCATGCATGCCAACATATCATATTTTACAAACATTTAGTTCATTATCCCTAGAAGGCACATCTCAAAACAATACATCCCATGCTATTATGATGGACATTAGCATGCCAACAAATCATATGTTACAAATATTTATTGGGTCAAAATCCATTGCAGTAGTACCAACAGTGCCTATTTGCCCTAACATGCACTCCATAGATCATATTGAGCATATATTTTACTTCAATATTGAAGGAAATAAAGAGTATTTTAAACCAAATTTGACAAAACAAACTTCACTTCAAAGTAAAAGTTTCTATACTTATGAAAATTGAGAAAAAATAGAGCTTTGATCACAAAATGTGCAAATATATATTATTATAAACATCATTACAAGATGCACACTATACATGAAAATTCTATAAGCACTCATGCCACAATGCATTAAAAAAAAGATCGGGCAACAATACACTAGTTATGAGCCACCTCTTAGATGTTTTGCATCCTTTAATGCCATTGGTACATGAGATACAAGCATAAAACATGTAGAGCAAGACCTCTTTAAAATGCTATTGCATTCCTCAACATCAATGATTTTGTGAATGACATAGTGCTAGTTTTAATTCTAGAAAAGAAAGAGGCTTAAAATGCAATGACTTGACTTTGAGAACAAGGCTACAATGAACTACAAACTTCACAGCTCATTGTCATTGTCCCCCAAGGCTTTATAATTTAATATTGTAAAAGAAATTTGGCATTGGGAACTCTGTTCTTTATGGTATGAGTTTCTTTCTTTTAATTTCTTGAATTATCATAGCATTGATTGGTGTTGCTAGTTGTTGTTGCTGATTATGAGGTGCCCTGTAATTGTATCTAATGGTTGGGATTGCTCTTTTTATTTTGTATTTACACCGTAGTTCACAGTCAAAACCTTATTTATGTCCCTGAACTCTACAATAGTTGCAATGCTTTAGCTACTACCAATTGCTATTCTAATTTCTTGGTGCAGGACTATTCGGCAATTTTGATCTTGAACTATTACTTAATGGACTATTGTTAGTTGCACTAGTTGAGTTGCATTGTGGGAGTCATCTCCCACAGTCATTCAAATTGTAACAATAAATTTTGGTTGTCTTTGCCATTTTTAATTGCAAATTTGATAGAAAATAGTGTCAATTTTGAGATTTTTCAATGAGTAGCATGTTTTACACAATCTAAGCCACTACATTAAATAGTAGTCTTGGCCACTATTGAAAAAAAGATAAAAGCTAGGCAATATGGAATTCCGATCATGGTTAATCTAGTATCTCCTATGTAGAATCCTCAGATTCAAGATACTCAATAGGAAATTAAAAGCCATGTGGTTCAATTTGAAACTAGATGGCAAGCAAACAGATGTTCTATAGAATGAAGATGTCAAATAGTGGCAATTTATAGTGACTACATTAAAACATGCTACTCATAGAAAAATCTCGAAAATGTAGTGTCCAAGACTACATTAAAAGAAGTGATCTTCCACGTATTAGCATCCAAAACAATAGTTTTAGATGCTAATACGTGGAAGATCACTTCTTTTAATGTAGTCTTAGAAAGGAAGTGAGATTCCATGTATTTATTCTTAGAAACAAAATTGTAGAAAACAAAAGATGGTAGGCAAAGAAACACTATTTTGTATTTAGATCACTTGCAAAATCCCACACATGGAGGCATTATTGGCTTACAGGGAAATTGGGAAAATGGCAAGCCGCATCCATTCCCCTCCCTAACACGTGGCTGCCATTCCCTTCTTCTCTGGCTAGCATTTTCGCGGGAACTCGCTTACAAAAGCTTCTTGGTGGCCGGCTCCGCCCTGCTCCCCGGGATTTCACGAAGAAATGTTATGGCCAGGCGGGGCCAACCAATATCAAAATCTATTGGGAATGGAATGCTCCTTGCAACAGGAAAGGCAAAACTAACTTTGGCAGGGTGGAAATACCAGCTAGGGCGGCCCAATAGGATGAGATGCAGATTCGAACCGCGAACATTAGGCTTTCAGCCGATCGATTTCCCAATCAATCTATCCCGTCAAGGGGGCCATGGGCAGTTCTTGAGAAACCATCTTGAAAGTATCAAGTACAAGTTCTTGGGATTGTTTGAACTCTATGAGTCCCATTCTCTATCATAAACAGGTCATAAACATAGCATTGGAAACCAATGACATTATACCAGCATGAACTTTACTAGAAATATGATTGATTTTCTAAAAAATGACCAAAAAAATCAAGTCCCCTAAGCTTAGCCCAAGAAAAGCTCACAAAAAATAAGCACCTTGGGAAAAATCAATGATAGATTATTGCTCACACTTGACCTATCCAAGTTCACCCCTCATCCTCTATAGTCTGTGTTGTGGCCCTTATTTGGCAAGTGCCATTTCACTCAATTGATTTGTCTCGCCATATCAAAAGAGAGAGGATATGTCTATGATCCTTAATTGAGTGTCCACCTAAGATCAAGTTTATCAAGTGATGCTCTCTCTCTTTCTCTACTATGTTTGGTCACATGTTGGCCCTAGCTTGAGTCATCAGAGAAAATTTATGATTGTGTTTTGATTGGCCTTATTCGATCCCTCATGTGTTCTCTCTATGCTCTCCTTTATGCTTGTATAAGATGTTCTGTATGTCTATGGGCATCAAGAAAGAAAATACCCACATGAACATTGCTGATTTGGATGTGTTAAGAAGAAATTCTTTTAGTGGGATAAATCTACTACTAAGGAGATAGCAGAGTCATCCATGAATTAATATACAAGGCACTTTTGGAATCAAATGGACAATAGCCTCTCAGAGTCTCTTAAATTAGAGTTGCTTAATAGTAGGAAAACAATCCAAAACATTCTTCTTTCTAAGTCTATGAAAAGATCCTTGGGTCTACTACTAGGTATTTTTCTCCTCTCTGAAAAAAAAATATGAGGAATCTATTTTTAGTGGCAGTTATTGATTAACTTGGATCCCTCTTTCTTTGATTCTTCTAAAATATTAGATACATCACTATCCTACAGATAGAAATTTATCTTCCAGCAACTTATTATCAAATAATAAATGTATATTTCAAACAATTCTCTTTTTTAAAAAGTTCATTGGACTAGGCAAAAAAAGAAAATGTTTGGATAGCTCGGTTGAGAGCTTCTTCTTGCTGGCTCTTACTTACTCTATACGGAAGTCTGTTTGATGGAAGTATTCTTGGAATCAAATTGACGATAGGGTGTCAGAGTCTCTTAAAATAGAGTTGCGTATTTCAAACAATCCTCTTTTTTTAAAAGCCCATTGGACTAGGCAAAAAAAGGGTACTATGTTTGGTCACATGTTGGCCCTAGCTTGAGTCATCAGAGAAAATTTATGATTGTGTTTTGATTGGCCTTATTCGATCCCTCATGTGTTCTCTCTATGCTCTCCTTTATGCTTGTATAAGATGTTCTTTATGTCTATGGGCATCAAGAAAGAAAATACCCACATGAACATTGCTGATTTGGATGTGTTAAGAAGAAATTCTTTTAGTGGGATAAATCTACTACTAAGGAGATAGCAGAGTCATCCATGAATTAATATACAAGGCACTTTTGGAATCAAATGGACAATAGCCTCTCAGAGTCTCTTAAATTAGAGTTGCTTAATAGTAGGAAAACAATCCAAAACATTCTTCTTTCTAAGTCTATGAAAAGATCCTTGGGTCTACTACTAGGTATTTTTCTCCTCTCTGAAAAAAAAATATGAGGAATCTATTTTTAGTGGCAGTTATTGATTAACTTGGATCCCTCTTTCTTTGATTCTTCTAAAATATCAGATACATCACTATCCTACAGATAGAAATTTATCTTCCAGCAACCTATTATCAAATAATAAATGTATATTTCAAACAATTCTCTTTTTTAAAAAGTTCATTGGACTAGGCAAAAAAAGAAAATGTTTGGATAGCTCGGTTGAGAGCTTCTTCTTGCTGGCTCTTACTTACTCTATACGGAAGTCTGTTTGATGGAAGTATTCTTGGAATCAAATTGACGATAGGCTGTCAGAGTCTCTTAAAATAGAGTTGCGTATTTCAAACAATCCTCTTGTTTTAAAAGCCCATTGGACTAGGCAAAAAAAGGAAAAATGTTTGGATAGCTCGGTTGAGAGCTTCTTCTTGCTGGCTCTTACTTACTCTATACGAAAGTCTGTTTGATGGAAGTCTTCTTGGAATCAAATTGACAATAGGCTCTCAGAGTCTCTTAAAATAGAGTTGTGTAATAGTAAGAAAATGATCCAAAACATTCTTCTTTCTAGGTCTATGAAAAGATCCTTAGAGACTGCGGTGCATCATCTCAACAAAACCCAAAGAAAAACAAAGCCCCTTCTTTACTACATTAGTCAGTTGAATATGACTGATCATTAGAATAGAGCTCCAAATGACACAAGCTACATTGTTCATACCTTGTCCATTCTGCTTGAAAAATATTCCTATGCTACGTCTACAAAGTCTATGTGAGGATTCAAGTGTTGATGCCATGGCATATCCCAAACAACATTAATTCCTTGTATAGGACCAAGAAAAAGATGCACAGGCTCGAGGTAGATGTGAGATATTTTGTTCCTTCAATTTCAAAGTCATAGGAAAGCACTCGTGAAATATAGCTATGATCTTTTAACTCGATCTCTTACATATCATGCAAAGTGAAAACCCATCTCTCACATGGGATGCACTCTGCCCACACTGTCTCAACTCATAGCCTATGTAAAGGTATCCAAACTTGACCAATTGAGATCATTAATGCATGCAAAAGATGAACTTAGGTGTAGCATAGTGGTTGAATGACCCCTCTTTGAGATCTAAAGTAGTGGTCTCTATAGAAGCTAAGTTTTAGCAAAAGCTCAAGGTCTTTCACATGTGGAGTTGTAAGAGATCCTCTTTGATGACCTATTTTACCTCTTTCCTAACAATTAAAATGGATGGAGCCTCAAGGCTATACTAAAATGGTGGAAATCTATCCATTTATAGTCCCAAGCATCAAGGCTATACTAAAATGATAGAAATATATCGACTTATAGTCCCAAGCCTACAAACAATATGTGTGCAAGCATACAAGCTTATCTAATCCCCTCTGCCTCTAATGCCATCGATGAAGCTAGGGCTATCCATGGAAGTCTGCATTGTTTGGATCTCATGGTACTAAAGATATTGACCCTATGGAGATAAGTGACCACCTAAAATATTGCTCCAAGTTGTAGAGGGGTTACCCCAAACTCTACTAGTATGATAAGATGTGACACTAATATAGATCGATATGGATCATCCAAAGTCTCTCTATGTAGGACCAATCTATCTCTAATTAGTTTATCCCGAAGAACTACTATACCTATCTATTAGATGGCCTAGTAAGTCAAAAACTTCAAGATACTTGGTTTTGTGGTTGCAAAAATGTGAGTGGAAGCACTGACACTTTAGCCTAGCTAGTGTGGAATATTCATTACTCAAATAGGCTTACATAGGTAGTCACATCATGAAGATTGGACCTTAAACTAGAATAGCTAACATGTGTAGGATGCAACAATCTCTATCAAAGCCCCATTAAAGGTAAACTGTTTTCTATGAATAACAACTCAAGATATGTTGATGATCATGACCTTGGTCTTACCTAACTTAACCTCCAAATCATGTACATCAACCTCAATTGAGAGAGAGTAGAACCACATCATTTGCACATAGTAGTATTAGGATCAAGAGCTAGCGAACATGAAGAGTCATGATGGACTTGAGCTTGTTGATGTATAGGCCAAACAAGGTCAATCATAATCAATAGCCTTGTTTGTCTATAATCAATGCTCATGATGACCTCTTTCCATCCCATTGAAGTGCTAACTCTTCCCAATACTTGCTAGATAATGTCCTAATTGTACCTAGATCAAGTAGACATTTTAAATTGTTGGGATCATGATATGGTATCAAAGGTTTTAATTGTACCCTAGATCAAGTAGACATTTTAAATTGTTGGGCTCATGGTATGGTATCAAAGGTTTTGAAAAAATACACAAGGACATAACATGTCCAATCATGATGGTGCTATATAGTTTTTCAGACTCATGGGATCCTCTGCCTTGTGAATTGGAATAATGGGGTTAAGGGTCTAGGTGTGGGGGAAACTTGTGCAAACAACATTGTTAAATATATTAGCCAATATTGAGGCTATTTTAATAATATGTGCAACATAGTCCATACAAATCCCATCATGATCTTTGTCTCAACCATTGTGTAGCTTGAAAGTAGTGTGTTTGATATCACATATACAAAAGGTGATATTTGGTCTTGAATCTTGGTTGATTGCATAAGGCCTTACACTCATCATGGTACTAGTGTTCGGATATATGTGATCAAAGGGCTTGCTAGGTGCATGTGTGCATCCACTAGCAATCATATGGTTGTGTGTGTGTGTGTGTAGAAGAGGCACACTTAGTGCCATAGACCATGACACAAGTGATGATGTAATGCAAAGGCCCCAACATGGGGTGGTGCCTATGATTGTGGAGTTCCTATGATTTAGGAGCTACGTCCATTGATCTACTAGGAGAGGTGCCATTGATTCAAGACACCCTGTCTCCATTTCTATAAAAAAGGGACTTCCCTCTCACAATGAACAGAACACCCATTGCTACATCTTTTGTGTTCTCACTCCTCTTGCCACCACAATGCATCTATTCTCCCCCACGTTCCAACATTTGGTATTAGAACCATGATCCTCTTTGAGCTTTTAAAATCCTAGGCTGCCACCTCATCATCTTCTTCAACCTTCTTTCACATCTCTCACATTTTCCCCAATTTTTCTTGAATCTTGCAGCATCAATTTCTCTAGATCCAACCGTTAACTTTTGAAATTCTTCTAGCTCCAATTTCCTCACGCTAGGGAGCACCTCTTCACCGTTGGGATTGATAAATTTTAATGTGAGTAGTTGTGCTGCTTTGTTTTTTTCTCAACAATCTAGCTCAAAATTTTACCTGTTGGGAGACAATTTTGCAAAACCCTCTTAGTCATAGTTGGGCAACCTTATGAGCTAGCTTTTATTTAATTTTGAGCACATTTGGTCCACAAATAAAGGAGAAAATGCAAAAAAATAGTCAGGCTTGATGCTATTATCCCAGGCAACCTGACGCAACATTGCACCTCTTCTTGGCTGAGGATTCTCTCTGGCATGCAGGCTTCCATTTTCCTTTAAAAGCCCTCTCAAAGCTTTTATCTTCAGCTTCAATTGCACCCTCCAACTTCATACTGCTCAATTTGGAGATAACAATGATATTTGCTTCTAATATAAGCCTTTGAATAACAAGGGCATCTTTGAAGGCTATCCACTGGAAGAAACATGCCTAGGAGTCTCCTTATGCTTCTTATGTTTCTTTTGAGCTATCTTTATGCTTCCAAGGGGAGCAAACATAGGGGGAGGATCTTGCATAATCTTCGTGACAGCATGTTGCAACTGTGACAGGGCTCCTGCTACACTTCGCAATTGGAAAAGGGCATTGGGATCAAGCTCCTCTGCCTCATCTAGCTCATCTTGTAAGTCGTTAGCGGCATGCTCAAGAGAAACTGGAAGGCTGTCCACTGGAAGAAACATGCCTAGGAGTCTTCTTATGCTTCTTATGTTTCTTCTTAGCTATCTTTATGCTTCCAAGGGGAGCAAACATAGGGGGAGGAGCTTGCATAATCTTCATGACACAATGTCGCAACTGTGATAGGGCTCCCGATACACTTTGCAATTGGAAAAGGGCATTGGGATCAAGCTCCTCTGCCTCATCTAGGTCATCCTGTAAGTCGTTAGTGGCATGCTCAAGAGAAACTGCTTGTGCCCCAGTGTCCTGCTGGTTATCACCCCCGCTGATGATGTGCTCCTCTTCAAAGCTCTCTAAGGCTCTATCTTCCTCCTACTCAGAGATGGTCAATGACCTCTCACGATGTGACATGCTTACTAAGATTGATGTTTATAGTAATAAATGCATTGAAGGTGTCCTTCACCCAACTTTACCACGGCTCACATTTGTGGGAAGATGGTGACGATCCCGTCAATGGAACCGCTGAAACTGGCCTTTGATAAACAAAAGGGTAGTGATCTTCTTCTACTCAGTCATAAACTTCATACATGGCCACAATACAAGCTTCAGTCACTTCAATCACTTAGCACAACTTAGAAACAAACTTCAACAACAACAAAGGTGAGGCTAGAATGCCTCTGCTCAATGAAAATAGTATACAGTGCACCCACTGGCCCCAAATGCTCTTCTACTCAGTCATAAACTTCATACATGGCCACAATACAAGCTTTAGTCACTTCAATCACTTAGCACAACTTAGAAACAAACTTCAACAACAACAAAGGTGAGGCTAGATGCCTATGCTCAATGAAAATAGTACACAATGCGCCCACTGGCCCCAAATGCCTTGGTGCCCCATATGGTATTTATTTAATGCTTCTAAATGGAGATAATTTACAACAGGGGTTCAACCCTGGAATAAATTGGGTTTGCTTACTAAACCTACAAATAATGGTCCAAATCCCATCATGACCTGATGGTGTATGAGGAACATCAAGACAAAGTCCATAGCAATAGTTTGCCAAGGTTTATTAGAAATGGCAGTGACTGTAACAATCTTGGTGTCTTTTGGCGGTCGGTCATACTTAACCTTCTGGCAGATGATGCATGTCCGAACAAATGCCTCCACATCTCATCTCAAAGCTAGCCAGTCAAAGAAATGCTCAACAGCCTTCATCGTGTCCTCAATACCTCTGAGCCTTAATATGGTGGAGCATGACTTTCTGTAAGAATCTTTGGTCTCAATTGCTTCGTGACACAAAGGCAACCATGCATCAAAAGAACACCTTCCTTGAGAGTATATAATGATCATGCTTCTATCCATCAATGAGCTTAGGGTTTTACGTGTGACAACCTAAGCCCTAGAGTGGTAAAAATGCTAACCTTGTGAATTAATCCTTAGGGCCAAGGGCCAAGGTTATGAATTAATTCCCAGGGCCAAGGGCCAAGGTTGTGAATTAATTCCTAGGGCCAAGGGCCAACGCTGTAAATTAATTCCTAGGGCCAAGGGCCAAGGGGCAATTCATTTACAACGATAATAACATGTGGCATTGTATAACCAATCTATTTACAAGGTGCCTTCAAGGACTAGATAGTGGTGGTGAATATATTTTAGCATATGAGTTTTCTTGCAACCACTTGTTGTAATGTGGTAGCTTTGCAATTTTTTGTTAAACAACCTCCCAATCTATAGCTTTGGATCTGTAATTATAAATCTGCTGATATTTTTGGCATCATCCATGTTAGCATAGTCTGTAGAAAAGGCTTCAAAGAATAGTTAAGGGGCAAAAATCCTTTGGATTAAAGCAGATCTTTTCAGGGCCACTTGACAAGTGATTTTGGGCAAGTGATTTTTGACAAAGCAAGAAAGTAGTGAAAGAAAAGTGATTTTTGGCAAAGCAAGAAAGCAATGAAAGAAAAGTGTCACGAGGACGTGAAAACTGATGTAAAGTATCTTTGTAACAACCCATGCTCAACCTTGGGTTAACCATGGTTAAGTTTAGTAATGGTTTGGTTGTACGGGACTGGCTAGAAGAACTGCACACTTCCCAGAAGTTAAGTCTAGGTGCACCACTAGGTCCTAGGGGCAAGGAAAAGGATTTAAAAAAGGGGTCTAAACATTGGGCCCATGGACAACCAACATTGTCCTTGGTAGGGGGTTAGGACTTTAATGAAGGGAAAAATGGCAAGAAGGATACCGGTACCATTTGTCATGCATCTATATGCATGCCCTTCCCCCACCTTCCACCTCTCTCCCCTCACTCTCCAGAGGTGCTAGACGTCAAGCAAAAGCTCCCTGTGTGTTTTCCGTTGCATTTTTTATACTCCTGCTCTTGTGTGCTGCTACTCTAGTTGCTCCCCCCATTGGCACATTTCTCGAGGTAGCTTGGCTGTAAGCATGCACCCCGAGAGGTTGTACAAAAGTTGGCATAGATCTCGAGGCAGGAAGTTGGACATTTATTGCAATCCGTACAGCCGTACGGACTATATGGAATAGGCCCTCCCAAGGTGTTGTATAGACTGTGGGAGCATAGAGATCGAGGCATCAGATCCCAGGGTCGAGGCTTTGGGGTAGATTTGGTTCTCTTTCTTGCATTCTCTCCACTCTCTTCCTTCATTTCTCTCATCTCTGGATAAGTAGATGCCTCATGCACCCTACAGAGGATAGGTGCAAGGAAGAAGCTCGTCTCTCTGCCACAAACAACTAGAATTGGTTTCAAGTTTTGTTTTTATTTGTTCCTCCTTGATTTGCAATTTTTTGCAGTGCATGCGTGTTGCTTATAGTCCTTTTAGGACTCCTACATGTTCTAGCAAGCACCCAGAGGAAAGGGTGTTCTTGTGGTAGGCCCAAACATAGTGTGGATGCAGGTGATTACTTGAGCCTAAATGGTTTGGATGCTTGAATGCCTCTCAGTTGGGTGATCAGAAGTGGATGCCTGAGTATGCCTTGCCAGTGGGAATTCTAGTGGTGCACTTAAATTAGATGCCTTGAAGACAGGTTGAGGATTTGTAGAGAGGAACAGTGGTTAGTGATAGGGATCCATGGATGACAAGTCTTTTCTGGAGAGGGCTTTTTGACAATGTCCATACAACTCTTAAGTTCTCATCCTCCTTTCATCCATAAACCGATGGTGAGTTAGAGAAACGTACTGATACAGTTCCAGATCTTTTGAAGTGCTATGTTTCAGAGCATAAGGAAAAATGATAGTAGTATCTACCACTTGTGGAGTTCTCTTATAACAATATCGCAACCAATAAAGAGCCTTTTGAGATTATTGAAGGTGGTAGGAAAGTTCCACCACCCATTTTGCATATCAAAAATAAGATCTTTGAGATAGATAGGTATGTGGAAAGTTTGGATGAGGCTTACAAAAAAAGTCAAGATAGCTCTTTAGAGGACTCAAGAGAAGCAAAAGAGAGCAGCTAGTCGCCATAGGTGAGATTTGTCCTTCAAGGAAGGTGATTGGGTTCTGTTGTGCTTCCATAAAGTGAGACTTTGAAACAAGAAGGGTAAGGAAAGGTTGTATGTGAAGTTGAATAAGCATTACTATGGGCCTTTCCAGGTTTCGGAGAAGATAAGTGATGTAGTATAGGCTGAAGCTACTGGATCATTGGAACATCCACAATGCCTTCCATGTTAGTGTGTTAAAACTGTTCCATGGTGATGTGCTAGAGGACCTGCCCCATGAGGAATAGTCTGAAGTTAAAGAAGAGGATGAAATTCTAGTACCAGAGCAGATTGTGGCACATTTGGAATGCAAGATTAGAGGTAGAGTTTCCCATTGCTACCTGGTTAAGTTTTGCAACTATTCAAGGTTGCATGCAATGAGGATGGAAGAAGGTGCACTGGCAGAATATCCTATAGTTTTGTAGCTCTACCTAGATGCTTTCCAATTGAAGCCCACTCTCATTCGGGCTCCCTCAAGCTGAGCAGAGCACAGGTCTAGAGAATTGCTTGATGCTTAGAAGGGAGGTAGCACTTCCCCTCCCTTAGTTCAGACAGCTCATCTGATGTCATGAGGTATCTTGGTGACACTTTTATGTCCCACCCGAGGTACTGCTTGCTGACAGTATTTCTGCCGCAAGGCCTATGATTGGCATACTAGTCACTATCAGATATGCCTTCAAGTTTTTAGCATGATTGTTTATGTATGATTGGTTATGTGCACCTCTCAAACCAGAAAAACTTTACCTTTGACTTTCCTTCCCTTATGTGCCAATACCTGCTCTGGAACTATGATATCATCACGTTTCCCAACTTCTGGCTGCACACAGAAGGCATATCATCTCCTTGGAAAAGCTTGAGAAGATTCATATGTCAAGCATTATGAATCCTCCAAAGATCTAGTAGCTTCTACTAGTAAGCTACAGCACTAATCTGCTTACAAATGATGCAAATCTTTATAAAAGCATCCATCTCTTGTCCCAAAGCTTCCCAAAGAAGGTCTCAACTGCTTTCATTAAAGCATTAGTACATCAATGCCTTGCACACTAGGCCTAATTTGCTTGTAACACTAGAGACATCTGCTTACAAATGATGCAAATCTTTATAAAAGCATCCATCTCTTGTCCCAAAGCTTCCCAAAGAAGGTCTCAACTGCTTTCATTAAAGCATTAGTACATCAATGCCTTGCACACTAGGCCTAATTTGCTTGTAACACTAGAGACGGCCATGCATATGAAGGAATCCATCTCTAAAAGTATAATTCAAATGCTACTGTCCATCAAACAAGTGATCATAGAGCCTTGTAGATTCCTCATCCTCTGCATTCTAGTCCTTTATTGCATCCAACTTAGGACTTGCTTCTGAGACAACCTACTTTGAGTGAGGAACATATCTCAAGGTCTAATCATCTGTTTGCACAGTGAAATTAGCTCCTAGCAAGTAATGCTCCCAAACAAAAAGAGCAAGAGCCATAGCCAACAACTCTTTCTCATATACTTGCAAATTTCTTTCAGCATCCTGCAACATTCTACTCTCATAGGCAACAACCCATCCATTTTGCATGAGGATTGCACCAATGCTATTCCCACATGCATCACAATGGATTGCATAAGCCAAAGCAGCATTGCCATTACCCATAGCAGGGTTTTCTATACTAGCCCTAGTGCCCTACATACCAAGCATGCCTATAGGAGCTCCCATAATGCCATGCATTCCATTTTGCATTCCTGGCTGCAAGCCAGTGTTTCCATTCATAACTCTCTACATTCCAACCTGCATACCCCCAAGCATAGTGCCTTGCATACCTTGCATTCCAAGATGAAAACCAATAGGATGGTTTCCAAGCATTCCTTGACCATTCCCAACTGGCTAGCCACTACTTGAAACATAGAACCACCACAAAAATATCACGGATGCACTAAGGGATGCGGAATAACTTGTTGTCCTTGATTTGCATGCTGGAAACCATTGCCTTTGCCATGCAAATCAACACTAGGAGCATGAAGAGATTGTTGCAATGCACCCTATCCATTTGGCATGACTATTGGCTATCCAGTCAATGGCATAGGCCCATATGGCTGCCTATCGGCATTCTGATTATCATCAATAGAAGCTCCCTCAAGCAAAGATTGTCCATCTTGAGAGGACTCTTGTCTACTATCCCAATCCTCGTCAATGTGTGACATACTTGCTAAATTCTCCTTGTTGCAACTCAATTATAGCAAGCAATACTTGCACTAGAGACAACCACTGGCTCACCTCCTTAAAGAAGATGGTGATGTCTCCTCACTAAAGCAACCATGAGCTCACCCCTTTGAGAAAGTTGGTGATGTCCTGGCGACGGAACCATGAAACCGGCCTTTAATAATGTAAAGGGCAATAAACTAACAAGTAACCAATCAACACTATTACTTTAGTAATTCAGCAAAAGTATTACTAGCAGATTGGGAGCTAGAGTGCCCTTGCACCAAGACAAAGGCAGAGATTGGCCCCAAACCTTGGTGCCCCTTTTGGTATTTCTTTAATTAAGTGAGAGACCCTGAAATCCAGGCTATAGAAGGGATACACTCCTTACAACTGGGGCATTCTACATCCTAGTGGACATTCACATACCCTGCACAACCCTTACTGCTTCACCGCTCTCACTACTCCTAGCAATGGGTCTCCATCTAGTCCAAGAAGCTTACACACAGCCCGGGACTATTACTAGTAGCCCATTCAGCCACTCAGTTCCCCATAGCTGTCAGCAGTGCCCAATTAGTCATACATCTACTCAAAGCAGAGAAAGAAAGCATGCAAGATCTCTCTCCATTGTCCAAGACTACCATGACCAATAGTCTCTCACCCTATGGGTCGCACATATCCTGATAGATCAACTTGATTCCCATAAGAGAACTAGCATTACCACTCATCAAACACTATGGCAGTCACACCTGTACCATCCCTCTTGGGGTTCCAAGGATACTTCCCATTCAAGCATGGATTCCCAACCCCTTCCTACTTAGGAATGAGGCGGCACCAAAATTTACCGTCTACCTAGTAACCACTGTTTGCATGTGATTCATCTCCTAGAGAAACCAAAAACATATATCCCACATGCAACATGTTACCAGCTAAAGCCAGCAAATACGATACACAATGAATTCAATCTCACTTGTATTCAATGCATCTTCCACTCTTGGTAGGCATAAGAATTCGAAACATGAGCTGTGCTCAACCTTGCTCACACCCCAATGACAACATGCATCCACATCAGTGCTAACACCTACATAGGAACCAAAGAGCATTTACTAGCATCCCAAACAAGGCCACACGCTCCCCAAACAATCACAAGTGTCCACTAATTCATTGGATACCCAAACAATGGGTTAAAGCATCACTGAACTGCCCACAGTGATCAAAAGCATGAACAACCTCTGCAAGCATTCATTGTAAATCACCATGTCAACTAGGCCTCTCCAAACACAACTCATAAGCTGAGCAAGGATAAAGAGAAGACAACCAGCTTACCCTCGTCAATCAAGGAGCATTCAAACGAGCTCTTACATGACCTCGTGCAATTCAGCCCCTAATTATGCATTGCCATGTCTATAAATTAGAACAATGGCTGAGGAAAAGGGAGAGATAGAGACAACAAAATGAGACCAGCCCCTTCGGAAAGCCATTCGTGGCCTTTGTACTAGGCCATGTGAGCAGCCATGCCCTCAAGCAATTCTAGCATTGGCTGTTCATCGTACTAGCAGCCACAGAGCTGAAAAAGGACACCCCACCCTTTGTACGGTCTTTCAAGCTACCACACAAGGTCCAAGACAGCTGCTACACCCTACGTGCATTCCCGAGGTAAATCTGTGCGTAGAAAACCTCCAAAATCTGCACGTTCGTGTGCCCAAAACCTCTCCATCAGCTCCTGTACGAAAGGTTCATATGGTCTTCCAAGCTAGGCAGCTTGCATACAGTCCTAAAGTAAATCCCTACATTAAAAAACTCTAAAATCTGCCCATCCGTGCACTCAAGACCTCCCCATCAGGTCTCATACGTGAAACGTTAGTTTTCGAGCTATTTCCTCCACAGTGCACCTTGCTAAATGCATCTAAGGATGGGAAAATACCACGTGCCCCCTTCCTTTGCCCCTTGCCCCCTCTTCTAGTGGGACCTTTTCAAAGTCCTAGGAAACCAATGAATTTGCCCCTTGCCCCCTCTAGTGGGACATTTTTAAGACCCAACCAATGGCCAACTTTGGATCCTAAGGTTCTTTGACCTCTCTTGGGCCTAAACCTCTCATTTACCCCCACAATTCCCTAGAGGGAAAACTTGCACATTCACACCTAGTGGCTTTTCCCCTTAGTTTTCCAGGGTCCTATCCCATGCAAGTACAAACTCATGCCCTCATGACATGTCTGTTTGCTTCAATAACGAGCGCCTTGTCGCTCATTGATTATTGCTATTCCAAAGCTTCAATAACGAGCATCTTTTCTCAGATTGTTGATGTGTCAAATGAGTGTTGATTTGTCCTAAGTTTTTTGGGAAGTTTATCATTTTGTAGTATGTGCCACCCTTATGCATTCTTTTCTCTTTTTCTTTAATGCTTTCAAGGTCAAACAACATCTAGCTAATCAATGTATTGATAGTTTTTTCTATTATCTGAGGGAAGACTTGAAGTCATTAACCATCTTCTCGTCCTACTTCAATAGTCTGCATGATGTGATCACCTAAATATGTTTATAAAGTGAATCAGTGCACCTAGCACATGAGATAAAGTAATGCACCTTTTATGAAACTGTTGGAAAATGTTTTTTAAAAAGCACATTAATGCATCTTTTCTAATATCTTAGAGAAATGCTTTTTTGAAAGCACACTTTCTTGAAGGAAATCACAAAGAGAATGTAGAATATTATTGTTCTCTTCATTCTACAACTTAGTTTGTGATTCTATATCTTTTGAGATTTTCTTACAAATTTCACGAATAACTTAACCTCAGAATTAGATAGGATTTGAGTTAAGAAATATTTATTGTTTTGACTAGTTTCTTCGAGAGGAAAGAAAAAGGAAGTAATTATTGCTCATTTCACTGCTTTCTTTGAGGGGAAAGAGATAAATAAAAAAGATTTAATTGTTGTTCAAAATTTGATGAATCAATAGTAGAGAACATTCTATGTTTTGAGTCTCAAAATTGTTTGCAATGTCATTCGCATAGTTTGATATTTGCTTAGCGCTTTTACAATGATCAGAGAATGGAAGTGAGCACTAGTAGTAGAGAACATTCTACATTTTGAGTCTCAAAATTGTTTGCAATGTCGTTCGCACAGTTTGATATTTGCTTAGCACTTTTACAATGAAGACTCAATTGTTTGCAATGTCATTCGCATAGTTTGATATTTGCTTAGCACTTTTACAATGATCAAAGAATGGAAGTGAGCACTAGTTATTAGGCTGAAACAACTGCTTCCAATCCAATCCTTGTAGTTTGCTTTTTATGGAAGATAAAAGAGATCAAGATTACATGGTAGCAAAGAGGCCTAAAACCTTTGATGATGTCCAACCAATGGATATAATCTATGGTGAGATTCTAGGAGAAAACTAGAAACTATATTTCAAATTTCTTATACCAAAGCTTAGCTTAGCTTAGCTTGCAAACTTACATGTAAAGACTTTTATTACTAGATTCTGATAAGATCTTGAATATCTTGAGACAGCAGCTCATGCCTTCGGATTGACAACTGCACTTCCAAAAGGAGAGTCCCTAGCTCTCCTGTAACTCCTCATAAGATTTCATCAAAGAGAAATTTTAAATAGGGATGGATTGTATAGTAGCTATATGAGAGCTGTGAAATTTGATGTTGCATTCAAGCAAACGCATGCTATAATAAAAGAAGTTGAGCTCTTGCAATTTTCAATAGCAGTGGCTTCAAGCTTGGTAAAGATTTGGTTTGGTATTTCTAAGACTTTGAATGCTTGAAGGAAATGAAAAATATACTACAAAGTTGATCATTACTCCTTGTAAGTTGGAGTTTAATCAGCCTTCTAGTGACACAGGTATGGTTGAGTCAATTCAGCCATTGAAATCTTATGAGGCATTTCCTATTCTTGGGATAAGTCAACTTTCAGATAGTGTCATCAAATTTGCATTTGAAGGCAAGGTTTTGGCTAAGTATGGCACTTTCCATGCACGAAAGGGTCCTTGGCCTAAGCTATTGAAGGTTGATTTAACTGATCATAATGTAGAAGAGACCATTACTTTGGTTGTCAGATGCTATAGAAGTTGATGCCTTCTTGCACATAGAAGGAGGTGTTTTGCGACCAAGGAATCATGATGATGGTGGAACTTGTGATTTGTCCCTATATGTTGATACTACCACTAGCATCATAAAAGCCAAACCATTCCCATGCAAAATTGAATTTCTGTCAAAAAAAACCATCAGCGAGTTTCTTTTTGAAGTTGCAACAGCCCCCAAGGGAGATGCTTCCTCATTGAAGTCGCAACTATTGCCTTTGCAATTGTGAACATTGATGTTGTGACCAAGTCTACCGAAGGTCAAGTGGACCAGCTTACAATTATGGATGGGGCCTCTCAACTGATTGGTCTATTGTAAATATTCCAACTTTACCTTCTCTTTTGCTTTGAAATCTATCTATAATACATTAGGCATGCTAATTAGTTAGGACCATTCGGAGATTGTGGGCCCTTAGATTTAGGGTGATGAATGTAATGTGTTAGATCAAACTCTCAATTAGATTTAGTTACTTTGGGACGTACACACGAGCTTCTTGAATCTTGTCACCTTGTACTACGATCAATTCAATACATTCATTTCTGGTATGTGCACGATTCTTTGATTTCCATAGGTATGTCAATGGGGATTTTACAAGTTTGTAGCACCTGCTCCAAATCTATTTCATCTTCAAGCTTGCAGTTGCTATTCAAAGTAAGTTGCTGTCTATCCTATGGCATGAATTGCTTGATGCGACTAGACAAATATGTAGATATGGTGATAGAGAAGCAGAAGGAGCATGCCGTACGGATTCCCTTCTCCAATGTTGGTGACGATGAGGGAGGCAAGAATTTTCTCTCGGCATGGGCAATATGCTTTGATGAGAGACATGGCCACCTAGAAAGTTGCCTTGCAAAGCTTCATCTCTGAGACATTCCTTAACGGCAGCCAAAAACAACCATTTGATTTGGGTTTCTTCAATTGGAGCACCCAAGAAGAGAAGGAAGAAGAAATCTTTTAGTGCTTGAGGCCACTTGATGCTCCTGATTTCAAATTCAACATCTTGGAGGCTAGAGCATCAACCGCAGAGCAATCAAAGTTCTTAGTCACATAGAGAAGTTGGATGTTGAGAATAGAGAGAAAGTTGAGATTCGAGCTAAAAAAATCCAATGCCTCCATTGCATGTTGTATGATGAGAGCATCGAGGTAAATAAATCCTACCCATTAGATGCCTACCTGTTGGTTCTACAAATCAATTTGCTGCTGTCATTTGGCTATGTTTTGGCATGACATTTTTCTTTGAAATTGTTGGTGGAGATGCCACCCATGCCAACCAGTGGGTCTCTCCATATTCGAAGAATTGCTCAAATTTTTGGTTCTGAGTGGGGTCCCTCCTCGAAGGGAGGGATGACAGTTTGAAGCACTTCCTTCATATGCTGTATTTAATGCCATATTCAGCGATTCAAACGTCATAGATTTGAGAAGTAGGGGATGGCATGACGGCTCTCTTATAGGGTTTATCATTGCTCTTGTTCCAGCTCTACCATATCATTGCCCTCATCTGCTCCCTTTGTAAATATATCTCTATCTGTCTCTTACTTGGAGAAGGATTTGACTATGGCGTGATTGACCTTGAATAGTATGAACAAGAAACAAAATAAATTTAATGCAATCTTCAAGAAAGCACATGAAAAGAATGGAGATGAAGTTGATGAATGCATTTTAAGACACATTCTGGTTCTGGTGCATCACATTTTTCCAAACTTCACTTTGCTTCCATAGAATCCATAATTTGTGAACCAGATGAGCAACTGCAATATTGTACTATTTCTTTCGATGAAATGGTAATGGTAACGAGCCACTTTCAAGGTTAGCTCACGATGTTCCTGCTCATACAAAATCTATCCTTCACTACTTTGTCTGGCGGGTTAATTCCACTGTTCAACTGGAGACTTGCAACTCTAGAAAAAAACTCAACAAGTCTAAGAACAAAAGTATGAATGGAACTAGGGAAGGGGGATTACATGCTGGAGCAAGCGATGTTACAAGGAAAGAATCAAGTATTGAAGGTAAGACCTATACTTAAACAAGCTACCCAAAAAATGTCGTGCATGAAGAAGCAGCAAGATAGTCAGTTGATGATCTATCCTCATCCATCAGTGACATCCAGAAAGACAATTTTTGAGTTGAAGATCTATAATGCAGAACAACACATGTAGAACTCATTTGCTATCAATTTAAAGCTTTCTTAGAACACATGCCACTACTTAATCTAACCAAGAATCATGACTTAATAAATCTATACCAAATTCTATTGTAATTTGCAGGCTCCAACATGGGCTTCATCACACTTGCAATCCCCAGCTCGATTGGGAATGTAGCTACTTGCAAAAAAATTCTACATTTCCTCATGGCTTTCCACGGAACCCCCGAGAGAAGTTGGACTCTTTTGCCTTGCAACAAGTTAGGGCAAAGATATAGCCAGATTGATAGCCACATCCATAGCCACACGCAATCTAGAAGGGTTGAATATCAAAGAGACAAAGAGTTCAAGAGCGTGTACACAAATAATGATCTTTACCACTGTACACACTTCCAACAGCCTTGACTTCTAGACAATCAATAGTCATTACGTTTTGTTGGGAATTCCATACAAAGGTTGCCAAACTTGCATTCAAATTCAATAACAAAAATTGTAGAAGAGATGGAATAGCTACCTTGGATGTTGATTTGAGTTTCTTCCAATCATTCCCTTTGAATAGAGACATCTTCTTAGTATTGAGTGATTTGCTTGAGTACTAATTCAATGTTGAGGATTTAAAATCAATCTTAGTCTCAAATATGGTGGAAAACATCCATGCTTGTAAGCCATTAACAATAACGACATGGAAATGTTTTCTTCATGAAATAAACTTCACAGTTGATGAAAATAATCTAGCAGAAACAATATTAAATTTCTTGGACACAACATCCGCTTCCAAGATACTCTTGAATTATAATCCAAGCGTTGTTGTGGAGACGATTTAGAGGTGACAAACTACACAGAGTTTAGGAAAGTTGGAAGAACAACCTACATTCAATATACAAATCGAGTAGTCCTAAAGCTATTTTGCTATTCGTCGACATGCTTGATGATGGTTGCTTCACTTTCCCTATGACACCAATTGTGCATCATCAACACAAGCAACTAAATGAAGATAGGTGCTTTGCTCAAAAAGTAGAGAACCTTTTCTTTAAAACAATAAAGATATTGGTCTTGAAAGTATTGTCATCCACCTAGATATGCCTAAGAAAGCTCAGCTACAGGGCAAGCACCTAGGTGCAAAGGATGTTCGTCATAATACAAATACTGAACAAATACTAAGCTCAAGAATATGGTACAAGGACTTCAAGGCACTGCACACATCACTGGACTACAAAGAAAAATTGAATAAAAACATATTTGCTATGATACAACAACTCGGTCCTCCAACATTTTTGGACACCTTTTCCTACGACGAGAGGCACTGGCCAAGCCTCCTGCTTGGAAAAGCTCAATCCACATATACGTAGACTAGAAGGCACTAATAAGTCTTTTCATATGCATCACCTTTTTCGCTCAGATTCAATCACAACCACATGCTATCACGTTTGTAGATTCCAAGCAATCAAGAGCAAGTTGAAAAGGAAAAAGCGGCTTCTCGACGAGGTCCTAGGCTTCTTCTTTGTCACTGAATTCTAGCATCACAAAAGCCAACACGACCACATACTAATATGGTCAAGGATGCTCCAAAGTTTGGGCAATCATCCATGGATGACATAACCTCCTTCATCAACATCTTTTAGATGGACATACACTTGACAACACTTTGCAGAGCTCCCAAATGCATCACCAACAGAATGGGTGTAAGAAAACAAACAAAAGATGCAGATATGGGTTCCCCAAACCCCCTTTGCCTACAGTACTGAAAATAGTATGAACACATTCAAGCGTTTGCAAAAGATTGGAAATACATTGAGAAACACACAAGAACTAAACTCCCAGCAAGTTATATCGTGCCATCTTTGCCATTCACAAGTTGCTCGAGACAATTTACCTTTATGAACACTAACTTCCACGAAGATAGAACACTTCTATTAACAGAAAATCGACTTTATAGGCTTTGGTTGATGACAGCACCAACATATTCTTCAAGGATATAATCCAAAAATATTTCAAACGACAACAAGCATTACGTGGCATTTGTTTGGCTAAATGTGCAAGCAAATACTAGACAATCAAAGGGAGACAAGTCAAAGAAAAGAAAGAGCAAATCATACGGTTTAAGCACTTCAACCAGCATAAAGATCCAACATGATTCTACCAAGAGAACTATTTTCTTTACGTATCCTTCCTAGAGTCCAAGAACAAAATCATAGCAGCAAACAGAATGTGGCTATCTAGATGCATACCATGAACACGTAGCAACCATTAGCACAAATAGAGACAAATTCACCAAGGCAATAATCCCAATGATAGTAGCCGCTCATCTGAGACAACCAAGTTATTTGCAACCAGCCACTATAGCTATGACATCGAAACAAACTTAGAACAGCCCAAAAGCCAGCCAACACATAGCCATTGTCTACACAAAGCATACAAACTAATGCTGAACAAGGATTACCATGACACAATAAAAAAACCAAATGCAGAACGACTCTTGCACAATGACATCATGCTACAAAAGATACTGCAACCCCAAGGAATCCATCCACCTCTTATAGGAGACGTTGGCACTGGCAAAAAATTAACCTTGCAAACCATAGTCCAGGGCTTGCTCCGCCACTATGCAAGGTCAACCGAGTCTAATATCAAGCTATCAAGCGCATTACTGATGGCATACACATGCAGGGCCACATTTCACGTTAGGTGGTACATCCGTCAACTTAGCTCTGCACTTACCTTTTGTGACACATTCCACAATAAATCTCATAGGAGAAAGCCTCGACTACCTTAGTGCACAATACAAAAACCTAAGAGTAGTCGTGTTCAACGAAGCGTCTCTAATTGGATAAATCTTACTGAACCTAATTGATGTAAGACTTCGATCAATTAAACATAATCATTCAAACCCATCCAGTGGGTTGGACGTTATATTTCGTGACAATCTGTGCCAAGCAAGCCCAGTTAGAGGTGCTCGAATATTCAAAAAGGCCAAGACTTAAACTGGTCTATTCAAATTGAAACTGGCCTTCAATAAAATAAAGGGCAGGCAGTTAAACTAACAAGTAACATGTCAACACTATTACATTAACAATTCAGCAAAAGTACTACCAGTAGACTAGGAGCTAGAGTGCCCCTGCACCAAGACAAAGACATAGATTGGCCCCAAACCTTGGTGACCCTTTTGGTATTTCTTTATTTAAGTGAGAGGCCAAGAATCCTAGTCTACATAAAGGTTATAATCTTTCTTACATCTGGGGCATTCCACATCCCATTGGGCATCCACATACCTTGCATAGCTTTTACTGTTCACTGCTATCACCACTCCTGGGGCCAATGTCTCCATCCATATTCCAAGAAGCTTGCACACAGTTCGAAAGTGTTACTAGTAACCACACTTGGCCACGCAGCTCCCCATAGTTGTTACCAATGCCCAATTAGCCATCTATCTACTCAAAGCAAAAAGGGAAAGCATACAAGATCTTTCTCCTCTATCCAGGACTGCTGTCATGACCAATAGTCTCTCACCGTATTAACAACATACATCTTGAGACATCAACTTGATTCCCATTAGAGAACTGGCATCACAACATAGCAAACAGTATGGCAGTCACACCTGTACCATCCCTCTTTGGGTTCCAGGGATACTTCCTATTCCAAGCATGAACTCCCGACCCCAGCCTACTCAACAACAATGAGTTTGTACTCGAAATGTGCCATCTGTCTAGCAACTAGTGCCTACATGTGACCCATGTCTTAAAGAAACCAAAGCATAATCTCTATCAAAAGTGACCTCCATCAAGCATAGCTAGAGAGCATCCATTTCACGTTCAAAACACTTGCACTTAGCTTAGGCCTATTCCTAGTAGCCAATAATTGTTCACACACACTCCCTTAGTTGCCTTGAGTGCCCTCTTAGCCATTCCATTCTAGAATACACAACTCCAATGGCTGCCTCAAGTGCCCACTTGATCACCAATCAACACACAACTTATATCCTTAGAAACTTGGGCAAATAGGAAGTCCAAGTACTTCAAACCCTTTGAGGAATAGCACCATTCACATGGTCACATAAATAGTCACCAGTGCAACCAAGATCCACTTGGCCCAACACATGGCCCAACCAAGTGCTGGAGCTCATACTTCAGTCGCACCTCAGTCGTACACCTGACTTTCTAGCCTGTCTATCATGTGTACAGTCATACAATTACTTATAGCTCGTACAACCTACACACAATAGCCATACAAATACTCATGATAGGTACAACTGGCACCTAATTGGAACTTGTGCATTAATGGTCCATACGTAGAGACCCATACAGAATCCATACAAGGAATCCTTTTTTGTACCCACAAGCTTTCACAGTCTTATACTCTTGGAACCTGTGCTCAGCTTGAGCCGCTAAACACTGACCAACATTGAGAGCATCATACGGTAAAGAGACGTTCATAACCAACGTGTTGCATCGAATCAATGAAGGTAACTCTACTCGGCTCGTATGTACAAACTATAACCCTCGATGCTCACGCCACTTTTTGCAACCTGATTCCCATACAACCACCCAAGTGCCATGTGATGGCATCCTCTTTCCCAAAAGCATCTGGGCATGGGGAAATGCCATGTGGCATTCCCCCTTCATTTGCCCCTAGCCCCCTCTA
The DNA here is from genome assembly GCF_047967505.1 of Dipteris shenzhenensis. Taxonomy (NCBI): domain Eukaryota; kingdom Viridiplantae; phylum Streptophyta; class Polypodiopsida; order Gleicheniales; family Dipteridaceae; genus Dipteris; species Dipteris shenzhenensis. The sequence continues at coordinate 45,930,340 of NC_141624.1, read as the reverse complement.
GTGGGGAACTTTTTGGAAGCCTAAAAATGGCCTAACTTGAAAACTAAGGGTATTTTGACTCCTTCTTGTTCCAAACCACAAAATTCACCCCCAAGGCACAATTGCTAGGGGTTTTAGCACAACAAACAACCCATGACCTCACTCTTTGTTTTCCCTGGGTCCTACCCACATGTAGGCCAACATGCATGTGCTAAAAATCATGCCCTCTTGACACCAATTGTCGTACTGAGAAGAGAAGATTTGATGCTATGAACCATGAACAATAATGCAACAAAAGGATAAAAAATTCATAGAGGTGCTAAATAGAATCAGATCCGCTTGCCATGATGATAGTGACTTGCAATACCTAAACGACACTTTCCTTCGTCAACCACCAAATTCCACTGACACTCCTCATCTTTTCTACACAAATGCACAAAAAGAGAAACACAATCAACACGTCTTCGACAACTTGCCCAAAATTGCCCACATCCTGTATTCAGTTGACAAAAGAAGCAAAACAAGTGGCAAGCAAATCAAATCTCCCACAAACCCAGAAGCAACGACTAGCATGCATGCAACTTTGTCGCTAAAGCAAGGCATGATAGTCACGATCTTTAGTGGGAACATAGACGTACCTAATGGGCTAGTCAATGGCACAGATGGCACATTCCAGCATGTTAGCACCTGTGGCTAGCAAAAAATAATGTGGGTAGGCTTCCACAATAATAGCATTGGCTACAAGGCATGCTATGAGAACCAACACCTATACAATGACACAATCTTGGCTAGGTGGACACTAATACAAAAAATCACAAAAGAATTTCAAGTTGGCAAGAATTCACTAAATATGATCAGACAAAAATAATTCCCAATACATCTAGTGAATGCAAGAACAATACATAGATAAAATGGATTGACAATGGCAAGTGTTGCAAAATCACTATTTGATGTACATGGCTCTCTCTTGCATCTCATCCATGGAAAACCTTTTCCTCCGTAGCAAATTGGAAAGGAAACATATCAAAGTTGATGCAAATGTTCTACATGAAATAGCACACCTACAAACAGGTGTAAAGTGGAGCTACTTGCAATGCGACCTATCAACATACAGCAGCATCCACACACAATATCACTGAATACACATTTGCAAGACATACTCAGTGATGACAAAAGCATTAGCTGCTAACATTCTATGCCTCCAAGAAACATGACAGTGCCTAGGAAGCAATTCCAATTTATTTGGTTTCGAGTAGATATGCTTCCATGGAAGGCACGGCCTCTCGCTGCTATACAAAAAGTCACAAACTTTGCCTGCGCACTCGACAAGAGCCATGCTTGACATCGTGCTAATAAGCGCAACCTTCCATAATGAGACACATAATGAGTTGCACATAATAGCAGCCTACAAATCACCACATCAAGCCTAGGAGACACCCTGACAAATAGTAAACACCAAAACCTACCAAGTACTTGGCGACGTCAACATCGACTCGTTGAAATCAGGACAAGCGTCGAGCATTTTGGCAAACATCCTTTGGAAAACATCGTGTGCTCAAAAAATGGACCAGCCAATGACAATTTACCAATCAACCCTGGATCACATTTGGACCAACACCAAAGACTCTACAATACTATAAGGCACAAACCATTGCTACTGGTCCGACCACTCCAGTACATACATTCTCCTACCAAAGAAAGGACTCTAAAGCAATAAGGACCTTGCATCTACATATGTTCCGCCACAAAATCCAGCCCAATGCAGTAGCTGCAAATCCCCTGGAGTCCTCTAACAACTCCAGCGAGATCGCCAAAACATGCAAGCACGGCTGAAGGTTGAATGTTGTTTTCCATTGATCTTGTACCGTTTTTGACCATCCTCCAAGTCCACCAAGGGAAGCACTATGACAATGTCATCCACTCCGATTTCTTGATGTAGACTAATCTCCTCATCCGCAAGATGAAAATGTTCCTTGAGATCTACTAGGGAGACCTCCAATAAAGGAGTGTCGTAACGAATGGACAATGTTTTTGATTCTCCAAAGTGAATGAACACAGATGCAGGCCAGGCATGTTTTAGATGCACAAATGAACACTTAAGGATTGCCGCCACCCACTACGAGAACAATTTCATCAATTTGCAAGCGCAAAAGAAGACGGGGCTCTAGAATAGCTAGCGGCTCTTCATTTACAAAAGAAGATGTAGCCAGTAGAAGAGTGTGATAAAAAATGACATTGCCAGAGAAGAGGTGGCATCAGAAGAGCAAATGGAAGCACAAGAGCTGGAAATACAAGAAAAGATGTTGATAGAAGAGGACATGGCAGCGGAAGAGAAGATGTTGATAGATGGAAAAGATGACAAAAGAAGAGAAGACATGAAAAAATTATGTCTTTGAAAGGTGGCGAGTTAGATGACACCGTCACAATTATCTTCATAAAGGCTCCATGACATGGTTCATAATATCTTGTTTCTTTTCCATGAAAATGGTAATCATTTCACAAGATGGTAATCTAAATAAAGGCTCCATAACTTGCAAACATGAATCTGGTAAGAGGAAAAATTTAATATCCTTGCCTACAAAACTAGAACGTTGTAACTTTAATGATAGAATGTTAATTAATGCATACATTTACGCATGAAATGCTAGTCATGTAAGAATGTTAATTTTAGTAATGATAGCATTAGTTAGTAACACATGGGTTAGTCATGTTATTAAAGATGGGTTGCAAAGATGGACACTGCATTGTACATTGTGCAATTCAGTATGCTCGGTGTACATTGCACTGCAAAGATGTACAGTGTACTGGACAAGTAGGCCGTGAAAGATTACTGGGTCTTCTTTCACTTGTACTCATTTTCCCATGATGTAGGTGAATTGCTCTGACGCTCTGAAGTGTTGAATTTGTTGTAAGAGATATGATTGTCATATATCTCCCAAAAGAATCCGAGGTAACCACAGGAATTGCTCTGACGCTCTTCATTGCCTTTTCCTACGCTGAGCTATTTGACGCATCTCTCTCCATTCATCAACATGTTCATCGCCAACTTCTCAGAGCTCCTTCGCTTGATTAATTTGCTCTACTTCAATGCCAACTACTCTGCTCCTCCTCACCATTCTTTCTCTCTTCCTCATCCCTTGCCTTCGACAGTACCCATAACTGCAGTCCCCTCCCATGACGATTTCTCTGGTTCCCTCCACGCAGCGAGTCACTGTCTTCGACCCCCATTCCAACGTCTTTGCTCGTACCTCCTCTTGCTTCTACTGCCAGCTCATCATCGATGACGAAGAGGCCCTCAAATGGGCTGCCATCCAAAAGCTCCCCACCTATGACCGCCTGCAAACAGGCATCCTCAAGAATGTCTCAGACATCGGGGAGGTGATTCATGCGGAGGTGGATGTAACGAAGCTCAGGCATGTCGAGAGACTTCAGCTACTCGATAAGGTCTTGCGCGTCACAGATGAAGACAATGAGCGGCTACTTACCAAGCTCAAGAATAGAATCGACCTATAAGCTAGATTTTCTATACCTTACTTGTCTAGAGTGGACAAGATGTAATGCCCCTATGATTCCTACTATGCTCTAGATTTTAAACTTTCGTCTGACAATTGCATGGCCCCGTTTACGTTACTCTGATTACCTATAGAGCTTCTGCATGACCCGTCTACCAGTTTCTTCTACACGAGCACCCTTTGTTCATAATGGACCTCTCTAAGCTCCCACCATGAATTCCTTAGGTCTTCTTGTTGTCTTCCCTACTCCATGGACACACTCTCATGATCGCAGGAGCTCTCACTCACTCTCATCGCTTTAGCCGTCTTTAGCCGTCCTTCGGAGGAGCACTCGTCGCTTTGGCCACTTTTTCTTTTCTTTGCAGACTCCTCCTTGCAACTGTTAGCTTCACTCCCTTCGCCTTGCAGTTAGCTCCCCCTCCCCTTGTTGCTCCTGAGCGTCCTCTCCGCCCCTCCTAGCTCCTCTTCACCCCTCCGAGCTTCCTCTTCGCCCCTCCTAGCTCCTCTTCCTGGATTTGGATTCACCCCTCCTAGCTCCTCTTCGCCATGCTCTCTCCTCTCCTGCCTCTCCACAGCCTCCCTGCTCCCCCCACCATGCTTATTTCATACATCCACGCCCTTCGATCCTCGATCCGCTCTTGCTTGCCTTTTTCTATTCTCCGCTAGCGCAATTTGCTCCCTCGATCCGCTCTTGCCTGCCTTTTTCTGTTCTGGGAGCCTGCTTTACGACCGCCCACGCCAACAATTGGCTACTACAGGAGCTTCTACTGTCTGTAGATCGCATAGAAGAGTTGAAGGTATTTTCTTGTGTTCATATCGTAGTCACATGCACAAGGTAGCATAGAATATTAAATAAAAATGGCTCAGGAAGCATGTTCAGGTCGCAACATATGGACGATGACAATGAGGGTTCCACAACCGTTTTGTCTCGAAGTTGCTGGGTGTAGGATCTTTACGTTTAAGTTTTGTTGCATTAGCCGATGAAAGCTCCTCGGATGAACAAAAGGAAAGGGGCAGGATAAGGAAGGGAAGGGAAGATATCCACGACATCATCATCGACACCTTTCGCGCGCTCCATCGGCTGTTGTCTTTGTTGTGCAAACAAAATGGGATTATTTGCTCCTCTTGTGGAAGATCCAAATGGGCTGGCGGACAGTGAATACACACAAAACGTTGCTGCCATCGCCATCCACAGTAGCTCCTTCTCTGCCATCGCCACCACCCTCTGCCATCGCTCCTCGACCTCACCATCTACCTTGCCAGTGGTCCTTCTCCTCGACCTCGCCATCGCTCCTTCTCCTCGACCTTGCCATCGCTTACTCCCTCTCATCGCTCCTTTGCCATCGCTTACTCCCTCCCTCCTCCTCTTCACTTCTCCCTCCTCTTCCACGACCCGCCTCTCCCTCCTTCGACCTGCACTCCCTCTTCGCTTGTCCCTCCTCTTCCTCCTCATTGCCTCTCCCTCCTCATTGCCTCTCCCTCCTCTTCCACGACCCTCTTCCTCTTCTTTGTTTAACTCACGTTACACACATCCTTTTTTTATCTACTTTTCATGAGAAAGACGCGCTGTCCTTTCTCATGGAAAGTAGATCAAAATCATGTCAAAGGAGGTATACTAAAAAGCATTGGGGGTATACTAAAAACTTAAAAAGCTTTCATCAAATTTTGTCTATGCACCTCAAATTGATTTCAAAATTGTGAATCCTTCTTCTCCTCACATTCTCATCCTCCAATTTTTCAATCTTCCAAGACCTCTCTAGTGAGTCCTTAAGCATTTGGAAGAGCCATGGCGTTAAGCATTTGTAGGAGCATTTTGGATACCCTTTCCATTGAAATGCATAGCGCGTTGACACGCTGTCCATTTCAATGGAAAAGGGAATCTAAAATCCTTCATTGTATCTTTCACGTACCACCTTCATATTTGAGTAAAGAAGGAAATTTTGATGCTTGTGATACCAAAATGGACAGTGTGTAAACGCGCTGTCCATTTCGGTATCCCAAGCATCAAAATTGGCCTATTTTAGGCTTCATAATAGGTTTTTAGTGGGGTGGCATTTAGATGTCTTTTGCTTCAAAATGGACAGCGCATCAATGCGCTGTCTTTTTTGGTAGAACGAGCTGTCTTTGTCGCACTAAAGAAAGACCTAGGCTTTGATACCACGTGAAAGTGCGGATCATGCTCTCATAGTCCAATGTGGAATTAGCAAAAGATCCAGGGGGATCAAACCATAGAAGAAACTCCATGAGAGACATATGGTAGGCAATATTGCAAGGGTGTGTGTTCAACAATACATGATAGGCCTCTTATATATAGAGTGCCCTTGGAATAGTCAACACTTGTGGATCCTCTGATCCACATCTCTCCTTGTGGATATCCTCAATCCACATCTCCACATCATGTAGTCCACATCCTAGGGTAGCTACTTTAATACATTACTTATCACATACCTTTGCCTCTAATTCATGTGCACATGGCACCATATCTCAACACCTCCCCTTGGTGCCATGATCCTTTGGCTATTGCAAGGTGGTCAAATGGGAGTTACAAATCCATCACCTCCACTTAGTGCATGCATTTATTGCTACTTAAGGTGGTCAAGTGTGGGTATTACAAGATCAAATCCTCCCTTGGGTGCTTACATGGCTACTCTCAGGTGGTCAAGTTTGATTTACAAACGTGTGGGTTGAAGGTGGCAAGGTTGTTGCTTAATGTCGATTGCGTTTGCTTCTATGCTTGATGTAGGTATCATGATGCATGATGCTTTGTTCTTCCGTGTGCCTTAATGCTTTATGTGTGGATACCATGTTCTATGCTAAGGTCATCTCATGTACTTGTGCTTTTGGCATGCTTACTGCATTCATGCATTGCTTTAGCATTTGTTGCAAAGGTCTTACCATGAGATTTGTTTTGCTTCAATGGCAGTGTCTAGCTGCTAACAATGATTCGGATCTAACAGGTGCGTAGAGCTCAAAAAGACGATTACTTTTTCTTTTTGGAGCATGTGCAAATTTGTCTTGGATTGCAAGTTACACCTTGTTGAAGTTTTCTAAAGAAGAGGGCTTTTGATGATGTGGCATAGGGGTTCATATGCAAAACACAAATTGTGCGAGGATTACCAAAGAGTGAGCAAGGAAAAGTGAGCGAGCCCAATTAAGCGAGCGTGATTAAACAACAGGCAAGCGAGCAGCCCTTGATCCACTATATGATTAATCAAATTTCATTGGAGAGAGGAATCATGCCCCAAAATGATATTGCTTCCCTCCTTCCTTCTCATGCTATCACATTAGACCTCTCATTATGGAGAGAGATTCAATAGTATACAAAATATATGATTCACAAAAACAAAGACTACTTAGAGGGCACATTGTTCGAATCGCACATCTCCTTCCTTCTCATATATTTACATTACAATAAATTTGGCAAACAAACACATAGTGGTACTGAATACGAGATTTGAAAAAGAACTAACATTGCACACAAGTTTTACATTACATATCATGCCTGCCATGCTTATATGATTACATATTCCATACATGCATCATGAAGACAAATATCAGGCTACACATATCCTTCCTCCCCATAATTGGTATCTTCCTCCATACACCCATCCAAAGAAAAGGAGTAGCCTACACATCATATTAAATACCTTTCTCTCCTTACTTTCACACTGAAATCCTTATGGAGAGACAACAACATAGGAGCACGTAGAATATAGCCAAACCGTGCTCATACTCTACATGTACATATCATGCCTTCCATGTTTGCAGAAGTACATCTTCCAAACATCTGATCCACAAAATGGAAGGCATGTAGAGCAAAAAAGCACATTACATCTATTGCATCTTCTACTATTCACATTAAAGGCTGACATTCTTACCTCTAATGCTTGTAGAAGTATATCCTTACTTCGATTACAAAAACATAGAAGGTTCCCTACCTCTATAATCCGCATGTTCAGCAAAGAACAATAGAATGTCTTTCACATCATCTAGTCTATGGAAGATGGATTTCTTTTTCCAGCTAGTTCTTGAAACAACTCAATCTTAGTCAATGTTGCTTGATGCATAAACTGATGCACTGTATCACTCAATCCCAGCACTACAATGAACACAAAGTATATGTGCTTGCAAGCCATATAAGGAGTTTTACTTGTCTCCCTTTGAGTGAAATCAAGACATGCACAACTTGGGAATTCTGAAATTGAGACACAGTATGTTAGCCCCTTGGAAATTGAACCTGATGTACAAATGTGGTAAAGATGCACCTCATTTGGAATAATAGTGCTCTCTCTTACAACCTCCCCATTCTCTGCAACTACCTTGCTTATCCTTTCTTTGAATTCTTTATTCAACCTAGTTCTCCATGACACAAGCTTTCAATCACGACGAGATGGGCGCACATGGCTTGGCGTACGGATTTTTTGCATACGAGATGGGAAGCTCATGACACCAATAGAATCATTAGTCTCAAATACAAATCCTGCCCTTACCAGGGTCTCCCTCTCATCCATAGTAATTGATGTCCCACATGCAACCTTCCACACACCTGGAGAGTTTCCAGGAACACCCTGAATGGAATTATCCACCTTCCATGTATGGGTCATAGTACTATTGCAAAACCAAACAAATTGTTCTGTCAATCCATTGGAATGTTGCCTTCTTCCCTTAAAGCAAGGCGCTGGCACACCATTGCTTGCACTTCTACCGAGCGCATTGATCATTGCCCCATGCCGTCTCTGACTTTTTGTCAAGTAACCAAAGCATGTGACAACACTATGTGCTTCAGTTCTCCTAATTGCCCAATTGGCATCATGAATGTTTGCCTCTCTACAAACTACCTGGTTTGTAGGATTTAAAAAATCAAGTTGTCGTCTTTTTCCAATCACTCTCTTTGTAGTGACAGTGATGTATTCAAGGCGATGACTATCAAGTACATGGACGACAGTTAAACATGTAGTGTGACAAATCAACAAGCCTATTTCTATCTCCTTTACTAGATCCACCACCATCAAGTATTCTTTGTCATAGAACATCCAAATTCGGACCTGTACCCAAGAGTTTTCCATTCAAAAAGGCATTATAGTGAGCCCTCTGAAGGACACTCATTGCAACATCTACAGCACAAGCTTCATACAATGTTCTGTGTCTTGCATACCCATGTGCTACTCTCATGCTCAAGTGTTTTGTCTCCGAAAGATTTATTGTAGGAACAAACCTAGATTTTTTCTCTTGCTGCAAAAACATTCCCCCCCATTGGATGACTCTAACATCCCACCAAGCCAACCATGTGTGGAGTGCTGGCAACTCACCCTCTTTCACATGCAATGGAGACCAATACAAGGTTAATGTTCTCTTGCATTGATCTGCAGAAGCAGCTGTCGTTGCCTCCTCCATTTCCTACATAGAACCTTATGCTCCTCCTAAAATTGTGGCTTAATGCATCTTTTGGTATGCTCAACCATTCTCATCTCCCAGTGAAAACCACAAGTCCTTTCTTTACCCTCCATTACATTTTCAGGCCCACCATTGTAAACTGTGCGGATAGCAAGCCAATTTGCTCCTGCTCCATCTGCCATGAATCCTCGGAATTCAGGTGGTTCAAAACCATTCTTCTCCATCTGACTATTCAAAAGCTTCCAGAATCGCACTTGTGCATGGGTATCTTCCACCTTGAATTCACATATAGCTATTGTTAAGAGTTCCCTTATGTAAGGGTCATACACATAAGCACCCAAAGTTGACCATCCTTTTACTCGATGGACGTGGTCAAAATGCACCCATTGTGATCCAAGGCTACCTCCTGGCCGCATTTGATTCACCAAATCAACCCCTGATCCTGGACCAATGGTCGACATTTTGAAAATATGTGGTTGTTGTTCGTCTTGCAACTGCCCAGGAAACAAGATACTTTGCACATATGGATATCTGCATCTCTTTTTCAAACACAATATTGAATCCATTTCACCATCTCCTCCTCTAGCATCACATCTTGCACTCTGCACTATTCTTTGAAGCCTTCTCCTTTGTGTCATTGGTGTGATTGTATCCAAAACCTCTGAAAATTGTTGGTAATCTAGAGGCTCCATAGCAACCGCCTCCTTTGCAAGCAACATATCCATCATAAGGTCTTGTGTAACTGAGACCTCAATGTTTTTGCAAGATGAATTTGCATTTAGCCTAGCACGCATTGAAACAAGATCATCCACTTGCAATTCCTTTGCACGACTTTTTCCTTTCTCAACAGGATGGTCATGGAACCCAACATGCACAACACATCTTATCGTCTTCGCTCTTTCATGAGGCAAGCAATAATATATGATAGCACTGCATTGATAAACACACTCTGGGATTTCTAAACAATGCTTGTAGACAATTGATCCCAAGGTTGGATCAATTGAACCAGGCACAGGTGGCTTCCTATGCTTTCCCTTCCATTGTGTATCATTCAGAACTCCCATTCATTCAAGGTAAGGACAATGAATGTTACAGCATCTCAAGTATCCAGAACATCTACTCATCCTTACAATTCCATTGAAAAAGTCTTGTGAACATGTTGAATATTTTGTCCATACATGACCATCGGCATTTTGTTCGATTCCAGACATTGGAGATCCATCAGGCAAAGGGGGGAGTTCAAAGACAACATACCCATCATAAGTTTTAGGTAGTTCAACAACCTTCTCAACTCTAACTGCAGAAGTTAATGCAACATGCAAAGAACTATTCAAAGGCATCTTCTCTATAAGTGAAATAACACTATTCACTTCAGCATTTTGAAAGTCACTATGAGAATCTTTCCTTATCACCTCAACTCTGAAGGTTGAATGTTGTTTTCCATTGATCTTGTACCCTTTTTGACCGTCCTCCAAGTCCACCAAGGGAAGCACTATGACAATGTCATCCACTCCGATTTCTTGATGTAGACTAATCTCCTCATCTGCAAGGTGAAAGTGTTCCTTGAGATCTACTAGGGAGACCTCCAATAAAGGAGTGTTGTAACGAATGGACAATGTTTTTGATTCTCCAAAGCGAATGAACACAGATGTAGGCCAGGCATGTTTTAGATGCACAAATGAACACTAAAGGATTGACGCCACCCACTACGAGAACAATTTCATCAATTTGCAAATGCAAAAGAAGACGGAGCTCTAGAATAGCTAGCGGCTCTTCATTTACAAAAGAAGATGTAGCCAATAGAAGAGTGTGATAAAAAATGACATTGCCAGAGAAGAGGTGGCATTAGAAGAGCAAATGGAAGCACAAGAGCTGGAAATAGAAGAAAAGAGGTTGATAGAAGAGGACATGGCAACAGAAGAGAAGATGTTGATAGATGGAAAAGATGACAAAAGAAGAGAAGACATGAAAAAATTATGTCTTTGAAAGGTGGCGAGTTAGATGACGCCGTCACAATTATCTTCATAAAGGCTCCATGACATGGTTCAAAATATCCTATTTCTTTTCCATGAAAATGGTAATCATTTCACAAGATGGTAATCTAAATAAAGGCTCCATAACTTGCAAACACGAATCTGGTAAGAGGAAAAATTTAATATCCTTGCCTACAAAACTAGAACGTTGTAACTTTAATGGTAGAATGTTAATTAATGCATACATTTACGTATGAAATGCTAGTCATGTAAGAATGTTAATTTTAGTAATGATAGCATTAGTTAGTAACGCATGGATTAGTCATGTTATTAAAGACGGGCTGCAAAGATGGGCACTGCATTGTACATTGTGCTGAAGTATGCTCGGTGTACATTGCACTGCAAAGAAGTATAGTGTACTAGGCTCTCACAGTGTACTAGACAAGTAGGCCGTGAAAGATTACTGGGTCTTCTTTCACTTGTACTCATTTTCTATGATGTAGGTGAATTGCTCTGATGCTCTGAAGTGTTGAATTTGTTGTAAGAGATATGATTGTCATATATCTCCCAAAAGAATCCGAGGTAACCACAGGAATTGCTATGACGCTCTTCATTGCCTTTTCCTACGCTGAGCCATTTTGACGCATCTCTCTCCATTCGTCAACACGTTCATCGCCAACTTCTCAGAGCTCCTTCGCTTGATTAATCTGCTCTACTTCAGTGCCAACTACTCTGCTCCTCCTCACCATTCTTATATCGCTCATTCTTTCTCTCTTCCTCATCCCTCGCCTTCGACAGTACCCATGACTGCAGTCCCCTCCCATGACGATTTCTCTGGTTCCCTCCGTGCCATGAGTCACTGCCTCTTCGACCCCGATTCCAACGTCTTCACTCGTACCTCCTCCCACTTCTGCCGCCAGCTCATCGTCGATGACGAAGAGGCCCTCAAATGGTCTGCCATCCAAAAGCTCCCCACCTATGACCGCCTGCGAACAGGCATCCTCAAGAGTGTCTCAAACACCGGGGAGGTAATTCATGCGGAGGTGGACGTAACGAAGCTCAGGCATGCCGAGAGACTTTAGCTACTCGATAATGTCTTGTGCGTCGTAGATGAAGACGATGAGCGTCTACTTACCAAGCTCAAGAATAGAATCGACCTATAAGCTGGATTTTCTATACCTTACTTGTCTAGAGTGGACAAGATGTAATGCCCCTATGATTCCTGCTATGCTCTAAATTTTAAACTTCCGTCTGACAACTGCATGGCCCCGTTTATGTTACCCTGATTACTTGTAGAGCTTTTGCAGTTGCGTTTATGTTACCCCGATTACCTATAGAGCTTCTGCATGACCAGTCTACCAGTTTCTTCTACACGAGCACCCTTCGTTCATAATGGACCTCTCTAAGCTTCCACCATGAATTCCTCAGGTTTTCTTGTAGTCTTTCCTACTCCATGGACACACTCTCATGATCGCAGGAGCTCTCACTCACTCTCGTTGCTTTAGCCATCTTTAGCCGTCCTTCGGAGGAGCACTCGTCGCTTTGGCCGCTTTTTCTGTTCTTTGCAGACTCCTTGTTGCAGTTAGCTTCACTCCCTTCGCCTTGCAGTTAGCTCCCCCTCCCCTTGTTGCTCCTGAGCATCCTCTTCGCCCCTCCTAGCTCCTCTTCACCCCTCCGAGCTTCCTCTTTGCCCCTCCTAACTCCTCTTTCTGGATTTCGATTCACCCCGCCTAGCTCCTCTTTGCCATGCTCTCTCCTCTCCTGCCTCTCCACAGCCTCCCTGCTCCCCCCACCATGCTTATTTCATACATCCGCGCCCTTCGATCCTCGATCTGCTCCTGCCTACCTTTTTCTGTTCTCCGCTAGCGCAATTTGCTCCCTCGATCCGCTCGTGCCTGCCTTTTTTTGTTCTGGGAGCCTGCTTTACGACCGCCCACACCAACAATTGGCTACTACAGGAGCTTCTACTGTCTGCAGATCGCATAGAAGAGTTGAAGGTATTTTCTTATGTTCATATCATAGTCACATGCGCAAGGTAGCATAGAATATTAAATAAAAATGGCTCGGGAAGCATGTTCAGGTCGCAACATATGGACGATGACAATGAGGGTGCCACAACCGTTTTGTCTCGAAGTTGCTGGGTGTAAGATCTTTACGTTTAAGTTTTGTTGCATTCGCCGATGAAAGCTCCTCGAATGAACTAAAGGAAAGGGGCAGGATAAGGAAGGGAAGGGAAGATATTCGTGACATCATCATCGACACCTTCCGCGCGCTCCATCGGCTGTTGTCTTTGTTGTGCAAACAAAATGGGATTATTTGCTCCTCTTGTGGAAGATCCAAATGGGCTGGTGGATAGTGAATACACACAAAACGTCGCTGCCATCGCCATCCACAGCAGCTCCTTCTCTGCCATCGTCACCACCCTCTGCCATCGCTCCTCGACCTCACCATCTACCTCGCCATCGCTCCTTCTCCTCAACCTCGCCATCGCTCCTTCTCCTCAACCTTGCCATCGCTTACTCCCTCTCATCACTCCTTCACCATCGCTTACTCCCTCCCTCCTCCTCTTCGCTTCTCCCTCCTCTTCCACGACCCGCCTCTCCCCCCTTTGACTTGCACTCCCTCTTCACTTCTCCCTCCTCTTCCTCCTCATTGCCTCTCCCTCCTCATCGCCTCTTCCTCCTCTTCCACGACCCTCTTCCTCTTCTTTGTTTAACTCACGTTACACACATCCTTTTTTTATCTACTTTTCATGAGAAAGATGTGCTGCTCTTTCTCATGGAAAGTAGATCAAAATCATGTCAAAGGAGGTATACTAAAAAGCATTGGGGGTATACTAAAAACTTAAAAAGCTTTCATCAATTTTTGTCTATGCACCTCAAATTGATTTCAAAATTGTGAATCCTTCTTCTCCTCACATCCTCATCCTCCAATTTTTCAATCTTCCAAGACCTCTCTAGTGAGTCCTTAAGCATTTGGAAGAGCCATGGCGTTAAGCATTTGTAGGAGCATTTTGGATACCCTTTCCATTGAAATGCACAGCGCATTGACACGCTGTCCATTTCAATGGAAAAGGGCATCTAAAATCCTCCATTGTATCTTTCATGTACCACCTTCATATTTTAGTAAAGAAGGAAATTTTGATTCTTGTGACACCAAAATGGACAGCGTGTCAACACGCTGTCCATTTCGGTATCCCAAGCATCAAAATTGGCCTATTTTAGGCTTCATAATAGGTTTTCAGTGGGGTGGCATTTAGATGTCTTTTGCTTCAAAATGGACAGCACGTCAATGCGCTGTCTTTTTTGGTAGAACGAGCTTCACAGTTTAGGACATTGACATGCTCCCACAGTTGCAACAGTCTTCCTACAATAAGATTGGTTGTTGGGATCAAGAATGCGCCCACACTTAACCTGCATGGTGACTTGAAAATAAAGTTAGCTTCCAGATCCCAGAGTTACTGTGTCAAGCCATCTTGTGTCAAGTCTTGCTCAATAGTGGCCTTGTATTGGCTTAGCATTTTAGATGCCCTTTTCATCGAAATGGACAGCGTGTTGATGCACTGTCCATTTTGGTAGAAATAGCACTAAAATGCACACTACTAATTTGTGCTTTCACAATTGCATTCAACCTATACATTTTAAGATTTTATTAAATATGAATGCTCTTTGGACATAAGATCTCAAAGAGGAAGAGTGACGTAGATATAAGGTTGATATAAATGTCATCTATGTAGCTTTCAATTCTGCAAGTTATTTTGACCACAAGGATGATTTTGCCAACACATTGTATGCTTTTTCTTTTAATCCACAAGGACTTTCCTCAATCAAGGAGGAACTCCTTGATTGAGAAAAGTCCTCTATGGCAGGGGGTGAGAGTTTGTGGAATATTGGGAGAAATCCCCCAAAAGATTGCCACATGTACATGTATTACACAATACATGTATATAAGTAGACATGCTTAAGTATTCATAATGTATGTGTGTTATGCATTTATTGTACATTTATTTGTCTCCATATGTCATGTATGAAAATGTCAAGATGTATATATGGAAGTCTATTGTAAATGTAAATATATGCATGAAAGATGCAATCTCTTCCATTAGCAAATGAGTGCTATATGGGGTTGAGAGTTTGAGAGGTTATGTATGTATATGCAGATATAAATTCATACATAGATAAGTTTATACATGCATACATAAAACTATTTACATGTGTTTTTTTATTTGTACATAGAAAAGGATATGCATACATATGCATAAATATGTGAAAACAGATGTGTTTAAAGATAAATAAAGACATGTGTATAAAGATAAATAAATATGTTTAGATATTCCTTTATACACATCTATGTATAGCAGTTTGAATGTTAGCTCTATGTATCAATAATAGTATATTAGTTTGACTGTTAGCTCTATGTATCTATAATAGTATAGGAGTTTGATTGTTGGCTCTAAGCTAAACTAGACCCTCAATGCATGACTTCAAAATGATAGTGTAAACATGTCTCTGGTTAGTGTTTAAAAAATTTAATAGTTGTGCTCACATTGAACTCTTGATCTTCATAGAATGTTTTGGAGAAGAATAGCATGTGCCGTGAACAATAGATTTTTTCTATAGTTTGCTATGCTATATTTGGTTTTGGATTAGATTTTCATTGTCTTGCAATCTCATTTCATATGTGACCACTGTATGAAAAGGTGTTATTTTTGTATTTCATTTCAGGATGACTAGAAGGAAAGGTAAAAAGCCTCAAGAGGCTCTGCCTCCAAAGTTAGCAAGAGGAAAGAAAATAGATCCCCCTACCCAATCATCAGTAGGTGGGATAGAAGAACCAGGGAGTGCAGCAGGTTCTGAGCCTGATACATCCTCTGCTCCAAGAGATGAAGGACCAAGATTGGAGGAGGTTGAATTGGATGACACTGAAGTGCAAGTGGAAGGAGGAGGTGCTGTGATTGGAAAATGCAGGATGCTTGATTCAGATCATTGTCCTCGCATTCCATTATGTAGATTGATCCCCTATGCACGAGTATGAGGACTGCGTGATGATGTGTCTTCACTAAAAAGCGCATTCCAAGTGGAGGGCTACCTTCAAGAGAAAGGATCTTTCATAGTGTCCGTTTGCAAAAGTGATGGAGAGGAGGTAGTAGTGACCAATGATATGATGGAGAGGTGGTCTCCCACTTGGAGAGATGTTGATGAAGAGTTTGAGAATGACTTGCTATCAAGTCATGAATTTAAATTTATGTCAAGAAGGATGTTTTTTGTTTGGGAGAGAAATCATAGGACTATTGCTTGGATGAGTGTTATAAAGGATATCTTTCCTACAAACAAAAAACGACACATAAGAGTGGTTTGCACAATAATTGATCCTAGAAAAATAAGTGAGATTGCTCTATTTGCTGGCCTACAACACATGAATTCGTAAGTACTTTGATACCTTTTTTTCTTTCATTATTTTGTGTTGTATAATTCTTTACCTTCATTATTTTTATTTTGTACAAATGAGCTAATCTTTTGATGTATCTTGTAGTATGAATGAGCATGCCATCGTCAAACCTAGCCTCCGAGACACACTTATAAATGCACACAACATTTGTGAGTGTGATCCTACGATATTTATGAAATCATTATCTCCTAATGAAGTGAAATCCATAGAGAACTGGAGGGCTCATGAGAGTAAAGGAAAAAGGCCCTGGTTTCCATTGACAAGAGACTATCTTGCAAGATTGGTCTTTCAGCTTTAATGCTACACTTCTCTTGGTGCTTATTCTCTTTCATTCCTTTTCTTTCTATAAAGGAAATCTTTTTTGTAGGTTGAGTACAATAAAGAGCTTTAAAAAGCAATTGATAAGATATCCACAAAGATGCCTATAGACCAAAGAACAAAAGCTGAAGGAAAGCAACGTGTCCTAATTCAAAAGAGAACTGCTGACAGGATGGGAAAGGTGAGAGTTTAATTCTTCTTGTTGTTACATTTTTTAATCATTTTATGCATCTAGCATGCAATGCTTGGATAGGTTTTGAATTGCATAGATCCAGGCTTGGGTGAGGCCTGGTTGGAAAAGTTATTTGCCTTGCGATTTGATGGTCTAGACTCTTGTGTAACTTTGGAGAAGCTGCAACTCATAGCAAAGTCTGATTTGAGATTGGAGAAAAAAATCATTTTTCTTTCCTTGTTGGAGGCTACCAAACCAATGAGGGATATGCATTTCATGCCTATGGGGGATGTGGAGTATAGGAGGTGAGTTGTTCCTTTCATAAATAAACTTATTTTGTAGTGTTTGTATGTATTATAGAAGTGCCATAAGTCTAAGTTGTGTGAATACTTTGTTTTTCACTTGTGTAGATGGACTAATAGAGAGATATTTCTTGAGAAAGTAGAGACCCAGGCTTTGAAAGTTCTTGATGACTTGAGGATTGTAACAACCATGGGCGTTCCTTTAGAGACACCAAAAGATTACACAATGCAACAATACATGGAGGACATAAAATTAGAAGGAAGAAAGCATTTGTTCTTAGCTCTACGATCAAAGGATTCAAAGATTGAAAGTAAGGGAGGAAAGAAAGCAGATGGTCTCTCTGAGTTGGACATGGCTGTTCACAGGGTTGTCTACAGGTTGGTCCCTTTTAGTTTCAATAATGGTGCTTTTCTATTTGTTTTGTGAAGCTTATAACAACATTGAACTTGACAATCATTTTTATTTGTCTCAATTTTTTTGTGAACCTTTCTTTATATAGGAGGTTCAAATAATTAGTGATTGTTGATTTGTAGGTATCTTGCTTATTTGGCAAGAGAGAGAAAGATCTTAGAGATTCCGAATTTGTGCAAGAGTTGGGCAGAAATTGGTCATGCTGCTTGTATGTCTCCTCCTGGCATGCACAATCACTCTCAATGGGAACTTGCAAATTGTCCTTGGTGGATAGACTTCCTCAAGGGACAATTCTTGGTGTGTGAGAGAGACTTTCACAAGAAATATGCCTCATCTAAGGACATTGAAGAAAGTAAGGATAAAATGGGGGGAAGCTCTAGAAAAACAAAAACACAAGCAAAAAAACAAGAACAAGCTCAAAAGAAAGGTAAGAAATATACATACATGTTGAGTTTCTAATGTTGTTTATGATGAGGGTTTGGAATAGTATACTAATGTTATTCTTTCCTATCCATTTAGATGAGGAGCCAACTAGTCCACCAAGGCAAGATAAGGATCAAATGGAGCATGCAAGTAAGGTTCTAGTTATTTTTTGTTCTTGCTATCGGTGTTTCAAAATTTCCTTTGGTTGTGTTTGATATAAATTTTCCATGTAGGTTCACAATCTATCACAAAGTTAGTACAACATTACGTATTTCATAAGGCACAGTCACCGGATAGTCTATCGACTCGTGGTATCACTCCATTATATGCTTGTATGGTGGGTGATTACATAACCATGGGCATGGACTTTTCATAGTCCAAGAAAAATGAAAAGTATACTATTTTGCATGAGTTTTTCATGAATGTAGTTAGCCCTGATCGAGACTACATGCAGTTGGGTAAGAAGATTAAGTGGGCTGCAGATTTAATATTGGTTGACTTTCCCATTGGATTTCCACTTGATGAGAGAGAACCCATCCCAGTTTGGAACCTCTTATTAGAGAACCACGTTCATTATGGGCTTGGCGTTGCAGCAGCTTCATTATCAGATAGTAGTTGGCTGGCAGTTATATGTCCTATGGCAGGTAAGGTTCAATATCTAGCACTATTATTGTTATATGTCCTCTATTCCCATTTTTCTTGTATGAGATAGTGTCATTTGATTGTAGGACACTATATTTCGTGGATGGAGTGCTTTGCATTTGTTCAAGGCTTGGAAGTTGTCAGACGTGTAGTCATTCATGACAAGCTTCCACATGGATACTGTAAATACCATGGTATAACTCTTAAGGTATGCTACAATTCCATGCATGGTGTGTTATAATGCTACATTCATGAACTTTTTAATGTGTTTCTTTATGTGGGATTGATAGATGCCATGTTACATGTAGTATGCATGCTAGGTTTTGATGGCAAAATCATATATTTCATTTGCGTTCCATATGTGTGGTCACATGTAGTCTTTCATGCTATGATACTTGTTGGCTAAGGTCATTCTTTGGTATGTGGTTCTCTATGCATGATTCACAGATGCAGTCATCTATGTTGGCTCTAGTACGTAGAGCTAAGAAGACTCCATCAATTTATTTGGAAGAGAGTGTTCCACTATTTCAAAACCTTTCCATTGATCCGCTATCTGATTTATGGACTCACTATGTGCCTCTCAGTGAGAGGACAATAGTGCCTATGTCTTCTCAGATGGCTCGAGGTGGACTTGAGCGATGTTGCTACTTTGTTGGATGCCTTTTGTCTCTCTTATGTGTTCCAAGAGGATTGGTTTCAGAGATGGGTTGTGGCACAGCTCCTCTCATGCGTGCTTGTCAGGCTACTGGTAGACCTTGTTTTTCTTTTGATTCAGATAGCAGTATTATGGCTACCATTGTTGAGCCACTTGTAGTAGGCCATTCCGGGAAACGGGTGAGGTCAGAGCATGATGGCGATGGGGATGAAGATAGAGTGGACCCCATCACAAATCCATATGATGATTAGTATGGTATTGAACTTAGATCTTTCTTTGATGACATTTGGATATTTTTGGATTGTTGTTATTGTGTCTTTAATGTTTTGACTTACTATGGTTTCAAATGTATGTTTGATTGTAGTTTGTTACCATGCTATGTAGAAGAAATGGCAAGATTCATGTCAACTGAAAGAAGATATGATGAGAGGCATTCAGATAGGCCATGAGCTCGCATTTACTTTGTTTATGATGAGTGTCAAGAGGAGTAGAATATGATTTAAAATACCAAATTGATCAGAGCTTGGTGATACTTGTGAAAAGAAGTCCCATTTTGAATATGGCAATATTGCTCTATGTATTATGAAATCCTATGCTTTCAAATGACACTTGGGTTTCTTGACATATGGGTGAGCTAACAGTAATGTGGTAATATTTCTCTATGTATTATGCAATCCTATGCTTTCAAATGACACTTGGGTTCTCCCACATATAGGTGAAGTGGTATCAATGTTATTAAGTATAATTTCAAGCAATGTGGATGTTTTGATTGTAGGAAAATAAAACCCATTTTGAATGCAAAAGAATTGTTGTGTATGTGATGCAATCCTACGTTTTGAAGTGACACTTCACTTTCTTTTGATTACTAATGACACATATTGGAAGTTACATTATGGAGATCAATTTTGTATCTTTTCTTGTACTATTAGTCCAAAACATCACTTTTTGACCTCGAGTTTGTATACAGGTCATTTGACACCCAAATCATGTCAACTTCAAGAAACATGTATTTCATAGACACAATGTATTTCACATGCATAATTTAAATGGGATAGGAAGGACAAATACAATTACCATTTGAGAAATCAAAATGTACAAGATGTGCTTGGATAGTTAAATACAATGAAAACATTAAAAAAGGCGTGAGATATGTTTGCAACTTTATATGAGGCAAATGAATACCTAGGATCTTGATGAAGAGAAAGCAAATCAATAAAAGCTTTTGACATGCGTATATAGTGAGACTCATAGGCATGAATATACAACTTGCATCCATATGAGGGACTATGAAATATCAATAAATTGTGCAAGTCATCGTCAATAGACTCACTAAAGGATATGAGAATTGAGTTGTTGGAAAGGTGTTCGTTGCTTTAGTCTCTCCTATGCTACCAAGTCCAAGTTACATTATCAAGATAATTATAATATATTATCAACTTGCTTTACTCTCCCAAATATGGAAAGTAGGTTACGTTTCATTTTGGAGATTCTTTCCAAATAGTGGATTTCACAGAGTTATGTTGGCTTCCTCTATAAGGGATTGTGGAAAAGATCGCTCGCTTTTTTGGGCCCGTTTGCTTTTTCTCGCTCGCTCTATCCTACCCCAAATTGTGCTTGGCAGGGGCTGTGTGCTTAGGTGGTATTTCTTAGCTAACCCTGAACTTAAATCTAACAATGGTTTAGTGGGGGTTCTTTGACCAATGACCAAACCCAGGGTGGCATGACTCAACCATGATCTAACCCTTGGCTACTTCCTATCTTGCACGTATCAGGCAGTGAGAACCTTAGAAAAAACCTTTGAAATGAACCTTTTTACAGAAAAAGAAACTAGAGATGATGGCAAGTGGAACAACGATGTGAGGCTACGAATCGTTGAGAGACATCTTGCATCATCACGGTTGTTGGAGAAGCTTCGGAGATGCACTTGGTAAGATGTTTGCTGTCAGTCGATCTGCGAGAGCAACAGGAGTCACCTTGGAGCTGCAAGGCTTTGTGGGAGAGAGCGCTATTAGGAGTTGGCTCATTAGAGAGGCGTTCGTGCAGCTAGCTCATTGTGAGCTCTATTGTAGATGGCGACTCATTGAAGGATCTAGGCATGTAGGAGGTGCTAGTGTGAATAGCACGTGGTGCTTGTTGTGGGTGTGCAAATGGAGTGAGACTGCAGGTCTGGAGGGCCGTTCCTATGAGCTACATCCTCATTGAAGAAGGTGTTGGCGTTGAGGCTTGCACATCATGGAAGGAGAGTTGCTCACAGATGCTGGTCATTAGAGTTGAAGCTTTCCAATTTCCTTGATGGAGCAGAAGCTTTTGAATACGCAGCCAAGTTCTGCTACTGAATTAACTTCGAAATCGATGCCAAGAATGTAGCTGCATTGCGGTGTGCAATAGAGTATCTTGACATGTCGTAACAATATGCAGAGAACTTAGTCGTCCGCCCTGATGTCTATCTCAACCAAGTCGTTATGACCAATCTTTCAAGCATTGCAATCTTGTGAGAGCCTTTCCTATGGCCAAAGAATTGGGCATGGTGAGCATTTGTGTAGAGGGTGCAGCTAGACATTGTGATGATGGCAACTGCTGTGTTAGGTAGAGCTCTGCTTGTAGTAGGTCTCAATTCCCTTAAAGAAAACTCCCATTTAGCTTTCTTAAACCTACCCCGTTCTAAACCCTACAACCTTTCCTAATTGGTTGAGTCCTTATTGAAGTAGAAACCTCTACCAATCCTTGTATTGATTGGTTATTTTTCACATAAGCCCACATAGAGTTGCATTCCAAG
Source organism: Dipteris shenzhenensis (assembly GCF_047967505.1). NCBI lineage: Eukaryota > Viridiplantae > Streptophyta > Polypodiopsida > Gleicheniales > Dipteridaceae > Dipteris > Dipteris shenzhenensis. Next base: position 45,908,334 of record NC_141624.1, on the reverse strand, counting down.
CTTTAGCATACATCTCTCACCAAAATACATTGAGCAGCCAATTTGCCATGCCCAAGCCTTGATTCATGCATAAGCTTCTTATATACATAATATTTAGTCCCAAAGATCTATGCTACATTTGTGAACACCTATGCTAAAACAAGAAACATGGATATAGTGCACCTAAAGTGAAAGTGGATCATGTGTTTGCTTGCTTGAGAAAGAACACACTTTGAAAACCATCAAAGATACATCTCTCAAAGGAGTGTGGAAATGCTTTCAATTTTTGCTAAATTATGAGATTTTCACCTTAATTAACGGTGACTTGTATAAACACATTAACCCACGAATCACAAACATTAACCCTCTAAACCCCCACATCCTATAAAAGCAACTCCCTTTTCCTCGTTTCCTTCCCACTAGATTTTGCAAGCACTCATCCACCAAGTTCCATCAATCCTCCAAATCTTCTGTCCATATCCTCCATTACTTGCATTCATTACCTCCATCCCCTCCACCACCATTTTTTCTATCCATCTACTTTCCTCCACACCCTCCACCATCACCACCCCCACTTTTATAGCAATTATCACCACCACTGTATACCCTCTTTTCCCTTCTCTCTTCCCCTCCTTATTTTTCGTTGTTCCCTCATTTTCCATCCCCCTCTCCCCATTGCTTCCTATCATCCACTCTGGCTTCTTCCATCCTTTCTCTCTTCCCTCTTCCACCACCCCTACCATTCTCTCTCTAGTCTACTCACCTCTCTTCCTCTCACCTCTCCATGTTCTCCACCAATCTCTATGTCTCTCTATCACCACCCCTCATCCCATTCTAGTCCCCTTCAGACCATTCTCTCCCTTTTTCCATTCATACTTCTTCTCACCCCCCCTCCCATTCGTTCCCTTCTTTCACTTCACTCCCTCCATTCTCTCTTCCTAGCCCCTCTCTCTTAGTATCTTACTACCTCTTGCCCCTCCTCTCTCTAAACCCCCTCTCTAACTGCCCACACCCCTCCCTCTGGTAGTGCCTCTAGTAAACCTCCCTACCGCTGGTTGCGTTGGGCATTGTGCACCTGCCTATGCCTTGGAATACCTCTTGTCCTCCTTCGATGCACTAGCCATCACCACATCTTGCCTCCCCTCAAGTCCCAACTATGTGTCATGTCTCCTTGTGCTCATCCACCTTGCCAAGATGCATCCTCCTCTACATGCTCGCAAGCCACACTGTTCTCATGCATCATGCCCAGGGCACGAACACCATCACTCCACCTCAACATTCCCATCTATGCTTCCCACCCCTCAATGTCCATGTTGGTGTGCCTTTAATCCAACCATCGTTTGCCTGGCCACCCCTCAGGCCTCTGACTACTCTTTCATTATGACCCATGGGCCTTGGCACAAGTTGGTGAAATGTATAGTCTCGCCAGTGGCAAAATATAGCTACCAGATTTTCCAAAGATTTGACAACTCCTGCTATTGCATTCAAAATTTCACTAAATTTAATTATTTGGTGCATGTCACTTGTGTCTTGCCTTGTCATCGTATCACTCAAACATTCTCCCAGAATTCAAGGTCTCCCAAAATCCAAATTTGCTTGCATCCATGACCTCTGCTTCTTCCCCTTCCTACTCCTTTTCTAAAATCGTTTTCCCATGCTCCTCAGGGGCTTTTTCCCCTGTGGCTCTTCGTGCTCTAGAGGCTGCCTTGGAAGTTGGAAAATGCATAATTTTTTATTCTTATCATGAATATTTCTGGTGAGCCCTTATTTCTCTTCAAAAGCTACCGAGTCATCTAATAACATAAATTATTCCTTGTTTCTTTATTTTCTTTCTTTATTTAAAATAATGAACCACATGGTGCAATGTAGTTTGTCATGTACAAAGGTTGCAAGATAGGAAAGTTGATATAACCAGTCAAGGAGGAGGTTGACAACCATGGAAATCAATGATACAATATCCAAAGGGAAATGGATGAGACATTTGCAATGAATGTGGAGGGAGGGACAAAGGTAAAATTTCTCCTTTGAGAAGCTAGCCTTGTGAGGCAGTACATGCACCCATTTGAGCAATGCCATCAAAACAAAGAACATGAGCTATGGTTATGAGGCAACAACATGAGGTCATTTGGGGGACCAACAGGCTCATGTCCTTAGAAGCTTTACCCTACATCTAAGTATTCATCGAGTGTCCACTCTTCCAATGCCCTAGGAGTTGATTGCATGCCTAAGAGATTATACTCTCTAACTTGAGGATGGCCTCGACATTGTGAAAGCAGAGCATAGCTTAGATCGGCTAGCTACAAAGAGGAATTGAGGAAGTCATCGTTGTATTGACATTGTTCTAGCACAATGACACGTGAGTTTCTCCAAATAAGAAGGATGTCTATATAAGCTATAGAGGGGATGCATGTAGCATGAAGAGCACAGCATACACAAGCTTGACATGGTGTATCTCAATAGTCAGATTTGCAATGCTAAAATTTGGCTATCTTTTTTCCTCGCAGATCAATATGCTGGTTAGTTTTCATTTGCATCTTATGGAAATTTGAGAGAGAGAGAGAGAGAGAGAGAGAGAGAGAGAGAGAGAGAGAGAGAGAATATTCATTTCCAAGACTAGGTTTAAATAAGAGCCACCATGTGGGTTGTAGTTAGGGAACTATGTAAGTGTGATACATTGAATGTGCTATGTGTGTAGTGTGGTCTAAAGTCCCAATCCTAGCATATGAAAAGAAACCCCCAACCTAGCCACAACAGAAAACTTCTTGTGTTGCTAGTTAGGAATCTTGACTATGCATAACAATGGTCAATCATTTGAGATACACTTTCATAATTAGGGGCCAATGCATGTTGGTTTTATCCATTTGTTGTGAAGTTTCGGGTGATGATGGAGAGACAATATCCATTTGCTAGTTTCAGCCACCACCATGCTGGATGTGCTAGTTTATAGGGACAGATTGTCTACTGAATCCATGAGGCTATAGCTTGTTGGGAAGGCTTGTAAGAGAGAGAGAGAGAGAGAGAGAGAGAGAGAGAGAGTTGCTTTTGAGGAGGAAGAAATCGCTATAGAAGCAAAAGGGGCCAATGGCTATAGCCACTATGTTGATTGTCTATTGCTATTATAATAATTAATTTTCATTTGCATTTTATGAAATTTGGGGGGGTGGGGGTGGTTGATATTCAACCACATGTACTGGTTGTCAATGACCATGTTAATTGCAGCATGAGGTAGCCACAATGTGCTGGTTGAGCACTGTGAGAGAAATTTGACTTAATTAGAGGATGTGGACACTTATAATAATGATGGTGGAAATCGGCCACCATTCAGTTGGTACAAGTTCGTGAGCACATGCATGAATTCTAGTTACAATGCATGGTCTAATGCAAAGATTGAACTATAATATCTCTAAAAATTATACAACTACTAGAATTTGTTGATTTAATTGGTTTTTACTTGGCTATCATGTGCTGTGAAATTCAGTAGGCTTAATTATGATATGGACACTTATACTATAATGATAGTGGAAATTGACCACCATCGTGCTAGCACTACCAGTTATTAATAGTAGTTAGTGATCACATGCATGACTTCTAACTATTCCCACCACCAAAACTAGCTATAGTGAGCATTATTTGAAGGAGGTTTTGGAACATCGTAACAAGATACTGGGACTAGCACACAAGCTAGCACAACAAGTACTCAATACCTAAAAATTTGTAATATTTTATTCCAAGGTCACTGTTAGTTGACAGTGATCGCCAGTCCCATAGATCCTGAAGGGTCTCACAACGGACTTGAATAGAAGTAAGAACCATCTCTCTCTCTCTCTCTCTCTCTCTCTCTCTCTCTCTCTCTCTCAGGACTTAGTACTGCCATTCTGCATTTTTGCATTTTTTGCATTTTGCATTGGTATGGACGCTCGTTTAGTAGCTCCACTACCACAGCTCGTTGTATCAGGATTTTCACAATCTCATAGACCCATCGGTCTTCCGAAGACTTTAATAAACTCTCTCTCTCTCTCTCTCTCTCTCTCTCTCTCTCTCTCTCTCTCTCTCTCTCTCTCTCTCTCTCTCTCTCTCTCTCTCTCTCTCACAGCCCCTCCGCTCCAGCCCGCTGCTGCCCCTCCTACAGCTCCCGCCCTCCTCGCCCCTCCGCTCCTACTCTGCCCGCCCCTCCGCTCCTACTTCGCCCACCCGTACACCCTCTACTCCTGCTCGCTGCTGCCGCCTGCAGCTCTCTGTTCTGCTGCCCCCTGCAGGCAGCTCCCGCTCTTGGCTTGTTGCTCCGCCCTGCTTGCACTCGGCCTGCTGCTCTGCTCCAGCCTGCTCCACACCCGCGCAACCCACCGCCCTGCTGCGCTTTCCCACTCCACACCCCCTGTGCAGCTCCTTACCCCCCCGGGGCTGCCCTCCACGCTGCCCACTGCCCCCGCAGCCCCTCCGCCACTGCCTGCCTCCTGCACCGCCTCTCCTCCACCTCTCCACCTCTTCACAGCACCTCTCTCCCTCCCTCCTTCGCC